>NC_058090.1:79611205-79967582 GCF_014858855.1 Bufo gargarizans
GAGTTAAATCTCTCCAACAGAATCTGGAGATGGTAAAGGACACATTAAAGATTGCCCAGGAGAGATATAAGCAAACAGCAGATAAATCCTGCAGGCCTTCATCAACTTTCAAGGTGGAAGATGAGGTATAGCTTTCTACGAAGAATTTAAAACTTCATGTACCTTCAGCAAAACTAGGTCAAAAATTTATTGGGCCTTTCAAGATTATTGGACAAACAAATGCAGTCGCTTTTCAGTTAAAACTCCCCAGGACAATGAGAGTACATCCTGTTTTCCATGTATCACTTCTGAAACCTGTTATTCCAGATCCATTTTCAGGACGTAATCTGCCTTCTCCCGATCCAGTTGAAGTAGATGGACAAGAACATTACACTGTTGAAAAAATACTGGACTCTAGAATTTTAATGGCAGGGGTATGGCCCTGAGGACAATTCATGGGAACATGTAAGCAATATTAGTGCTCCCCGACTGCTTAAAGAATTTCACCAAAGATATACAGAAAACCCGAGCCAAGCATCATCCGGAGGTTGATGCTGAAGGAGGGAATAATGTCAGAATTTGATGTAATCTTCTAAAGTACCACTAGTGGCCGCTGTTTCATCCACTCTGAACTTGTGTTGCAATTTCACAACTCCACCACTGGAGGTTGCTGTGTTATCTGAGCATTTGCCCTTAACTAAGATGGCTGTTGTGATACTGATTGGGAGCCATCTTGTTTCCTGTTTGGGCCTACTTATACCTATGAGGCAATGCAAACATTGCTCGAGTATTGTGACTTGTTTCCAGTCTCCTGCTCCTCATAACTGTCCTTTCCAGACCTTTCCAATTCTTTACTGAATTCCTTACCTTGCAATCTACTCCTCAAGTCTGAGCCTCACTTGTTCCTTCTGGCCACTGGATTCCAGCCGCGTCTACCAGCAGCATAATATTTAGGATGCATCATGCCAGTAAACCAATGGGATTGGAGTTTATGGCCATTGAGACAGTATAAGAAAATTGGAGAGGAGGAGATCATGTATCTCAGATGTCTAGGCGTGAGTCTAAGAAAATATACAAATTTGGATCCTTGATGCCGAGGGGACTCAATGCGGAGTTGGAGGTCTTTGGGTTCCTTTGAGTGGGCTGGGGGGACGGCAGGCACGAGACGTTGGTGCAGCGTTATATACTCTAGCGCCGACAGCCCCTGCAGCCCTCCCCTCATCCCTTCACCCCAAGCAACTCACTACCCATCCAGATATTTGTCTGCTTACTAATACTGCCATTTGTACTGTTATTCATTTAAATTTTTAATTTATTTTGTTGGTATATTTTATTCCTATTTTTACTACATTTCAGTTTATATATATTATGATGATGAACATTCATACTAAAGTTGTGCACATACAATAGGAGCATATGTCCATATGTCCAACAACACTGTTTTTAGATAAAATGGGGGAAACCCATAAATCGCATGGTGAGAATGCATATTTATGAGGTAGACAGCTTCTATAACGATCTGGTCCATGAATTGAATTACACTTATGAAGTAGACTGTTTCTATAAATTAATTGTGCGGCGCAAGAACTGTCACTTACCAGTAGGAGGAGCTCCCGGCCGTTCACAGACATCGCAGCAGCAAGCAGGTAAGTATGAATCTTATACTGTTGTACTATTGCTAAGTAACCATGGCAACCAGGGCTGCAGTAGCTTCCTGGTTGCCATGGTTACCGATCGGAGCCCCAGCGATTAAACTGGGACTCCGATCGGAACTCCGCTGCCACCAATGATGGGGGGGGGGGAATGGGAGGCCGCACACTGCCACCAATGTTGTTACTGCTATAGAGCTATAGAGGGAGGAAGGGGGGGCCGATGGGGTTTGCACACTGTGCCACCAACGATTTATTACAATAGAGGGAGGGAGGGGGGGCGATGGTGGGCGCACACTGTGCCACCAACGATTTATTACAATAGAGGGAGGGAGGGGGGGCGATGGTGGGGGCACACTGTGCCACCAACGATTTATTACAATAGAGGGAGGGAGGGGGGGGCGATGGTGGGCGCACACTGTGCCACCAACGATATTCAAACTGGGGAGGGGGGGGGGTCTGCCCCCTGCTGCCTGGCAGCCCTGATCTCTTACAGGGGAATATGATAGTACAATTAACCCCTTTAGGTGCCGCACCTGAAGGGGTTAATTGTGCTATCATATCCCCCTGTAAGAGATCGGGTGCTGCCAGGCAGCAGGGGGCAGTCTTGTACAAAGTTTGTAGTGTATTCTAACTAGAAGCGTCCACATCACCATGGGAACGCTTCTGTGTTAGAATATACTGTCGGAAATGAGTTTTCACGAAGTGAAAACTTAGCTCAGAAAAAGCTTTTATGCAGACGGATCTTCGGATCCGTCTGTATGAAAGCAACCTACGGCCACGGATGCCAATCTTGTGTGCATCCGTGTTCTTTCACGGACCCATTGACTTGAATGGGTCCGTGAACCGTTGTCCGTCAAAAAAATAGGACAGGTCATATTTTTTTGACGGACAGGATACACGGATCACGGCCTCGGCTGCAAAACGGTGCATTTTCTGATTTTTCCACGGACCCATTGAAAGTCAATGGGTCCGCGAAAAAAAACGGAAAACGGGACAACGGCCACGGGTGCACACAGCGGTCGTGTGCAGGAGGCCTAAATGGTACCACAAAGTCTGTTTTAGTTAGTTTATGTGTCAAAAATAATCCCTTAGTTCTGATTTAGGATTCCATATATTATGTGTATTGAATGTAAGAGTAATCAGACCTGGACAGTAAACCCTTAATAGTGATAATGCTAGTAGCTCATGCAATAGTGCCATCTAGGTATGAATAGGTAAAATTGCACCAACAGCTGAAATGCTTTCTGGGTTACACAGTGACATCACAGTCATTATCATATGTACACGCCTAACTGACAATGATTGGAAAACTCCAAGTTAGGAAGATGTGTCTAACAGATAAGTTTGTGATCAAAAAACACACACACATGAAGTGGAAAGAACACCAACAGGGAGCAACAGAAACACAGAGAAACAAAGAAAGAAAGGAGATAACCTAGGAGAAAAATCCCAATGATCACAACGGACCTTAGAGCTGACTTAGACTCTGCATATCTTTGGCACTCTTGGGTAACGTATAACTTTATTATGTGTAGTATTTATTGAATTAAATGGCTTGATGTTTAGAAACTTCCCGCTTTATTGCGGATGTGTAATGTTAGATACAGTTGCAAGAAAAAGTATGTGAACCCTTTGGAATGATATGGATTTTTGCACAAATTGGTCATAAAATGTGATCTGATCTTCATCTAAGTCACAACAATAGACAACCACAGTCTGCGTAAACTAAGACCACACAAATAATTAAATGTTACAATGTTTTTATTGAACACACCAGTAAACAACAGTGCAGGTGGAAAAAGTATGTGAACCCCTAGACTAATGACATCTCCAAGAGCTAATTGGAGTGAGGTGTCAGCCGACTGGAGTTAAATCAATGAGATGAGATTGGAGGTGTTTGTTACAGCTTCCTTACCCTATAAAAAACACACACAAGTTCTGGGTATGCTTTTCACAAGAAGCATTGCCTGATGTGAATGATGCCTCGCACAAAATAGCTCTCAGAAGACCTACGATTAAGAATTGTTGACTTGCATAAAGCTGGAAAGGGTTATAAAAGTATATGCAGGGGGCGTGGCCTGATCACTGATGGCGCCGGTCGCATAGCGCATCTGCTCCGGACTGAACATCTTTAAAGCGGCTCACAGCATCTACTCCGGCACCCGAATACTACCAGGCTCGATCCTATTAAGAGCTTCAGGCATGGGGAAGGTTCGGAGGCGTCCTGCTCCGACGAAGCTAACCGAATTCTTCGGTAAAACGACCCCAGCAGAGTCTGGCCTAAGAGGGACTCCACCTCTAACCTGCACGCTGACCCCACCAGCGGGAACGCCATCGCTGCCTACACATAGCCCAGCTGTTAGGAGCGGGCCTGAGCGGGAATCCCTTGAGCACACTCAGCTTACTGCGGATTTCATGCGCTCCATGCTGGACACTCTACTCTCCTCTATGAAGGAGGACATTCTGGGGCTTCTAAAGGACCTCAGAAAGGACATCCAAAACATTGGTGACCGCACCGCGCACCTAGAGGGGAAGATGGCTGAATTTTCTGTCTCCCACAATACCCTCATCGATGCCCATGAAGCCATGGAAGATGATATTGCTAAGCTAACGGCTAAGCTGCAAGACTTGGAGGACAGACACAGGCGGAATAATGTTAGAATCCGCGGGATCCCAGAGTCTATTGATGCGCATGAGCTGGAACATTTCCTGCAGCAACTTCTGAAAGCGGCGCTGCCTGAGTCTACAGAGCGGGACCTGATCATAGATCGCATCCACAGAGTGCCCAAGCCTAAAGGTCTGGACCCTTCTCTCCCCCGCAATGTTATTGCTAGGATCCATTTCTACTCTATTAAGGACGCGTTCCTGAGGGTCCTGAGGCAGAATCCGTCCCCATCGGAGGACTTCACAGGGATTGCGGTATAATCTGATCTCTCCGCTGCCACGCTTGCAAAGTGCAAAGAGTTTGCCCCGATCACCGCTGTGCTGAGACAGCACCAAATAAAGTACAGCTGGGGTTTCACAGTAAAGCTGCTGGTCACGTATAATGAGGGCCTGCAAATCTTCAACTCACCTCAAGTGGCGACTCGTCATCTGTCTGAATGGGGCCTCATCAGCGGGGACTCTATTTGAGCAAAGGAAGCTGCCTCACATCCTGACAAGATTCCACCGGAATGGGACGCTGCCTGATCTGTGAGTTTACACCGGCTGGGAGTAGTCAGATGTTTGTTAATATTTGTTGATGTTGGTCCGAAGCGGAGAGCTTTAGTTCTCTGCCCCGACTGGACATGTTCCTTCTGGTCTCTTGACCGGTATTTTTTGGTCAGGCCTGACACACCTTGATGACCATACTGTTTTCACTTTACTTTTCCTTCTATATGTGTTTTAATTTACTTTTCTGGTTGGTTCCTATACTCATAATGTATGTGACATGTGCTACTTGGATCCTGATATTGGTAGGGTTAGACAGGGTAGTGTGGCGTGGTGCATTACAGGGAGTTCTTACGTATAAGCAATGGGGTTAAAAATACTGACTTTAAATGTGCACAGGCTAAATTCTCCATATAGACGCATGCAGCTCTGGTCGGAAGCCCTGAAAGCTAACTGTGACGTGCTTTTGGTTCATGAATCACATCTGCTTGAAAAAGATGCGTTCAGGTGTAAACACAGAAGCTTCCCTGAGGTGCACCATTCCCACACAAGTAAAAAGAGGAAAGCGGTGGTCTTCATTGGTGTAAAGTCTACGATTGCCTTTTCCTTACAGAAATGTATAACTGACTCAGTTGGGAGATACGTTATCTTATTGTGTAGTTTAGATGGTAAACCATATACCCTGGTGTCTGTCTACGCTCCCAATGTCAGGCAGGTGGCCTTCTGTAAGAGGCTGTTTAACAAAGTGGAGAAAATGGCGGTGGGAGATGAAGTAATAGGAGGAGACTTTAATATACCGATTAACTCAGCATTAGACTGTAAATCCAAGCAGGTGGCCCGTCAAGTAGATCTACAGGTGACTTCATATGAGTCTGCCTTTCACGATATCTGGCGATATCAGCACAGTTAGGAGCGAGACTACACGTTCATATCAACTGCGCACTTATCCCAGTCTCGCATCGACTATATTCTAGTTTCCAAAAGCCTTCTGCACAGGGTCGCAAGGTCTGACATTGGGGGAGCGACCTGGTCGGATCATGCCCCGGTTAGCATTGTAATTGAAAATGGCCTCCCCAACCTCCCACGCCCATAATGGAGATTGAACACTTATCTACTGAAATGTCCTGAAAGAGTTAAGCAGATCACAGATTCATTACAAGAATTTCTAGAGTTTAACGACCTCCCTGACACTCTTTGGCTTAGCCATAAAGCCTATATGAGAGGGATTCTATTACAAATGGCGGCGAGACTGAACAAGAGCAGAAATAAGGCTATTCAGGATGCTCTGACTCGGCTGCAGGCTGCGGAGACAAACCATAAGTTAAATAACAACTCCTCCACTTTGGCTTTCCTTCAGCAATGCAGAGCTGAGCTCAGGACTATTCTTTTGTACCGTCAAGAATTAGGTCTGAAACGAATGCAGACAAACTTTTATCACACAGGGGACAGAGCAGGCGCACTATTGGCGCACAGATTAAAAAGTAGAACAGCTGCAGCTAGGATAACTAGTTTAAAGTATAACAGTAAAGTGTATACACACCCACAGGAAATAGCTGATGCCTTTGCGGCGTAATATTCCTCCCTATATAATTTGTGATCAGATGGTCATACGGTTCAACCATCCGAAGAAGCAATTTTGGCATATCTAGAATCCCTTAAGCTTCCCAGGGTTTCTGCGGATGACTTGTGCATTCTGAATAGGTCAGTTACTTCAGAGGAGATCTTCAATACAATTAAGAACACCCCATCTAATAAGGCCCCGGGACCTGACGAATTCCCAGCAGAATATTATAAAACATTCCACTCTGCGCTTGTACCTCGCCTAGTTAAGCTGTATAATAAATTTCTGACCTCTGGGAACATCCCCCCCAGAAATGTTGCAGGCCACTGTAGTCACTCTACCCAAACCAGGGAAGACCCCTGACGCCCCTGAGAATTTCAGGCCAATTTCCTTGCTAAACGCTGACCTCAAGTTATTTGCTAAGATATTAGCAGCCCGCCTCAACAAGGTGCTACCTGCCCTTATAAATCCTGACCAAGTGGGTTTTGTGCCAGGTAGACGGCACTAGGAAAATGATAGACTTGATTCAGGTTGCAGAGTGGTCCAGAGCCCCCACGATCTTTGTCTCCCTAGACGCAGAAAAAGCGTTCAATATAGTGCACTGGGGGTTTCTGGATCAGACTCTTAGGAAATTCGGGTTCTTAGGAAATTCGGGTTCCAAGGGCATATCTTGCAAGCTACCCTGGGGTTGTACTCTGCGCCCAAGGCTAGTGTTCTAGCCTCGGGCTTTCTGTCAGCTCCCTTTTAAATTACCAATGGGACTAGGCAGGGGTGCCCATTATCGCCATTGATATTCGCACTGGTGATGGAGCCATTGGCGGAAAAAATTAGGACATGCACGCAAATATCAGGAATTACAGTAGGGAAATACTCCCATTGTATTGGATTATACGCTGACAACCTCATTTTGACTCTCTCTAACCCCTCAGCATCACTCCAGGCTGTAACTGAAATACTAAACCAGTATTCCTCATTATCCTACGTGTTGTATTCCTCTATTAGCAAGGGTGGGCTGGGGGTCCCAGACTTATATAATTACTACTTAGCCAATCTAATGGATCAAACTATGGAGTGGTGGTCGCCTTTGTCACCTCATAAGTGGCTCAGCATAGAAGAGGTTTATGTTAGGAGGAGATCCCTTAAGTCACTGCTAGCTGCCTATTTGTTGAAGCCTACTACATTTCCTGTGCCACTGAATACAATGCAAGCGTCCATGTTCGCATGGGCACACCTATTCAAAAACAAGTCACTTTGGGGGCGGAGCCTAGCAGTGACTGCAGATGGCTGTGTGAGACCTCGGCTCCTCCGCACTCAAGCGATTCAAACCATTTATACAGCAGTGACCCACTTCAAAATGGTCAAATATGGGAGAGATAGGGGTGCTGACACACCTGACACCCCGAGAACCCAAAAGAGTCAACAAGCCATGCAGAGATTTCTCAAAAAGAAAGCCCTCATCTCTCCAGGCGCGGGACCTAAGATGGCAGCATGTGCCAAAGAAGGTGATGACTCAGATGCAGCCAGCTCTCAAAGAGAAGCGGTGGAATCCCGCGACCCCTCACCAGTCTCAAAGTCCTTCCTTACAAAGGTACTGGGGCAGGCACTGGAAAAAGCAATAAAGCCAGTGCTTAATGAACTATCTGACATCAAATCGGAGATTTACACAAATGGGGCATAGAGTGGAATCACTTGAAACCGCAACACAGGAGATAGTGTCACACTCCACAGGAGTAGCAGAATATCTGGACTTCCATACTGCAGAGTTTAACAGAGCAATGTTAATGCTCGAAGACCAAGAGAATAGAAGCAGGAGGCGAAATATTCGCATTAAGGGGCTACCCGAATCTTGGGCCGCCGAATCCCTCCGCAAAGTTGCCCTGGAAATATTCGCCGATCTTTTGGGCGAGGAATCTGTCGGTGCGATAATAGTCGAGCGGATTCATAGGGCACTGAGACCTGCCCCGAAGCTGACTGAAAGGCCCAGAGATGTCATCTGTGGCCTGCTATCATTTGTCGATACCACTCGCATAATGGCGGCCGTAAGAGAAAATCGCCAAATAGTTTATGGTGGATCCGACATAGCTCTATACCAAGACATTGCGCCAACCACGCTCGCAAAGAGGCGCACAATGAAGCCACTTCTGGATGAACTGAGAGCGCAAAAGATTCAATACGTTTGGCATCTTGGGATGGCAGCTTGGGATGCCATCGGTATTAGCCCAGTGGAAGTCGCCTCATGGATGCCGATAGCACCATCTACTGACTTACCGAGCCTCCCGCAGATGGAACCCTGGAGGAAGATACAGAAGCAGAAGTCCAAGATGAACAGAGCGGCGGCCGAGATGCGTTCCCCACCGACCTTAAGAGGAACTCGAGATCGCAGAACACAACCTATGAAGGGCGGTCGGAGAGAAATATCTGAGCGCAGGCCTTCAGAGAGCTACTACCTCTTGCAGGGTTTGAGCTCTGAGTTCTTCTCTTTTTTTTTCCCCCTCTGTTTTAACTACTTGTTACTTACCATAACATGTCAGTGTATGAGTCATTAGGACTCTGATGTATGTTCAAAAAAATGGGGCTTGTGTGCTTATTCTAGATCCAAATGTATATCTATGCTGTATTCGATTAGATAAATGCCAAAATATTCATATTGTCATCTCCCCCTTATAGTGAGGTGCCCTAATGCTTTCCAGAAGTCGAATCACTATCTCTCTCCCTTTACCTCACCCCCCCTCCTTCTCTCCCACCTCTCTCCCCCATATCCCTCTCTTTTAATATAACCTCAACAAGCTGATGACGAAATGAATACACGGTGATATACATCTCCACCTGCCTCATGTAAATTTTGGATCCATCAGCAAGTTACAGATTTAAATAAATAAATAAAATGTTTCCCACGCCTCTAGGAGCAGGGAGAACTTGCTCAGTTTAGTGGGATCACCAACCAGTTAGTAAAATATAGCCTGGTTTGCGGGCTTGGAGTGCGGGGGGTAAGTCAATCTCTTACCTTCTCCCGTCTCCCACTCACTAGATTCAGTTGTACTGTTTACTACTTGCATTTTTATATAACTCATTTTTCTTTTTTCTTTCCCTCTTATCTGCTTAGTCCTACTCTATCCCCTTCTATCCCCCCCTCCCCAGATCGTTAACGCCCACAAATTAACTGCACTAGAAAGGATAACTAGAAGCCTGTCACCTAAGAGAGAATGGCGGAAGTGAAAATAACAACATTTAATGTCAAGGGCCTCAACTCCCCTCAAAAGAGAGGTCAGGTGATGCTAGCTATAAAGAAAATGGGAGCCCACATAGTCTTTCTGCAAGAGACACACCTACGGCAGAAAAAAATGCCAAAACTTCCAACGCATATATATAGCCAACGGTTTCACACCGCCCACCCTACTTCAGCCTCCAAGGGAGTCTCCATTGCCATCCATCATTCTATACTTTTTATACTAGACCAACAACTTACGGATGAAGAGGTGTCATGGAACCATGAACCAGACGTACAACAAGAGATAAGTGGAAATAAGAAGGCTTTATTGAAAACCAAGCTGTAGGGCAAAAGTCCAAACGGATGGCTAAACCGAAGCAGGGTCTTGCGAAGCCAGAGGTCAGGAACCAGAAGGGTAGTCAGACGAAGCCTGGATCAGGAACCAGCAGGGTAGTCAGACGAAGCCTGGATCAGGAACCAGCAGGGTAGTCAGACGAAGCCAGGATCAGGAACCAGAAGCAGCAGCAGTCTTGAAAGCATGTGAACACAGGGGGACCAAGCAAGGAACTGAAGCCACAGACCTCCTATATATATGAGCTAGGCATCCAGCTCCTCCCAGTGGGAAGGAGAAGCCGCAGGGTGGGAGGCTACAAGAAACCCAGAAACCGAGATGGCCGCCAGCACATGTCAAACGAAGGAGAACAGCAAGAAGGTAAGACCATGACAGTACCTCCCCCTCAAGGGCCCCTCCTCCGCGGAGTAAAGAACGGTTTCTGAGGGAAGCGTGCGTGGAAGGCTCGGAGCAAGGCAGGAGCATGGACATATGCGGAGGGAACCCAGGAACGCTCCTCTGGACCATAACCACGCCAATGGACCAAAAACTGCACCCAACCGCGGACCAGGCGTGAGTCCAGGATATTGCTCACCTCATACTCCTCATGATTGCCCACTTGGACCGGACGAGGCCGAGGAACCGAGGAAGTGAAACGATTACACACCAGTGGCTTCAACAGGGAGACATGAAACACGTTGGAGATCCGCATGCCAGGAGGAAGCGCAAGGGCATAGGCTACCGGGTTTACCCTGCGAAGCACTCAGAAGGGACCAACAAAGCGAGGCGCCAGCTTGGGAGTGGGCACTCGAAGATTGAGGTTGCGGGTGGACAACCATACTCGGTCTCCGACCTGGTAGGAAGGAGCGAGCGCTCGTCTGCGATCAGCCTGGAGTTTCTGGCGCTGCGCAGAGACCTCAAGGGACCTCTGGATCTGTACCCAAGAAGCACGTAGGACGGAAAGGTGATCCTCCACAGCCGGAATATCCTGGGGAGAGAATACATCCAGTAACACGGCAGGTTGGAACCCATAATTAGCCATGAAGGGAGACGTCCCAGAGGAAGAGTTCACCGCCGTGTTCCTGGCAAACTCAGCCCAAGGCAGAAGGTCAACCCAATTGTCTTGGTGATCGGAGACATAGCAACGAAGGAATTGCTCCAAGGCCTGATTGGATCGTTCTGCGGCCCCATTGGACTGAGGGTGGTAGGCCGAGGAGAAAGAGAGATGAATCCCCAACTGGGAGCAAAAGGCGCGCCAGAACCTGGACACAAACTGACTCCCCCGATCCGACACAATCTCCTTGGGCAAACCGTGCAACCGAAAAAACCTCCCTGGCAAAAATCGTGGCCAACTCTTGTGCAGAGGGTAACTTCTTGAGAGGAACACAGTGGCACATTTTGGAAAACCGATCCACAATCATGAGAATGACCGTATGGCCTCGGGATGCAGGGAGGTCCACAATGAAATCCATCCCCAGGTGTGACCATGGACGCTCCCCGGTGGCTATGGGTTGCAAAAGGCCCAACGGAAGGTGCCGAGGGGACTTACTCTGGGCACAAACGGAGCATGCCGCTACATATGCGGCGATGTCGGAACGTAGAGAAGGCCACCAGAACAGACGTGAAACAGCCCAGGACAGCTGATTCTTTCCAGGATGCCCCGCGGCCTTGGAGTTATGGTAGGTTCGCAACAACCGAGTGCGCAACTCCTCAGGCACAAAACATCTGCCGTTGGGTCTCCCAGAGGGAGCACCAGATTGAGCCGCCAAAATCTGCTCACCCAGGGGAGAGGTCAGGCTGGTGCGAATGGCGGCCAGGATCTGATTCGGAGGTATGACCGAAGTCGGAATCGACTCCTCCCCGGACAGCTCGGAGTACTGCCGTGATAAGGCATCCGCTCTGATGTTCTTGGAACCGGGTAGGTAGGAGACCACGTAATTAAAACGTGACAAGAACAGAGCCCATCTGGCCTGACGTGGTGTCAATCTCTTGGCCTCAGAGAGGTAGGTCAGATTCTTGTGGTCCTTCAGGATGAGAACCGGAACCACCGAGCCCTCGAGCAAGTGCCTCCATTCTTTAAGGGCCTGCACGATGGCCAATAACTCCCTGTCACCAATCTGATAGTTGCACTCCGCGGAAGACAGTTTCCGGGAGTAAAACCCACAAGGAAGCAGAGGACCCTCTGGTGTTCTACGCTGAGACAGAAGGGCGCCTACTCCCGTCTCAGACGCGTCCACCTCGAGGACAAACGGCAACCCAGGGTTGGGATGCGACAGAATCGGAGCCGACACAAAGGCGGACTTTAGAGCCTCAAAAGCTCGGATGGCCTCGAGCGGCCAGACCTGGGGATTACTGCCCTTCCTGGTCAGATCTGTGAGAGGCTTGGCTAGCATGGAAAAGTCCCTGATGAACTTCTGATAATAATTGGCGAAGCCCAAAAAGCGCTGCAGGGCACGAAGACCACTGGGCTGGGGCCACTGTAAGACAGCCGAAACCTTCTCAGGATCCATGAAGAACCCCTCAGCGGAAATGATGTAACCTAAGAAGGTTACCTGGGATCGGTGAAATTCGCATTTCTCAAGCTTACCGAACAGCTTGTTCTCTCGTAACCGTTGCAACACTCGTCTGACATCCAGAATGTGGGCCTCCATGGATTCAGAATATACCAAGATGTCATCCAAATAGACCACCACACACTGCTGCAACAGGTCACGGAAAACATCGTTGATAAATTCCTGGAAGACTGCGGGCGCATTGCACAACCCAAAGGGCATAACCAAGGATTCATAATGACCGGTCCTGGTGTTAAACGCGGTCTTCCACTCATCGCCCGCCTTGATCCTTACCAGGTTATATGCCGCCCTCAGGTCGAGTTTGGTAAAGACCGTGGCCCCTTTGAGGCGATCGAACAGCTCGGAAATCAAGGGTATCGGGTAAGCGTTCTTGATCGTGATGCGATTGAGACCCCTGTAATCGATGCAAGGCCTCAACTCACCTCCCTTCTTTTTCACAAAGAAAAATCCAGCCCCTGCCGGGGACGAGGATTTGCGAATGTGTCCGCGTGAAAGCGCCTCCCTCACGTACTCCTCCATGGCCTCATTCTCCGCTACCGACAGTGGATAGACTTTGCCACGAGGAGGAACGGCACCAGATTGTAACTCTATGGCACAATCGTATGGGCGGTGCGGAGGTAGGACAACCGCACGCACCTTATCGAATACATCCCGGTACTCCTCGTATTCAGGAGGCAACAGAGAGTCCGAGGAAGTACACAGCAACTTGACAGGCCCATGGATGCAACTAGCCCCACACTGCGGTGACTACGAGAGGATCTCGGCCGATCTCCAATCGAAAGTCGGATTATGCTTCTGGAGCCAGGGGTACCCCAAGACCACCGAGTAGTGTGGAGACGAAATAACCTGGAGACAGACCGACTCTCTGTGAACGGCACCAATGGCCATCCCCACTGGAACGGTCTCCTGAGTCTCAGAAGGGGTCTGCCGTCTATCGCCTCAAGAGCCAGTGGGGAACCTCGAGGCTGCAGAGGAATGGAATTGGCGGCAGCGAACACACTATCAATGAACAAACCACCAGCACCAGAGTCCACCAACGCCTGGGTCGTCACCGAGCCCCCGACCCAGGAGAGGACAACAGTAATCAGTGGTTTGTCAACACGGGAAACCGGGGACGAGGAGACTCCACCCAAGATCTGCCCCCGACAGGATCTCAGGTGCAAGCGTTTCCCGGACGGTTCGGGCATGCCAACCGAAAATGCCCACCGAGACCACAGTACATGCATCGGCCCTCGCGTCTCCGGAGTACCCTCTCCCCCTCGGACAGGCGAGCAAACCCCAGCTGCATGGGTTCACCCCCAGACAAGTCATCCCCAGGAGGCGTGGGAGGAGAGGGAGGCACGGGTGGGACAGCAAACGTAGGCGCCAATCTGTTAGAAGACCTCCGCAGGCTCTCCTTAAAGGAAGGTCTCTCCCTGAGTCTGGTGTCAATCAAAATCAGGAAAGAAATAAGAGACTCGAGCTCCACTGGTAGGTCCTTAGCTGCAACCTCATCCTTCAAGGCATCCGAGAGACCATGAGAGAAAGCAGCGACCAGAGCCTCATTATTCCAGCCCACCTCTGCTGCCAGGGTACGAAACTGAATGGCGTATTCAGCTACGGATCGTGAACCCTGTCTGATGGACATAAGGAGCTTCGCAGCAGAGGCGGCACGAGCCGGCACATCGAATACCTTCCGAAGAGAAGCAACAAAACCGGAAAACTCGGCAACCACCGGATTGTTGTTCTCCCATAAAGGGCTGGCCCAGGCCAAGGCCTTGTCCGAGAGCAGCGAGATCAAGAAGCCCACCTTTGATCTCTCAGTAGGAAAGGCATGTGGCAGCAACTCGAAATAAATGCCCACCTGGTTAAGGAAACCTCGGCACTGAGTTGGCTCTCCCCCAAAGCGCTGTGGAAGGGGGGCAGAACCGGTCATACCCCGAAACACCGCAGGCGCAGCAACAGGTGTCGGGGTAGACTCTGGCGCAACAACCGGAGCGGCAGTAGGAGCGGGCCCAGGAGCGACAACCGACCCGTCGGCAACGGAAGCTAAATGAGCCGTGCGTTCAAGCAGGGTTTGCAACGCCACAGCGAACCGACCCAACAGGTGATCCTGCTGATCAAGTCTGGCAACCAGCGTAGGTAGCGAGGATGGCCCTGTACCGTCAGAATTCAGGGCTTGGTCCTAATGTCATGGAACCATGAACCAGACGTACAACAAGAGATAAGTGGAAATAAGAAGGCTTTATTGAAAACCAAGCTGTAGGGCAAAAGTCCAAACGGATGGTTAAACCGAAGCAGGGTCTTGCGAAGCCAGAGGTCAGGAACCAGAAGGGTAGTCAGACGAAGCCTGGATCAGGAACCAGCAGGGTAGTCAGACGAAGCCTGGATCAGGAACCAGCGGGGTAGTCAGACGAAGCCAGGATCAGGAACCAGAAGCAGCAGCAGTCTTGGAAGCATGTGAACACAGGGGGACCAAGCAAGGAACTGAAGCCACAGACCTCCTATATATATGAGCTAGGCATCCAGCTCCTCCCAGTGGGAAGGAGAAGCCGCAGGGTGGGAGGCTACAAGAAACCCAGAAACTAAGATGGCCGCCAGCACATGTCAAACGAAGGAGAACAGCAAGAAGGTAAGACCATGACAAGAGGGTAGACTTCTGATCCTGAAAGGGGAGATTGCCTCGCGAAAATACACCTTAGCTAACCTATACACCCCCAACAAGATCACGGTCCAATGGCTTCTCAAAGCTTTGGAAACCTTTAAGCATTTTGCAGAGGGTCAGGTGATTCTGGGCGCTGACCACATTGCTCAGAAACACATTACATGGCTACATAAAAAACTACAGAAGTTGCAACTGATTGATATATGGAGAACTAGCAACCCCTCTTAAAGACTATTCTTTTTTCTCTAATCCACACGGTTCCTATCAGAGACTTGACCACATCTTAATTTCTGCCTCTCTTTTGCCTGTCTCCAGCGCAGCCGAGATTGGGAGCATTACCATCTCTGACCATGCTCCCTGCCACGTGACCCTCGCCCTCGCCTCCCTACCAAAAAGAGAATGGAACTGGAAACTTAACGAATCCCTGTTGAACAACAGACTACACACTGAACAGGTTAGATCTCATCTGGAGTTGTATTTCAAGACCAATTCCACCGCACACAGCACATCTTCTATAGAATGGGAAGCCCATAAGGCATACATTAGAGGCTCCTTCATCTCTATTGGGACGAGGGTCAAAAAAGAGCAGCAGAAGGTCCTAGATTCCATACTAGACCAGATTTCTAAGATTGAGAAACTAAACAAATTGTCTGCATGTAAAAAAAAACAGAATGAACTTGTGGAGCTCAGAACCCAGCTTAAGAAATTGTTAGCCCAGAAAGTGAGGAAGCAGTGGCTACACTTTCAGCACAAAGTGTACGCACATGGGGATAAGGGTGGCAAAATGATGTCAGCGATCTTAAAAAAGACTAAAAATCTGTCACACATTCCCAAAATAAGGAAGGCAGATGGAACCGTAACTCAAGAAACCCCTGAAATAGCTGAGGCCTTTCAAAAATTCTATGAAGACCTTCATAACCTAAATAAAGACAAACCCCTTCACCATAATGAAACTAGGCGGACGCATATCAGAAACTTTCTAGACGCACTAAAGCTCCCGGTAGTACGCGAAGCGGACTTAGACTCTCTGACCACCCCAATCACACTAGAGGAAGTTAATTCCATTGTGAGCAGTTTCCCACCGGGAAAGAGCCCAGGACCAGACGGTCTGCCTCTTCTCTACTATAAGACTTTTCAAGACATTTTATCACCCAGACTTACTGACGTATGTAACACGCTTTTACAAGGAGGCCAGTTGCCCAGGCAGACACAAGAATCTTATGTCACCCTCATACATAAAGAAGGCAAAGACCCCCAGAACTGCGGAAGCTACAGGCCGATTTCCCTCTTGAATCTGGACCTGAAGATTTGGGCCAAAATCCTAGCAACCAGACTAGGCAAGCTTCTTCCCTACCTAATAGGCCCAGAACAGTCGGGATTCATCCAGGGTAGAGAGGGCAAAAGACAACACCCACAGAATTTTCCATGCAATTCATGCAGCTAAAACAAAAAGGTTCCCGTTGACTCTGTTAAGCATAGATGCGGAGAAGGCGTTTGACAGAGTCAACTGGAACTTCATGGAAATGACACTAGAAAAGTTTGCCATACCAGAACCTTTTATACACTCAATATTCACTCTCTATCAGCAACCTCATGCTAGGCTGAGGGTCAATGGCACGCTGTCTCCAACCTTTGAGATCTCAAATGGCACTAGGCAGGGGTGCCCGTTGTCCCCCTCCCTATTCATCTTGGTTGTTGAAACACTCATTCAGTTTGTCAGACAGACCTCTGGGAACAGAGGAGTTAGCCATGGTCAGACAGACTTGAAATGCACTGCTTTTGCAGATGATCTTTTATTTCTGGTGACTAACCCTGTGACAGGACTAAATCTCTTAACCGAAAAGATTGAGACTGTTAGCCAAATTTCAGACTTTAAGGTCAATCATTCTAAGTCCGAAATATTAAACATCTCTTTCTCTGAATCACGAGCAACTTCCCTTCAGCCCCACCTTCCATTTCATTGGACCAAGAGCCCTTTAAAATATCTTGGGATACTGAGACCTAGAAACCTGGAGGATTTATTCAGATGCAATTTTACTCCCCTCAAAAGTGACACTTCACGATTGTTACAAAAGTACAATTCGCCATATCTATCCTGGATGGGCCGGAAGAATGTGATTAAAGCCTATGTTTTTCACAAGATCCTGTATGTAATGCAAATGGTACCGATCCACTTGCCAAAAACATTCTTCCAGGAGATAAGAAGAATCTTTTCTCAGTTCTTATGGAATGGAAAGAGATCCAGACTCTCACACAATCTCTTAGTTAGACAGAAAGTTAGAGGAGGTTTGGGCCTACCGGACGTTTCAAAATATTACCAGGCTATTCAGCTAAACAGATGGCTAGAGTCAGTAGATCCAAAGAGACAACCGGATGTTTATGACTTAATGCAACAAAATGTAGGACCCATGCTCCAGAGACTCCTCTGGTTGCCTGATACAAACCACGATAAGAGCAGGGATCTCGACCCCCTATTGAAAGGGATCAGAGAGACGTGGAAAGAGCTTAATAATACACTAGCCCCTAGCCCATCTCCACTGTTGCCAGCAAACCTCATTCCTGACCTACTAGGTAAAAGCAGCGATATTCACCTGGAAATCTGGTCTTCTTTAACCCAAACTAGAATAGGCGACTTATTCCCGGACACAGAAGCAGCTATATTAAGCAGACTCCCGGAACGAATTAAAGATTCACCGGGTGTTTTTCTAACAAAAGCATACTTGGGTACTGTGTGCGGTGAAGTGGGAAAGAGGTACACACCAGGTAGATCTTAAGCTGAGGAGAATCGCATCTCTCTATGCTCTGGTGGGAGCTGAGGGCGAGGCAAAAAAGCCACTATGCGTCAGGGAATGGGAGAGAGAACATGATACTGTCTTCTCTGATCAGGATCTCAAAAAGATTCTAGCATTCTCACATGGTACGTTACCATGTACATGCTTACAGGAAAACCACTTCAAGCTTCTTTCCAGATGGTACAGAACTCCGGAGTTCTTACATAGATGTGGTATATCCCCTGATCGACTGTGCTGGAGATGTGGCAGAGATACAGGTTCACTATCTCACATATGGTGGTCGTGCCCACTGATCATACCCTTCTGGGAAAATATCTCCAAGATAATTAAAAAAGTTACCACCCCTGAATTCAAGATCACAGCAGAAATGGTTTTCTTTTCCCTACCAACTGATCTTTACAGGCCATCTAAACATAATTTAGTGACCCATCTCATTTCGGCAGCTAAGGCCATTATCCCTCTCCACTGGAGAAATACCAATACCCCTTCCATACAGGAATGGGAAGCCAAAGTCAATCAAATATCCCAATTCGAAGAATTGACGAGTTGGATTATTAGAAACCACAAGAAATTTTTAAAAACCTGGCAACCATGGAGGACACTGAAAGAGGGTGGGCGAGGTGGTTTGAACTAGGGTTGGGCCAAGAATATGTTCAGAGACAAAGAACATCATGTAACCAGCAGGGCAAACAGTCATAAGGTCTCTCAGGTTATTAATAGACTTAATAGTCTTACGAATAGGCGTAATTGATAGACTTAATAGTCTTACGAATGGGCGTATACATCTCCCCCTCCCTCCCCCCCTTCTTTTTTTCCCCTAATCTCTTCTTTCTTTCCCGTCTCAACTTCTCTTTCCATATTATTTTCTTTACATCAATGTCTATGTCTTTTATTGCATATATGTAGCATATGACTTACATTTCGTCATATAGCCAGGATGACCCTAAATAGTCAGACTTATGGTACTTTGAATTTATGAGTGTTTATTTGAATGTAGCATATAGCTATGTACCTTCCACAGCTTGGCTGGCTGCCATTATTTGAGTGACTTTGACATTGTCGTATGTTATTCAATATTGTCATGCCTGGAATACCTGTAACCCCCTTTCTACAGATGTCAACTATTGCCTCCAGGATATCTTCTGTTTGTATCTTTATTAAAAATTCTGAAAATAAAGAATTTATAAAATAAAAAATAAAAAAACAAGTCACTTTTACCCCTGGAAAAGGAATATATTCCTATCACAGCCATAGAATATCATATCCCTACACTTCATGTCACAGGTTGGCTGAACTGCGGGATAGATACTCTCGGGTGCTTATTTGATCAGTCCACTTTGAGATCCTTTGAGGTATTGCATTCCACCTACAACTTACCTAATTCGATTTTCTATCAATACTTGCAATACATTTTCTCTCACCTCTCAATCTAGAGGCCACAGCAGATGTGAGTGACCCACTGGGCAAGCTTCTAAGAGCAGTTACTCGTTCCCATTCCAGTCTCTCCTTTTGGTATTCTCACCAGATGCTGATAGATAAGGATAGCAAAAAGCCCTTTATGCCCAGATGGGAGGCAGAAATGGGAAAATAATTCTCTCTGGGTGAGTGGACGGACGCCATGTACTGGTCCATGAAGTGCTCTAAATGCATAAACCATGCAGAGCAAAATAGCAATACCCAATTGAGGTGGTACCTAACACTGGATAGACTGGCTCATGTCATCCCCAATTATTCCCCACTGTGTTGGAGAGGATGTGGTGGGATAGGATCTCCATATCATGTGTGGTGGGAGTGCCCCGTATTAACCCAGTTCTGGGCCTCGGGCGCAAAGGTTTTGGAAGAAATAACTGGGATAGCAGGAATATTGACCCCAGAGCTAGCAATCCTTAGTATAGGATTGGTGAACGTTCCCTGTGATAGTAGATGTACGGCAGCGAAGAAAGTGATTGCACGCCAATGGAAAAGTTCACAGCCTCCTTTATTCAGTGAAGTTCTCAAAATAGTTAACCACCACATGCAATGTGAAATTACATTAGGCCTCCTCGCTGAAAGCTAGAATTGCAGAGCACAACTCGTGGCTACAATGGTTGTCTAGTCCATATGCAGTGTCGCTTTCAAATACCTGATATAGCCTTTCTGCGCAAACTCAATCACAATGGTTGTATATAATTTGTGGCATGGTTGTAAATTGTGAGAGGTGTGCGCTCGCAATGTAATATTTACAGCACATGTACTATCCATAACATACAGTACAGACCAAAAGTTTGGACACACCTTCTCATTCAAAGAGTTTTCTTTATTTTCATGACTATGAAAATTGTAGATTCACACTGAAGGCATCAAAACTATGAATTAACACATGTGGAATTATATACATAAGAACAAAGAGTGAAACAACTGAAAATATGTCATATTCTAGGTTCTTCAAAGTAGCCACCTTTTTCTTTGATTACTGCTTTGCACACTCTTGGCATTCTCTTGATGAGCTTCAAGAGGTAGTCACCTGAAATGGTTTTCACTTCACAGGTGTGCCCTGTCAGGTTTAATAAGTAGGATTTCTTGCCTTATAAATGTGGTTGGGACCATCAGTTGCATTGTGGAGAAGTCAGGTGGATGCACAGCCGATAGTCCTACTGAATAGACTGTTAGAATTTGTATTATGACAAGAAAAAAGCAGCTAAGTAAAGAAAAACGAGTGGCCATCATTACTTTAAGAAATAAAGGTCAGTCAGTCCGAAAAATTGGGAAAACTTTGAAAGTGTCCCTAAGTGCAGTCACAAAAACCATCAAGCGCTACAAAGAAACTGGCTCACATGCGGACCGCCCTAGGAAAGGAAGACCAAGAGTCACCTCTGGTGCGGAGGATAAGTTCATCCGAGTCACCAGCCTCAGAAATCGCAGGTTAACAGCAGCTCAGATTAGAGACCAGGTCAATGCCACACAGACATTCTAGCAGCAGACACATCTCTAGAACAACTGTTAAGAGGAGACTGTGTGAATCAGGCCTTCATGGTAGAATATCTGCTAGGAAACCACTGCTAAGGACAGGCAACAAGCAGAAGAGACTTGTTTGGGCTAAAGAACACAAAGAATGGACATTAGACCAGTGGAAATCTGTGCTTTGGTCTGAAAATTTGAGATCTTTGTTTCCAACCACCGTGTCTTTGTGCGACACAGAAAAGGTGAACGGGTGGACTCTACATGCCTGGTTCCCACCGTGAAGCATGGAGGAGGAGGTGTGATGGTGTGCGGGTGCTTTGCTGGTGACACTGTTTTGGGATTTATTCAAAATTGAAGGCATACTGATCCAGCATGGCTACCACAGCATCTTGCAGCGTCATGCTATTCCATCCGGTTTGCATTCAGTTGGACCATCATTTATTTTTCAACAGGACAATGACCCCCAAACACACCTCCAGGCTGTGTTAGGGCTAGTTGACCATGAAGGAGAGTGATGGGGTGCTGCGCCAGATGACCTGGCCTCCATAGTCACCGGACCTGAACCCAATCGAGATGGTTTGGGGTGAGCTGGACCGCAGAGTGAAGGCAAAAGGGCCAACAAGTGCTAAGCATCTCTGGGAACTCCTTCAAGACTGTTGGAAGACCATTTCAGGTGACTACCTCTTGAAGCTCATCAAGAGAATGCCAAGAGTGTGCAAAGCAGTAATCAAAGCAAAAGGTGGCTACTTTAAAGAACCTAGAATATGACATATTTTCAGTTGTTTCACATTATTTTGTTATGTATATAATTCCACATGTGTTAATTCATAGTTTTGATGCTTTCAGTGTGAATCTACAATTTGTATAGTCATGAAAATAAAGAAAACTCTTTGAATGAGAAGGTGTGTCCAAACTTTTGGTCTGTACTGTATGTATCCTATTTTTTATGTATGGAACCTTTATGATTTATTATTATTTGTTACCTTTTCTTTCTGTATGTCTTATTTCCTTTGTTAAATTGACTTGGAGAAAATTTTTCAATAAGAACTTATTGATCAAAAAAGATAAAGGTTTTCAAGTAGGGAGTTTGTATGGTCAGTTTAGACTAAACATTGCTTACTTCACTGTTGTAGTGACCACACTCTATGAAATATAGATAAGTTAAAAAGATTTTGAATGAGGTTGATACTATTTCCTATACAGGGAGTGCAGAATTATTAGGCAAGTTGTATTTTTGAGGATTAATTTTATTATTGAACAACAACCATGTTCTCAATGAACCCAAAAAACTCATTAATATCAAAGCTGAATATTTTTGGAAGTAGTTTTTAGTTTGTTTTTAGTTTTAGCTATTTTAGGGGGATATCTGTGTGTGCAGGTGACTATTACTGTACATAATTATTAGGCAACTTAACAAAAAACAAATATATACCCATTTCAATTATTTATTTTTACCAGTGAAACCAATATAACATCTCAACATTCACAAATATACATTTCTGACATTCAAAAACAAAACAAAAACAAATCACCAATATAGCCACCTTTCTTTGCAAGGACACTCAAAAGCCTGCCATCCATGGATTCTGTCAGTGTTTCGATCTGTTCACCATCAACATTGCGTGCAGCAGCAACCACAGCCTCCCAGACACTGTTCAGAGAGGTGTACTGTTTTCCCTCCTTGTAAATCTCACATTTGATGATGGACCACAGGTTCCCAATGGGGTTCAGATCAGGTGAACAAGGAGGCCATGTCATTAGATTTTCTTCTCTTATACCCTTTCTTGCCAGCCACGTTGTGGAGTACTTGGACGCGTGTGATGGAGCATTGTCCTGCATGAAAATCATGTTTTTCTTACCTTGCAGACTTCTTCCTGTACCACTGCTTGAAGAAGGTGTCTTCCAGAAACTGGCAGTAGGACTGGGAGTTGAGCTTGACTCCATCCTCAACCCAAAAAGGCCCCACAAGCTCATCTTTGATGATACCAGCCCAAACCAGTACTCCACCTCCACCTTGCTGGCGTCTGAGTCGGACTGGAGCTCTCTGCCCTTTACCAATCCAGCCATCTGGCCCATCAAGACTCACTCTCATTTCATCAGTCCATAAAACCTTAGAAAAATCAGTCTTGAGATATTTCTTGGCCCAGTCTTGACATCATTTCTTACCTTGGCGATGTCTCTGAGTATTGCACACCTTGTGCTTTTGGGCACTCCAGTGATGTTGCAGCTCTGAAATATGGCCAAACTGGTGGCAAGTGGCATCTTGGCAGCTGCACGCTTGACTTTTCTCAGTTCATGGGCAGTTATTTTGCGCCTTGGTTTTTCCACACGCTTCTTGCGACCCTGTTGACTATTTTGAATGAAACGCTTGATTGTTCGATGATCATGCTTCAGAAGCTTTGCAATTTTAAGAGTGCTGCATCCCTCTGCAAGATATCTCACTATTTTTGACTTTTCTGAGCCTGTCAAGTCCTTCTATTGACCCATTTTGCCAAAGGAAAGGAAGTTGCCTAATAATTATGCACACCTGATATAGGGTGTTGATGTCATTAGACCACACCCCTTCTCATTACAGAGATGCACATCACCTAATATGCTTAATTGGTAGTAGGCTTTCGAGCCTATACAGCTTGGAGTAAGACAACATGCATAAAGAGGATGATGTGGTCAAAATACTCATTTGCCTAATAATTCTGCACGTAGTGTAGTTACTACACGTGTTGGAGGGGTTGCTTCTCATCAAATCATAGTTATTTGCATTTAATTTTGCTCTAAACTCACTAAATCTACCCTAAATTAGTAATATTGTCCTAGTATAATTATTAGTCCTATTGAATTACATCCCTAGATACAGTATTTGTATGGATAGATTCAACTAAAGTAAAATAACAAGTGGCTGTAATGTAAAAGAAATTGAATGGAACTGAGTAGCTATTAACTTTTATGTTGGAGTGTATGCTTTTGTAGACCTTGTGTATAATGGTCTTGTTGTTTTGGTTTACATTGCTTGTAATTTATAGGTGTGGTTATGCTACTGTATAGCACTCTATGCCACTCAACTTGTTAATAAAGTTATTTAAATTTTTTATGGCAATTTCAATACTAGCAGTGGAAGAAAACAGATGTATCTTTGTGACAGCAGTGACTGTACAGAAGACTGTATTGGTTACTTAACATTAAGAGTGATTTACCATAAAATATTCCCACAAAGTAAACAAAATTAAAAATAAAAGTATATCCAAAAGCCTTGCTGTTCATTAGTCCACGGTAAGACAAATTGTCTATAAATGGAGAAAGTTCAGCACTGCTGCTACTTTCCCTAGGAGTTTCCGTCCTGTAAAGATAACTGCAAGAACACAGCGCAGACTGCTCAATGAGGTAAAGAAGAATCCTAGAGTGTCAGCTAAAAACTTACAAAAGTCTCTGGCATATGCTAACATCCCTGTAAGCGAATCTACAATATTTAAAACACTAAACAAGAATGGATTTCATGGGAGGACATACCACAGAGGAAGCCACTGTTTTCCAAAAAATACATTGCTGCACGTTTGCAGGTTTCACAAGGGCACCTGAATGTTCCAAAGCAGTACTGGCAAAATATTCTGTGGACAGTTAAAACCAAAGTTGAGTTTTTTGGAAGAAACACACAACACTGTGTGGAGAAAAAGAGGCACAGCACACCAACATTAAAACCTCATCCCAACTGTGAAGAATGGTGGTGGGGGCATCATGGTTTGGGGCTGCTTTGCTGTGTCAGGGCCTGGACGGATTGATATCATCAAAGGAAAAATGAATTCTCAATTTTATCAAGACATTTTGCAGGAGAACTTAAGGCCATCTGTCCACCAGCTGAAGCGCAACAGAAGATGAGTATTGCAACAGGACAACTACCCAAAGCATAGAAGTAAATCAACAACAGAATAGCTTAAACAGAAGAAAATATGCCTTCTGGAGTGGCCCAGTCAGAGTTCTGATCTCAACCAGATTGAGATACTGTGGCATGACCTCAAGAAAGCGATTCACACCAGACATCCCAAGAATATTGCTGAACTGAAACAGTTCTGTAAAGTGGAATGGTCAAGAATAACTCCTGACCATTGTGCACGTCTGGTCTGCATCTACAGGAAACGTTTGGTTGAAGTTATTGCAAAGGAGGTTCAACCAGTTATTAAATCCAAGGGTTTACATACTTTTTCCATCTGCATTGTGAATGTTTACATGGTGTGTTCAATAAAAACATGGTAACATTTATTTCTTTGTGTGTTATTAGTTTAACCAGACTGTGATTGTCTATTGTTGTGACTATAATGAAGATAAGATCATATTTTATGACCAATTTGTGCAGAAATCCATATCATTCCAAAGGGTTTACATACTTTTTCTCGCAACTGTATACTACATCAATATTATCACTATTCAGTAAAGATGCATATTACCGAATAAAATATCAAATATTGATATCATAGAGAATCTCTTATTCATTCCATAGTCATATTAGGCTTGATAAATTTATAAGTTGTGTAGCAATACTACCTGACATCGAAATTGGTCATAGTTTGAGCAGAGCAAGGGTTCATATCTGTCCTTATCACAATTGAGTATATATCTCATAATTATCGTAGAGACGCTTGTATTAAATTTTTATGTTTGAGAGGTGATATGAAACGCCAAAGGTACTGCATATCATTGTGTGTTATTGCATATTATTGAGTTTTATATTCATTAAGCTTTGATTGCATTTTAAGTTATTGTATAGTAAATCATTTATATTTTTGCATAGACGCTTGTACCGTGATTTACTGATTGCACAACATAATTAAATTAAGAGCAAATTCTTTTTGAGGTGTTTTATATGTCCACCTCTAGAATCAATTCCCTTTGAAAATTTTCTTTCATCCTTTCTTTTATATACATTTGCTTTATATCCCCGACAGTTGAGGGGAATAGTTTTGCTCAGCTCCTGTTACCTTTACTGTGCCATCTGCTGAACACTGTAACTACCAGTGATGGTGCATGTGGTCACCTCATTAAATGTACCTATCCAAATAAATGTGTCTCCTGTCATTGCTTTGTTATGTCCAGCCATGCTTTTTGCTAGATTATTTTTAAGTATTTATCTGCGACACACACACAGTTCTGGTACATGCACAGCGCTGCTATACACACACAGCGCTACCATACACAGATGCAGCTCTGTAACACACAGATACAGCTATTTTATATACATACAGCCCTACTACACACACAGCTCTGCTACACATACAACTGTACTACACACAGCTCTACTACACCCATACAGTTCTGCTACACACATATAACCCTGCTACACACATAAAGTTCTGTTACACATATACAGCCATGCTACACCCATATAGCTCTACTACACACACATACACATGCCTTCTTTAATAAGAACTCACATTTCCCTGCACTAGTGCCAGCTGTATAGTTATTTTGTTCTGACTCCTCCCATCAATGACATCATCAAAGGTCCTTAGAGGACAGCAGATTTGTACCTAGGACATTGGCTGACCTGTTACAATCGCACTTGGCAGTTGAAGGCATTTGTGTTGGTCCCATGGTCATATCTGTCCGCATTGTGGAGAAAAAAAGTTTTAATATATGCAAATGAGCCTCTAGGAGCGTTGTCATTACACCTAGATGCACAACACTCTCTGCAACTGCTTCGCACTCTTCACTGTGAGTGACGGGACCAGACGGTAGAAGCGCTATCACACAGGGCCCTGTCAATCAAAATGCAGAGAGCATGGCAGTTGCAGAGAGAACAGAGCCTCTAGGAGTAATAGTTATGCTCCCGTTGCTCCTAGAAGCTCATTTGCATATATCAAAACATAATTTTTCTAAGCAATGCGGGCACATATAAACATGGCACCAACACAGGTGCCTTCAGCTGCCAATTGCACATGTAACAGGTCAGTCAGTGTCATAGGTACAAACCTTCTGACAGATGGTCTTTAAGCTGTACTTGGAGTTTTAAATTTCCTTTCAGTAGAGCTGTAGGACCTTCCTCCCCATGTGCTCTTCTGCTGCCGTTGATCATACAGATTGGTGTCAGCAGGAAGAGAGAGGTGAGTGCAGATGCACAGCTCTCTCATTGATCGAATAAAGCACTGAATCTGCGCTCTGCTGGATCTTGAAGACAGCAGCCAGTGCGTCTAACCACGCTGGATCTCCCTGACTGCCATTTGTAAAACAGGCTCTATTTAGCAATAGAGCCTGTTTTATTGCTAAAAAAGTGCGTCTTATCAAGCGAAAGATATGGTATATCCTCATTCTGAGTCATTCGGATATTGTTTACATACCAATAAAGGGAAATTCTCTATTGGAAATTAGTCTAATGACACCAGTGTTAATGACCATGGGGATTAACTGAAGGTGAATATACTAACGAGCTTACTGTACTTCTATTTTCGTAAAATTTTTATAATTCCCATAAGTAAAAGAAAAGCTTTAATTAGTTTGGGGGGATTATTTTTCCCATGAGCAATATGATTTCTGTACTCGCATCATAAAAGGAGACAAAACAAACTCATTTTCCATTCCAGCGTTTTTGTGAATTTGAACGATGGTTTTGGACAGATCACAAGAGTTGTCTCATTTACTGTCTATTTAGATTACCCAGTCTATTGTCTATGCTATAAGATAAGATATTCTAATTTCAGTTGGTGCCAGTCATACCGATATTCTTCATATACCATACAGTGAGATTGTCTAATGGTGAGTAATGACGGCAGTGTTGTGTTTTACCCCCATGCATTTCACTTTTTACAACGGAGAAGATGGAATCCATATGTATTTCTATGGCAAAAACACATGTGACACATGAAGATTTGCTGTGTTTTTTTTTTTTGTCTCAGTCAAGGTGCAGTCTTTGGTGCATGTTTCTCCGGTTTCGACATTGCTCCAATCCTCACTGCTTTCCACTTTCTGGTCCTGGGCTCAACAAACAGGAAATTTCTTGGACTGCCCGCTCAGCCATTGAGTGTCCCATAATATGAATACAATCACAAGCTTCACAATATCTGTAGCTCGGTCCAATATGTTCCTTTCACCTGAAAATTGTATGACTCATCAAGTAGTGCTACATTATATCCACTCAAAGCTAACTGTTGACCGAGAAATCCCAACCTTAGGAGGTGTACAACCTATGCAGTTGCTAAAGGTGCAACACTTAAATTATTGAGGGGTGCCAGTAGTTCTAGTGACCTGGGTACCCAGAGCTTTTACCTCAACTTCCACTTGATACCTGGGTTTAAACTTTAGAATCAATTACTTAATTTACAGTATTATATAGAGGAATTGATGGCTCAGTTGTCGCGTTTGGCACTGTTGTTTGGGCACTATATGGTGGCTGTATTTAGATACTGTATGACCATAAAACATAAGACCAGATCTGGAACCAATTGACAACTTTTCACTTACAATTTCTGTAAATAGATGATTACAGGGTCACTGAGTATTCGTAAAACTTTTAAATAGGGTTGAGCGAACCTGAACTTGACCCCGAATGGGGACCATGTGGTGAGCGCGGTGACATCACCGCAGGTCCTTCTAGCTTCATTCAGCAGGTCCTGAAGAACAGAAGATACGCGATCAAGTGGATGAGGTGAGTTTTTATTTTTATTTTTAACCCCTCAGTACACATTTTATTTAGTATTCTGTTTTAAGAATGCTATTATTTTCCATTATAACCATGTTATAACCATGTTATAACTGAAAATAATAAAATCACCCGAACACCGAACCCAAAACCGAACTTCAGTGAAAAAGTCAGGGTTCGGGTCCGGGTAACCGAAATCGCAATGTTTGGTACGAACCCGAACTTTGCGGTTCGGGTTCGCTCAACTCTACTTTTGATATGTCATAGAGGCATATTAACTTTGATAGGTGAAGGTCTGAGTGCTGAGACAAGGAGAGAGAAGCGCTCACATATTGCATTATCTTGCGGCATGGGAAGGAATCTAGACAGATCCATAGACTTGATTTGCCATATCAAACATTTTATGAAAACTCTGTGACCCTTTAAATAGCTAAAACCAATAAATTACAACATAAAATTCAATAAAAACTGAGTTGATGTATTTATATTTATTGTCAGAACACTCAAATTTTTACATTGTAACATAGTGTGCAATGCTGGAAAAATACATATGTCCATCCAGTTCAGACTATTATTATGAAAACTTGACCCAAAGGAATGTTATAACCCTCATGAGATGTTACCCAGCTTTCCTCATCTTCGACTTCAAATCTGAATAACTCCCTGGACCAATGACCTTTCTCCAGAAATCTAGTAACTATAACTTGAAATATTGTTTCTTTCAATAATTATACAGGCCGCTCTTGAACTCTTTCAGTGGGTTCACCATCACCACTTGCTCTGGGAAACAGCTCCATAGATTCACAGCTTTTTAAGTAAATTACTCTTCTATGTTGTCCTACAAAGACTTCTTTCCTCTAGACCAGAGATGCCCAATATGTGGCCCTCCAGCTGTTGCAAAACTACAACTCCCACCATGCCTGGACAGCCTACAGGTATTAACCTATAGCAGGACATGGTGGGAGTTGTAGTTTTACAACACAGGAGGGCTGCAGGTTGAGCATCTCTGCCTTAGACATACAGGATGTCTCCTCGTCACATTCCTAGATAGAGATAGATGATGGGAGAAATCACTGTACAGGACCGATATATTTATGCATAGTTATTAGATCTCCCCTCAGTTGTTTTTTTTCTAAACTAAATAATATTTTAGCCATTTTACCAACAATAGAAGTTAAACATACCGGTCTATAGTTTCCAGGTTCACATTTTGACCCTCTGAATATTTCCACCACAGTCCTGTGGAACAAATGCTGTCATTATAGAGTCTAAGCATTATAGAGAAAATTACGGGGATGTTTGCCATCTAGACCTGGTGATTTACTATTTTAATATTTTTAAAGGGATATCTGATTGGTGGTTCTCTGACAACCAGCACCTGGACTGGTACCTGGCCGATACTGGAAACAAAACAGCGGATGAGATGGGAAAAAGAAGTCTCCATCCATTGTGAATTGATTGCGCCAGCCTACTGCATCTCAACTCCCATTCAAGTGCCGATGCCATTTTTGGAGTAAAGAAAGATTTTTTCCCGCAATTGACAACTCCTTCATAGAGGTTTCACCTTCCTCTGGATCAATCTTGGTAGGGTTATAAGCTTTTGTCAAAATTTGCATATACTATAGGAAAAAAAAGATTATCACACAAATATCAATATCTGAATACCTTTTGTGTCTTTTGCAGAATTTGAAAATGGAGGAATTCAACCACACATCAGTCAATGGCTTTACATTATTATCCTTCTCCAACCTTCAACAATTCCAGATCTTTATGTTTATCGTCATTTTACTGACCTACATTATATGTGTTGGGGGAAATTCTGCAATCATAGCTATTGTTCGGGTAGAACGATCTCTTCAGATCCCAATGTACTTATATATTTCTACATTTGCTGTCTTAGAGATCATGTTTGTGACTTCCACTGTTCCGAATCTTCTTTCAAACCTAGTATCAGCCAGAAAGAAGATTTCATTTATTAACTGTTTTATCCAGTTATATGTCTTTAACTCTCTAGGGGTCACAGAGTGTTATCTTCTTGCCCTAATGGTCTTCGATCGGCACCTGGCTATTAATCACCCTTTGCATTATCCAGCTATAATGAACAACCAGTTTTGCATTAAGTTAGCTATTCTGCCTTGGATGTTAGGATTTCTTATGGTTCTATCTCCAGCTATCATGACTGCTCACTTACAGTTTTGTGGTCCTCGTGAAATCAACCACTTCTTCTGCGATTTTGCTCCACTACAGAGTATGGCATGCTCCATTCCTTTCTATGTTCTTGTCATAACCAGTTTGGTTGCTTTCTTTGATATTGTAGTCCCCTTTATCCTTATTTTAGGATTTTATATACATATTATTATTACAATTATGAAGATTCAGAATAAAGACAGCAAAAAAAAAACTTTCTCCACCTGCTCTTCTCATCTGATTGTGGCAAGTCTTTTCTATGGCACGGCCACTATTGTTTATGTTAAACCTAAAGGTAGTCAGTATGATAAATTTCTTGCTCTCATGTACACAACCATCACTCCATTCATAAACCCATTTATTTATACCTTTAGAAACAGAGATGTTAAGGGAGTTCTCAGAAGATACATGAAACATCTAAAGCAGTGATTGTGTTTGTAATATATAACACATAAATGATCCCGAATGCAGAATTTTCATGGTATAGTAAAAATAAAGGAAAATCTTAAAAAGATTTAAAAAATATATATTTCCTATTCGTGTTTATGATTTCCAAATGTGACCAAAAGGAAAATAAAGATTTCCTTCTGTCCCTTTTTAAAGCAAATACTTGGCAATTCATTTTGCCATTATATTTTTGGCTCAGGATTAGGCAGACTATACACTTAGGTTTCTTATTTTGACAAAACTGAAATTTTTGTGATTGTTCCATATGAATTGCTTAAAATGGAAAGCAACTCCACCTATCCCGAACCATCGCTTAGTTGAACTTGATGGACTTATTTCTCTTTTTAACCATTTTAACTATGTAATTATGTAACCCCTGTTTTACAGGTCCCAAAATTGTATAATTTATGGGCTGTTTTTTTATTAAATTTAACAAATCTGCAGTGTGTCAATCACTGATAGGACCTCTTGTTCATAGAGGGGAGGCTGTCAATCACTGAAATAACCTCCTCCTCATAGAGGGAAGGCTGTCAGTCACTGATAGGTCCTCCTCCTTATAGAGGGAAGGCTGTCTGTCACTGATAGGATCTTTTCCTCATAGAGGGAAGACTGTAAATCACTGATAGGACGATCTCGTCATAGAGGGAATGCTGTCAATCACTGATAGGACCTCTTGTTCATAGAGGGAAGGCTGTCAGTCACTGATAGGACCACCTTGTCATAGAGGGAAGGCTGTAAATCACTGATAGGACCTCCTCCTGTTAGAGGGAAGGCTGTCAGTCATTGATAGGACCAACTTCTCATAGAGGAAAGGCTGTCAATCACTGATGGGACCTCCTCCTCATAGAGTGAAGGCTGCCAATCACTGATAGGACCTCCTCATCATAGAGTGAAAGCTAGAACGCTGCCGTGAAGGTGCACGCTACCGTGGCTAAAACACAATGTGGTTAGTAGAACTACAGGTAACAGCACACTGCTAGTCAATTGCACAAAGATATATAAGCAAATACTAAATGAAAAATAAACAGCTTGGTGGCCATACTTACTGCAAGGGCGGTTAGTAGCTCTTTGCGCATATAATTGATAAAAAATATGTCGGGTCTATCTACCGAACGACAAGGTGGCTTCTCATCAGATAAGTCCTTCTCTAACATGCCTCTCCAGGGCTTACAAACTACAATCTGGGCAAAGTAGCACCCAGCTACAGTATATCCTACACATGCCTCTCCAGGGCTGCCAGCCTGCTATATGGGCAAAGTAGAATACAGCCATACAATATTTCTAATTAAAAGCACATGGTAAACTTTGCCCATATAGCAGGCTGACAGCCTGGGAGAGGCATGCGTAGGATATAGCTGGGTACTACTTTTCCCCGACATATTTTTGATCAATTATATGTGCAAACAGCTTCTAAATGCCCTTGTAGTAAGTATGGCCACCAAGCAGTTTATTTTGAATTTAATATTTGCTTATATCTTTGTGCAATTGACTAGCAGTGTGCTGTTACTTGTAGTTCTACTAATCACATTGTGTTTCAGCCAAGGTAGCGTGCACCTGCGTTCTCAAATTTACCTATTATGGAGGTGCTGGTTAGTTTATTTTTCTTTCCTATTGTCACTGCCACTGGGGGTGGCGCCCCCAGCTAGTGAGTTTGAACCGTGCACCACCGCCCATTTACCATGTGCTTTTAATTAGAAAGATTGTATAGCTGTATTCTACTTTGCCCATATTGCAGGCTGACAGCCTGGGAGAGGCATAGGTAGGATATAGATGAGTGTTACTTTGCCCAGATTGTAGGCTGTAATCCGAGGAGAGGCATGTTAGAGTTGGCCCCATCTGATGAGAAGCCACCTTGTCGTTCGGTAGATGGGCCCGACATATTTTTGATCGATTATATGCGCAAAGAGCTACTAACTGCCCTTGTAGTAAGTATGGCCACCAAGCTGTTTATTTTTCATTTAGTATTTGCTTATATCTTTGTGCAATTGACTAGCAGTGTGCTGTTACCTGTAGTTCTACTAATCACATAGATTGAAGGCGGTACTGATAGTTCCCCCTCCTTATAGAGGGAAGGCTGTTAATCAATGATAGGACTGTCTCTTAATAGATTGAAGGCTGTCTGTCACTGATGGGACCTCCTCCAAATAGGCAAGATGCTGTTAATCACTGATAAATGTACACTATACATAGCAGTACTAAATATACACTATACATATGAAACTGAAGGGACATAGCCTTCAAAATACTATTTTTAAATATTAAATGGTTACAAGAAGACAACCTATGTAGATTTTGTTTTGGGGCCATGCTTCCATACTGTATAAATTTAGGAAGCCAATCATTCAAACTGATCACACGTTCACAGTATATCTTGTGATCAAATATCAGCCACCATCTGTAGTCAGCAGATATGTATCAGCTCCTCATTGAGCAGAGGGATTTCCGCCTTGTAGGTTTCACTTCTAATACCTGTAATTATACGAACATGAACTCTAATTATATCATTATGCTGTCAAAGTAAATTGTTAGAGCTCATGTGGCAAAAGAGCCCTTAGCGTTAAGCCAAATGTTCAGCCAAAACCAGGAGTGGATTAAAAAAATAGGATGGGTAGTATCTGTCCTAAATTTTTTCTCTCCTTTTAAGATCTCCTAATTTTGGGCTTTAAATACATTAAAAACGCTTACAGTCCAAAAATATCCTAGAAGGTTAAAAAAAATGGGATATGGAGGGAAAGGCTGAGGGCTGACATTTGGCACTCCTGCCAATCAGGTGTTTAAAGAAACCATGGCACTTGTCTTCTTTAATGAAAACCTTCTCGCTGTCTACATTGTAGTAGTGGTGCATGGTAACTGCACCTGGGATAAAAAGCTGTAGTTACCCTGCACCACCAGTAAATGTACAGTACAGACCAAAAGTTTGGACACGCCTTCTCATTCAAAGAGTTTTCTTTATTTTCATGACTATGAAAATTGTAGATTTACACTGAAGGCATCAAAACTATGAATTAACACATATGGAATTATATACATAACAAAAAAGTGTGAAACAACTGAAAATATGTCATATTCTAGGTTTTTCAAAGTAGCCACCTTTTGCTTTGAATACTGCTTTGCACACTCTTGGCATTCTCTTGATGAGCTTCAAGAGGTAGTCACCTGAAATGGTTTTCACTTCACAGGTGTACCCTGTCAGGTTTAATTAGTGGGATTTCTTGCCTAATAAATGGGGTTGGGACCAACAGTTGCGTTGTGGAGAAGTCAGGTGGATACACAGTCCTACTGAAAAGACTGTTAGAATTTGTATTATGGCAAGAAAAATGCAGCTAAGTAAAGGAAAATTTGTGGACATCATTACTTTAAAGCGAACCTTTCACCAGGATTTCACATAATGAAACTATTACCAGTACCTTATAGATATCCTTATTGTGTTTCAATGCATTATTGTGCCGCTTTCCTGGGATGGATATTCATGAAAGAAACGAGTTATAAAGTCCTGTCTCCAGCTCCTGAAGTCAAGGGGGTAGCCCTTCCCTCACTCCGGGCTGTACCTCCCCTGCCCTAACCCCGCCTCTATGTAGTGTAACTGACACCCGGCTCAGTCGCCGGGACCGCGCTTGTACAGGCGGCTCATGAGCCGTCGGACTCGAGCGCGATCCTGTAACTGAATCGCGCATGCGCCGTCCCCGATGCCTGCCTGTCTTCTCTTCCTCACGCGCGATTCAGTTACAGGATCGCGTTCGAGTCCGACGGCGCATGTGCCGCCTGTACAAGCGCAGTCCCGGCGACTGAGCCGGGTGTCAGTTACACTACATAGAGGCGGGGTTAGGGCAGGGGAGGTACAGCCCGGAGTGAGGGAAGGGCTACCCCCTTGACTTCAGGAGCGTGACTTCAGGAGCTGGAGACAGGACTTTATAACTCGTTTTTTTCATGAATATCCATCCCAGGAAAGCGGCACAATAATGCATTGAAACACAATGAGGATATCTATAAGGTACTGGTAATAGTTTATTATGTGAAATCCTGGTGAAAGGTTCGCTTTAAGAAATGAAGGTCAGTCAGTCTGAAAAATTGGGAAAACTTTGAAAGTGTCCCCAAGTGCAGTCACAAAAACCATCAAGCGCTACAAAGAAACTGGCTCACATGCAGACCGCCCCAGGAAAGGAAGACCAAGAGTCACCTCTGCTGCGGAGGATAAGTTCATCCGAGTTACCAGCCTCAGATATTGCAGGTTAACAGCAGCTCAGATTAGAGACCAGGTCAATGCCACACAGAGTTCTAGCAGCAGACACATCTCTAGAACAACTGTTAAGAGGAGACTGTGTGAATCAGGCCTTCATGGTAGAATATCTGCTAGGAAACCACTGTTAAGGACAGGCAACAAGCAGAAGAGACTTGTTTGGGCTAAAGAACACAAGGAATGGACATTAGACCAGTGGAAATCTGTGCTTTGGTCTGATGAGTCCAAATTTGAGATCTTTGGTTCCAACCACCGTGTCTTTGTGCGACGCAGAAAAGGTGAACGGATGGACTCTACATGCCTGGTTCCCACCGTGAAGCATAGAGGAGGAGGTGTGATGGTGTGAAGGTGCTTTGCCGGTGACACTGTTGGGGACCTGAACCCAATCGAGATGGTTTCGGGTGAGCTGGACCGCAGAGTGAAGGCAAAAGGGCCAACAAGTGCTAAGCATCTCTGGGAACTCCTTCAAGACTGTTGGAAGACCATTTCAGGTGACTACCTCCTGAAGCTCATCAAGAGAATGCCAAAAGTGTGCAAAGCAGTAATCAAAGCAAAAGGTGGCTACTTTGAAGAACCTAGAATATGACATATTTTTAGTTGTTTCACACTTTTTTGTTATGTATATAATTCCACGTGTTAATTCATAGTTTTGATGCCTTCAGTGTGAATCTACAATTTTCATAGTCATGAAAATAAAGAAAACTCTTTGAATGAGAAGGTGTGTCCAAACTTTTGGTCTGTACTGTAGATGGAATGTAGGTATGGCAAACACTGAAGAGGATGCAGCACTGCACACAGGCTCCTCTACTTTATGTGAACCGTCTGTCCCTTGCAGCTTTGACATTGCCTAGCCCTGTCAAATCATTTTAGTCAGCTGAACTCCAGCTGTGTATCTATGCAAATAACTTTGCTTTGATAAGATCAGAAGATGACCCTCCTCATCTGAAAATCCTGGTTCTGTCAATATCATATGCATGTACAAGGGAGAAACCATGTTCACAGCAGATCTGATGTTACATCTGCGTCACTGGATTCCTGAGTGACCAATCCACTCAACTTTGGAATGATAAGTATTAGTGTTGAGCAAAGTGGAATTCAGTCCGAAGTTTAGAAAACCCTTCCTCGCGCTTCATGGTACCAAATCAATTTTTACTAAAATGGCAGCTGCAAGTGTTACAAACTGAAAGTAGGAAGCCTGGGAATGTGAGATGACCCATAATGTCATGCAGCCAGCCAATCCACAGGTAGCCATCCCCTGTTTTATCACAGCCCTATAAAACCCTCATCCCGCGCTGTCTCCTCCATTGTCCTGTGAGCTGAGCATAGGGAGAGATGTGGCAAGTGCTCATGCACTAAGGACAGTGTTTCTGAAAACAATTAATAGAAGAATATTGGAGAGGAGAGTTCAGGGAGAGTACCGGGAGAGTGCAGTGCAGGGAAAGTGCAGGGAGACTAATGTTGTGTCGGTTTTATTTATTTATTCCTACATTTACTTATTCCTCTATAAGAGCTGATTTATATTCAGTGTTTACTGTCAAATAACCTACAGGAGATTGAAGGCCAGAACAGCAATAATTTGCATATTGTCCCCCAGCTAACCAGCCAAACCCTATACCAGCAACTTCCCCTATTTAACAATGAAGAAGGACTAAACAGTGCGGTCTTCTTTATTAAATGAAAAGCAGTTGCGGGCTAATTGGCCACGCGGTTCTTTTTGGCAGAATGGCCTCAACCCACCCGCAGCACGGCCGCTCTGTGTGGTTATACCCTAATGCAGATAGACCTGGGTATACCCGATTTATAGCCCTTCATAACAAATTAACTCCTAACAAATTACATTTCTTGGCTAACTTCGGCAAAGATGCCGAATTGAATTTTTCAAAACTTCGTTCACCTCTAATAAATATTACAAACTTTCTCCTACAGGTGTGTCATGTATAATTAGGGTAGGTTTGCTGTCCCCCCGCCCTCCAACTTATTCCCAGAAAAAAAAAATGAGTCCCAAAAATTTACAAATAAATATCCAGTTATCCAGTCCATCCGAGCATCTCCAAAAAGTTACACCAATTTGTCTAACTTCCCACCACCTATTGGTTGGCTTACTTTGTCCACTTATTTTGTACACTCTTTAATAATAAACATAATGCACCAAGAAGGAGTTATTGTGATCAAATAAAGGATGTTTATTGGGAAAACTGTAATGGAAAGGAAGCTCTAGGAAGCTAGTGGGTCGCCTCAAGTCTGGATACAAACTTAGATAAGGTTGGGCATGGTGGCCTACAGGCACTATATTTTATCACAGATGACCACAGATGTTGCAGATGGACCTGTAGATCATGCACCCTTTTGGGCCACCAGGCAGGCAAAGAAAGTGTTGTAATCTGGAGGAAACCTTGCTGTGTGTGGATGAACGTTATCCTGCTAAAAAAAATACCAGTTTGAAGCCTTCCATGAAAGGAACACATGTGGGCGCATATCGATGAGCTGTTAGTGTCCCTGGTTTCACTACTAAGGGTGTCCGACTGTCATATGTGATTGCTCCCCTAATCATCACACCAGCAGTTGGGGTGGTGTGTTGCTCAACAGGAAAGCAGATGATACGATTCCAGTCCTAAATAGTGTTGGGCGCGAATATTCAAATTGGAAATTTTAATCGCGAATATCAGCACTTCGAGAATTTGTGAAGAATATAGTGCTATATATTCGTATTCATGAAAATTTCCATCAGTAACCTTCTTGCTTGTGGGCCAATGAGAAGCTTAGCAACCAACAGGAAAGTTGCCTACCCCTTACTATATGAGAACCTCCCCAGCAGCCGTTTTCTGTAGTTTTATGGAGTTCTGAGAGAGACAGCAGTGTCATTGCTGTGGTCTGTGCTTTACTGTTTAATTACATTAGATAGTTAGCTTATACACTCACCTAAAGAATTATTAGGAACACCATACTAATACGGTGACTGTGGGGGCCATTTTAGTACAGGGAACTCATTATCATGTTCAAGAAACCAATTTGAAATTATTCGAGCTTTGTGACATGGTGCATTATCCTGCTGGAAGTAGACAATTGGCACTAAGGGGCCTAAAGTGTGCCCAGAAAACATCCCCCACACCATTACACCACCACCACCAGCCTGCACAGTGGTAACAAGGCATGATGGATACATGTTCTCATTCTGTTTACGCCAAATGTGGACTCTACCATTTGAATGTCTCAACAGAAATCGAGACTCATCAGACCAGGCAACATTTTTCCAGTCTTCAACAGTCCAATTTTGGTGAGCTTGTGCAAATTGTAGCCTCTTTTTCCTATTTGTAGTGGAGATGAGTGGTACCCGGTGGGGTCTTCTGCTGTTGTACCCATCTGCCTCAAGGTTGTGCGTGTTGTGGCTTCACAAATGCTTTGCTGCATACCTCGGTTGTAACGAGTGGTTATTTCAGTCAACGTTGCTCTTCTATCAGCTTGAATCAGTCGGCCCATTCTCCTCTGACCTCTAGCATCAACAAGGCATTTTCACCCACAGGACTGCCACATACTGGATGTTTTTCCCTTTTCATACCATTCTTTTGTAAACCCTAGAAATGGTTGTGCGTGAAAATCCCAGTAACTGAGCAGATTGTGAAATACTCAGACCAGCCCGTCTGGCACCAACAACCATGCCACACTCAAAATAGCTTAAATCACCTTTCTTTCCCATTCTGACATTCTGTTTGATGTTCAGGAGATTGTCTTGACCAGGACCACAACCCTACATGCATTGAAGCAACTGCCATGTGATTGGTTGACTAGATAATCACATTAATAAGAAATAGAACAGGTGTTCCTAATTCTTTAGGTGAGTGTATATATAATGCAGATAGTTAGTGGGAGATAGTCAGTGTAGGCTAGATCATGATATAGTGTAGCTGATGTCCTGCTGTCCATACATACATGCTACAGACATAGGGCTGGGATGTCACAAGTTCACAACAATTCTTTGTGCACCAATCAGTAATAAGTAGTCAGCCCTGCTAAAATGAGAAGTTGCACGTATTGCACAAAAATATGCGCATCATTAATTGCTGCAATCGTAAATATATTGGAGCACTCCATCTGCCTATAAAGCTATTGTCATGTTCTTCCGTTCCAACCATTTTCTCCAGTCTCAGGAAACTTCAAATTTGCGAATATTTGGTGAAAATTTGCCCAAATATTTGCAAAATATTGTGAATTTGAATATTTCCCCTGCCGCTCATCACTAGTCCTAAGCAGTCCAGCAGATGATACGTTTCCAGTTTGCAGCAGTCCAGCCGATGATATTGTTCTAGTCCATAGCAGTCCAGCAGATAATATGGTTCCAGTCCGTAGCAGTCTAGCAGATGATACGGTTCCAGTCTGTAGCAGTCCAGCAGATGATACGGTTCCAGTCTGTAGCAGTCCAGCAGATAATACGGTTCCAGTCCGTAGCAGTCCAGCAGATGATATGGTTCCAGTCTGTAGTAGTCCTGCAGATGATACTGTTCTAGTCCATAGCAGTCCATCAGATGATATGATTCCAGTCTGTAGCAGTCCAGCAGATGATACGGTTCCAGTCTGTAGCAGTCCAGCAGATGATACGGTTCCAGTCCGTAGCAGTCCAGCAGATGATACGGTTCCAGTCCATAGCAGTCCAGCAGATAATACGGTTCCAGTCCGTAGCAGTCCAGCAGATGATATGGTTCCAGTCTGTAGTAGTCCAGCAGATGATACTGTTCTAGTCCATAGCAGTCCATCAGATGATATGATTCCAGTCTGTAGCAGTCCAGCAGATAAAACGTTTCCAGTCTGTAGCAGTCCAGCAGATGATATGGTTCTAGTTCATAGCAGTCCAGCAGATTATACCATTCCAGTTCATATCAGTCCAGTAGATGATATGGTTCCAGTTCATGGCATTCCAGTAGATGATATGGTTCCAGTTCATAGCAGTCCAGCAGATGATATGGTAGCAGTTCAAGTTTCTCATTCACTACACTGCAAACTACAGTAAGCTGGCCAGCATGATGACATCATCACGCACCATGCAAGATTTTGGGTGGGATTTTTAATCGAGGTGGCTCCGCGAGCAATTGAATAAGGTGAGCATTTTTTATTTTACTTTTTACCGCCATTTCAGCAAAAATAGATTACTTACCACGAAGCGCAAGGAAATTCGTGTTTGTGGCAAAAAAAAATCCTGAAATTTGCATGGAAGTCAATTCATTTGGCTTTGATTCTCTCAACACTACCTGTGATTGGCTGAGACAGAACTGCTTGTTGAGTTTTGCAGCAATCCGACATTTCTATCTGGATACGTTTTTTTTTTTTTGGCAGTGAGTGTACTTTAAGTCACGCCCACTTCCAGAAAAGTCACCCATAACTATTTAAGCCATACCCCCTCTTCTCTATAGGGGTGCAAATGAATGTGGCGCAAGCTTAGCCAGAATTACAGTGCTTTATCTTAATAAATATCAATTTATAGGGAGCAGAACAAAAGCAAATGAACAATGTTACAATTACTTTTCACGTAATCCCTTCAAAAAATATACAAGGAATGATAAAATATTAATTGCATGATCATTAAAATCTTGCCCTGAGAAGATGTGGATGACGCTGTGCTCTCTCCTCTCTAGAGGATGAATTTGCTCATCTCAAGTGCATAATGTCTAGAAGGATGCGGTCCTTTAGGAAAGTAATGTCACGTCCTCGGAAGCTCCCTGGGTGTTTCATTTACATGGGACTGCTGAGCTGTGGAGAAATGTGTGCAGTCAGCGCAGTTAACCCTATGATTATAATGATTGTGTGTAATCACTAACTGCAGCCTGTTATTATCCAGTGTGTAATCATGGCTTCCTGCAGATGATATAACAGGGGGGATTATATAAGAGAAGTGTGGGGAGCTCTTTCCTGCCGGCATCAGCCCAGTAAAGGGATACACCGGAGATCCTGAGTACAGGGATCAGCATTACCTCCTGGAGGAACAGACACTGAAAGAATTTCTAATTACTGAAATCAGTTTACCTCTAAAACATTCACAATGCAACAGTGAATTATACTCTGCAGATTAACGGGAAAAAACCTTGATTATGGAGATATTTTCCTGAAAGATTTTACTCTCTATTGAGAGGTAAGCAATTATCTATCTATCTATCTATCTATCTATCTATCTATCTATCTATCTATCCATACATCTCTTTTGTTTCTATTCACGACTATCTTTTCTGTCAATTTTTTATATATTTTTATACTGTTCTTCCATATTCTCCTGTTTTGTAGGCAGTAATATTTTGTGTGTAACTGAACCAGACAATGTCTTTTAGAAAATCTTTTGCTGATATTAATTGTAAAGGGAAATTATGAGATTGTAACCAGAGACAACAAATGTCCACCAGTGCAGCATTACCTGTGATGTGTTCACATTCATCAGTTACAGGACTGGAAATCAAGTCATTGACTCCTGTGTTACTGCAGTGTATGACATCTGTGAGTGCAAGCTCCTGGGATCTGTGTGATGCTACAGCTACTAGAGCCTCTCATTGCTGATACTCTGACTTAGGACATTTTCCACCATTCTGATTCTGTGCCTTCCGTACATCACAGTCCATGGCATTTGCAGAAAGCACCTCACAGGCCCTAACCTCATCTTTAAAGGGACACTGACAGGCCCAATAAGCATATTTAGCTATATATATATGACTGCACAGGTCTTCTAAAGTGTATTAAAATCATATAAGTATACCCCCTGTCCACCTTATAAATAAAGTAAACTGATGTTTTATAACCTGATAGAATCGTCTTCTTTCTGCCCAAGGGGCAGCGTTTCAGCTTCACTTGCGCCCAGCCAGCCGCCCCCAACTGCTGTTTTGAAGCGCCGCCCAGATCATCAATATTCACTTCGCTGGGCGGCTTCTGCTGTCCCCGCTCTGAAGCGCTGCTCTGAAGAGTGCCCGGCGCAGGCGCAGAACGCAGAGGCTGAAGCGGCCTCTAAAAATCAGAGGGGGTGCCGGGCGCATGCGCTGAAGATGAAATGGAGTCCGATGCCCATAGCTTTGTACTGGGCATGCGCCGGATCTTGTAAAGTCGGGGACAGCAGAAGCCGCCCAGCGAAGTGAATATTGATGAGCTGGGCGGCGCTTCAAAACGGCGGTTGGGGTCGGCTGGCTGGGCGCAAGTGAAGTTGAAACGCCGCCCCTTGGGCAGAAAGAAGACGATTCTACCAAGTTATAAAACATCAGTTTACTTTATTTATAAGGTGGACAGGGGGTATACTTATATGATTTTAATACACTTTAGAAGACCTGTGCAGTCATATATATAGCTAAATATGCTTATTGGGCCTGTCAGTGTCCCTTTAAGTTAAATAAATGCAGTTGTGTCCAAGGTTGGACTAAATAATATGTGATATCACATATACAAACAGACTTATAAAGTCTCTTCTGTCTACCTGTACATTGTCATGAGAGGACACACGTCACTGCTGCAGGCAGTCATTGGCTGCAGCAGCACACAAGACCTGCGTCCGTGCCGGAATTTTACATCCAGTGCATGGCTTCTGCAACGATGGACCGAAGCTACTGGTATTGAGTGGTCAAGAGAAGATAGTCATGCTTCCTTCCACAGCGAGGAACCTTTTTAAAGTTTACCTCACACAAAGTATTTTTTTTTATTTGTTTTTTTGCATGGAAAGAACTTTTGAAGGGTGGCTTTTTTTATTTAGTATTTAACATGAGTTGTTTTCAGGCAGTAATAATCCTATATACAGACGTGGACAAAATTGTTGGTACCCTTTGGTCAATGAAAGAAAAAGTCACAATGGTCACAGAAATAACTTTAATCTGACAAAAGTAATAATAAATTAAAATTCTATAAATGTTAACCAATGAAAGTCAGACATTGTTTTTCAACCATGCTTCAACAGAATTATGTAAAAAAATAAACTCATGAAACAGGCATGGACAAAAATGATGGTACCCCTAACTTAATATTTTGTTGCGCAACCTTTTGAGGCAATCACTGCAATCAAACGCTTCCTGTAACTGTCAATGAGACATCTGCACCTCTCAGCAGGTATTTTGGCCCACTCCTCATGAGCAAACTGCTCCAGTTGTGTCCGGTTTGAAGGGTGCCTTTTCCAGACTGCATGTTTCAGCTCCTTCCAAAGATGCTCAATAGGATTGAGGTCAGGGCTCATAGAAGGCCACTTTAGAATAGTCCAATTTTTTCCTCTTAGCCATTCTTGGGTGTTTTTAGCGGTGTGTTTTGGGTCATTGTCCTGTTGCAAGACCCATGACCTGCGACTGAGACCAAGCTTTCTGACACTGGCTAGTACATTTCTCTCTAGAATTCCTTGATAGTCTTGAGATTTCATTGTACCCTGCACAGATTCAAGACACCCTGTGCCAGACGCAGCAAAGCAGCCCCAGAACATAACAGAGCCTCCTCCATGTTTCACAGTAGGGACAGTGTTCTTTTCTTGATATGCTTCATTTTTTCGTCTGTGAACATACAGCTGATGTGCCTTGGCAAAAACTTCGATTTTTGTCTCATCTGTCCACAGGACATTCTCCCAGAAGCTTTGTGGCTTGTCAACATGTAGTTTGGCATATTCCAGTCTTGCTTTTTTATGATTCGTTTTCAACAATGGTGTCCTCCTTGGTCGTCTCCCATGTAGTCCACTTTGGCTCAAACAACGACGGATGGTGCGATCTGACACTGATGTTCCTTGAGCATGAAGTTCACCTTGAATCTCTTTAGAAGTCTTTCTAGGCTCTTTTGTTACCATTCGGATTATCCGTCTCTTAGATTTGTCATCAATTTTCCTCCTGCGGCCACGTCCAGGGAGGTTGGCTACAGTCCCATGGATCTTAAACTTATGAATAATATGTGCAACTGTACTCACAGGAACATCTAGTTGCTTGGAGATGGTCTTATAGCCTTTACCTTTAACATGCTTGTCTATAATTTTCTTTCTGATCTCTTGAGACAGCTCTTTCCTTTGCTTCCTCTGGTCCATGTCGAGTGTGGTACACACCATATCACCAAACAACACAGTGATTACCTGGAGCCATATATATAGGCCCAATGGCTGATTACAAGGTTGTAGACACCTGTGATGCTAATTAGTGGACACACCTTGAATTAACATGTCCCTTTGGTCACATTATGTTCTGTGTTTTCTAGGGGTACCATCATTTTTGTCCATGCCTGTTTCATGAGTTTATTTTTTTACATAATTCTGTTGAAGCATGGTTGAAAAACAATGTCTGACTTTCATTGGTTAACATTTATAGAATTTTAATTTATTATTACTTTTGTCAGATTAAAGTTATTTCTGTGACCATTGTGACTTTTTCTTTCATTGACCAAAGGGTACCAACAATTTTGTCCACGTCTGTAATAGTCTTTGACAAAATACCTGAAAATAACATTTCACCTACAAAAAATGATGCCACTTGCCCTAAAATATGCTTTGCTTGTAGTGTATTTTCTATTTTACCCCAAAAAATAAAATAAAATGCTGCCAAGTAAGTGTTCTTTCCCTCAAAAAAATGCTATCCGTAAAACTACCCTGAGGAGCACTTCTCCTTCGCCGAAAAAATCCATCTCACCTCACAGGTGTGGCATATCAAGGTGCTGATTAGACAGCATTAGTGTTGGTCGAGCACTAAAATGCTCGGGTGCTCAAGTAGAACACGAGCACCTGAGCACAATGGAAGTCAATGAGAGAACCCGAGCATTAAACCAGGCACCCCCTGCTCTGAAGAGGGGAGGATGTCTGGTTCACATGAAAAGGTCAGAAATAGATGGAAACACCACTGAAATGGTTCTTGGACTCCCAGGTCGCTGCTGGGAACAATGTTGTCCGAGTAGTATGCCAATTTTACAGACTGACAATTATACGCACAAAACCGAAGATAAAATCGATTTCCTTCCGATACAACCTGTATATCACATAAAGGAGGGCCTCATTCACATTGTGGTACAATTGTTCAGGTAGTGGGACTCCTATGCTCATAAAGCCTATGCACTAAGTGAAAGGGCTGCCAAAAATTACAAGAAACCGGCACTACAATACACCCTTTATTACACATAAAGGAGGGCATCATACACACCCTTGAAAAATTATGACTGATGGCCTGCTGATGACCCTCAAAAACATTAGGAGCAAGGGGCTGCTGGTGACCCTCTAAAACATTAGAGGTGAGGGCCTGCTGCTGATCTGACCATCTAAAACATTATGGGTTAAGGTCAGCTGCTTAGCTGACCATCTAAAACATTGGGGTGAGGGCCTGCTGCCGAGTTGACCATCCAAAACATTATGGGTGAGGGCCTGCTGCTGAGCTGACCATCTAAAAAATTAGGGGTGAGTGTCTGCTGCTGATCTAAAACATTAGGGGTGAGGGTCTGTGGCTGGGCTGACTCTCTAAAACATTATGAGCGAGTGCCTGCTGCTTATCTGACCATCTAAAACATTATGGGCAAGGGCCTGCTACTGAGCTGACATCTAAAACATTATGGGCAAGGGCCTGCTGCTGAGCTGACATCTAAAACATTAGGGGCAAGGGCCTGCTGCTGATCTGACCCAGGAAAAAATTATGGGCAAGGAACTGCTGCTGAGCTGACCATCTAAAAAATGTTGTAGGCCAGGGCCTGCTGCCGAGAAAACAATCTAAAAAAAAATGTGAGCTAGGGCCTGCTGCCGAGCTGACCATCAAAAAAATTTTGCTGGCGAGGGCCTGCTGCCGAGCTGACCATCTAAATAATTTTGTGGGTGAGTGTGTGCTGCCGAGTTGACCATCTAAAAAAATGTGTGGGTGAGGGCCTGCTGCCAAGCTGACCATCTAAAAAATGTTGTGGGCAAGGGCATGCTGCCAAGCTGGCCATCTAAAAATTTAGGGGTGAGGGTCTGCTGCTGAGCTGACCCTCTAAAACAATATGATTGAGGGCCTGCTGGTGACCCTCCAAAACATTATGGGTGAGGGCCTGCTGGTGACCCTCTAAAAAATTATGGGTGAGGGCCCGCTGCTGAGCTGACCCTCTAAAACATTAGGAGCGAGGGCAGCCTAATAAACATGTTGATATGATGGAGGAGGAGAAGGACGAGAAAAGGGAGATTGAACTATATACCCTTTTTAATGGTGAAAGGGGTGCATGGGAATACAGTGTATTCAATATACCATACAGGGAGTGCAGAATTATTAGGCAAGTTGTATTTTTGAGGATTAATTTTATTATTGAACAACAACCATGTTCTCAATGAACCCAAAAAACTCATTAATATCAAAGCTGAATATTTTTGGAAGTAGTTTTTAATTTGTTTTTAGTTTTAGCTATTTTAGGGGGATATCTGTGTGTGCAGGTGACTATTACTGTACATAATTATTAGGCAACTTAACAAAAAACAAATATATACCCATTTCAATTATTTATTTTTACCAGTGAAACCAATATAACATTTCAACATTCACAAATATACATTTCTGACATTCAAAAACAAAACAAAAACAAATCAGTGACCAATATAGCCACCTTTCTTTGCAAGGACACTCAAAAGCCTGCCATCCATGGATTCTGTCAGTGTTTTGATCTGTTCACCATCAACATTGCGTGCAGCAGCAACCACAGCCTCCCAGACACTGTTCAGAGAGGTGTACTGTTTTCCCTCCTTGTAAATCTCACATTTGATGATGGACCACAGGTTCTCAATGGGGTTCAGATCAGGTGAACAAGGAGGCCATGTCATTAGATTTTCTTCTTTTATACCCTTTCTTGCCAGCCACGTTGTGGAGTACTTGGACGCGTGTGATGGAGCATTGTCCTGCATGAAAATCATGTTTTTCTTACCTTGCAGACTTCTTCCTGTACCACTGCTTGAAGAAGGTGTCTTCCAGAAACTGGCAGTAGGACTGGGAGTTGAGCTTGACTCCATCCTCAACCCAAAAAGGCCCCACAAGCTCATCTTTGATGATACCAGCCCAAACCAGTACTCCACCTCCACCTTGCTGGCGTCTGAGTCGGACTGGAGCTCTCTGCCCTTTACCAATCCAGCCATCTGGCCCATCAAGACTCACTCTCATTTCATCAGTCCATAAAACCTTAGAAAAATCAGTCTTGAGATATTTCTTGGCCCAGTCTTGACGTTTCAGCTTGTGTGTCTTGTTCAGTGGTGGTCGTCTTTCAGCTTTTCTTACCTTGGCCATGTCTCTGAGTATTGCACACCTTGTGCTTTTGGGCACTCCAGTGATGTTGCAGCTCTGAAATATGGCCAAACTGGTGGCAAGTGGCATCTTGGCAGCTGCACGCTTGACTTTTCTCAGTTTATGGGCAGTTATTTTGCGCCTTGGTTTTTCCACACGCTTCTTGCAACCCTGTTGACTATTTTGAATGAAACGCTTGATTATTCGATGATCACGCTTCACAAGCTTTGCAATTTTAAGAGTGCTGCATCCCTCTGCAAGATATCTCACTATTTTTGACTTTTCTGAGCCTGTCAAGTCCTTCTTTTGTACCCATTTTGCCAAAGGAAAGGAAGTTGCCTAATAATTATGCACACCTGATATAGGGTGTTGATGTCATTAGACCACACCCCTTCTCATTACAGAGATGCACATCACCTAATATGCTTAATTGGTAGTAGGCTTTCAAGCCTATACAGCTTGGAGTAAGACAACATGCATAAAGAGGATGATGTGGTCAAAATACTCATTTGCCTAATAATTCTGCACGTAGTGTAAAAGCCACATTTAGAGTGCCTTTATGTTCAGCAACTTTCCTCTGGTGGAGTAGAGAAGTCAGAGGCAATCCAGGCCTTGTTCATTTTGATAAGAGTCAACCTGTCAGCATTTTCAGTTGACAGGCGGATGCGTTATTATGCCCCCAGCAGCACTAAATACGTCAGTTCGTGCCACGTGTCCAGCTTGGACATCCAATAGTTGTAATGCACAGAGGGATCACTGAGGACGCTGACACAGTCTGCTAAGTACTCCTTTACCATCTTCCAAAATATTTCCCTCCATGTGACATTAGGCCGCGCATCAGGTTGAGGGTGCTGGCAGGGTGTCATAAAACTGTCCCAGGCCTTGGAGAGGGTTCCCCTCGTCTCCCCTACTCGGTTGGCCAATGAACTACATACTCTGCAGCCAGCATTATTAGCTCAAAATTTTGGAAGCAAGTTTTCCACAAGTTTTTCTGTTATTGCACCATTTTGCTCGTCCTCTCCACCACAGGAATGAGGGATAAGATGTTCTCTTTGTAGCGGGGGACGAGAAGGTGAAAAATGAGTAATCGGTGTTGGCCAAAATGCGTACAATGAGAGGGTCACGGGAAAGGCGGATCCAACAGACAAGACTTTGCTGTCTTCATCAGAAAGATGACTCTCAATCTCCTCATCCTCTTCCTCCTCTTCTACCCATCCACGCTCTCAATCTCCTCTTCTACCCATCCAGGCAACTGTCTCCTGCTCCTCCTCCAATTCATGCTGAGAAGACGAACTGAGGGTGGTCTGGCTATCACCCTGTGCACTTTGTTACCCCATTTCCACCTCTTCCACATGTAGAGCATCCGCCTTAATTGTGAGCAGCGAGCGTTTGAGTAGACACAGAAGTGGGATGGTTACGCTGATAATAGCATTATCGCCGCTTATCATCTGTGTTGATTCCTCAAAGTTGTGTAAAACCGCACAGAGGTCAGACATCAATGCCCACTCGTTGCTTGTGAAGAGCGGAAGCTGACTTGAAAGGCAACAACCATGTTGCAGCTGGTATTCCACTACTGCCCTCTGCTGCTCACAAAGCCTGGTCAACATGTGGAACGTGGAGTTACAGCGAGTGCTCACATCGCACAACAGTCGGGGAGCTGGCAATTGCAAGCTCTTCTGAAGTGTTACTAGACCGGTGGAAGCTGTCGATTACTTGCGGAAATGGGCACACACGTAGCACACCTTCACCAGTAGCTCAGGCAAATTGGGGTAGGTTTTGAGAAACCGCTGAACCACTAGGTTAAACATATGGGCTAGGCATGGGATGTGTGTGAGCTTGCCGAGCTCCAAAGCCACCACCAAGTTACGGCCATTATCAGACACAACCATGCCTGGTTCTAGGTTGAGTGGCAAGAGCCACAGCTCAGTCTGATCCCTTATCCCCTGCCACAGCTTACACAGAATGAATGTCACTGATATTTAGGATGTGCAAACGTTATACAGGAGGTATAGCGCAAGTAATTTCGCTGTCACCACCGCCTAATAAAAAATTACACTGAATGAATGTCACTGATATTTAGGATGCGCAAACATTATACAGGAGGTATAGCGCAAGTAATGTCGCTGTCACCAGCGGCTAATGAAAAATTAAACTGAATTAATGTCACTGATATTTAGATTGCACAAACGTTATACAGGAGGTATAGCGCAAGTAATGTCGCTGTCACCACTGCCTAATAAAAAATTACACTGAATGAATGTCACTGATATTTAGGATGCGCAAACGTTATACAGGAGGTATAGCACAAGTAATGTCGCTGTCACCAGTGGCTAATAAAAAATTACACTGAATTAATGTCACTGATATTTAGGATGGACAAACGTTATATAGGTGATGTAGCGCAGGTAATGTCGCTGCCACCAGCAGCAATTTTTTTTTACTGAATATCAGTGATATTTCGGATACGCAAACGTTATAAAGGAGATGTAGCGCAGGTAATGTAACTGTCCGCAGCGCACACCGTCTACAGAAAAAGTACACTGGATGTCACAGGTATTTTTAGGATAGTTAGGGTAGTTATATATAGTTATATAAGATGACCCCATGTATTCCCTCTCTTGTAACTGAGGAATCAATATAGGCATATTCGCTTTGTTATTAATGTAGGATGGAGGCAAATGGCACCTGAATAATGGATCTAAATTCTTGCCATGCCTTATGAACTCAGTTTTACATAAGTGTGATCCATTATCATTAGCACAAAAATGTATATCTTTTTGCCTCTGTTCCCTTAACTGTATCTAATAGATAGCTACTACCCATCCGAATGTATCTAGTTATTCATCACTATAAAGTGTATCTAGCAGATAGTTACTATCTGTGCGATTGTATTTATTTATAAATGTCCACTCCTACCTCCATGACATGGAGGAGGTGGAGCGATGACGTCGACTTGATGGCATCAGACGGCGCCGATAAACAGAATGGGTAGGGGACGCTTGGTGATGAGGTCATCGCTAAGCGCCTTTGCATTCGATACAACCGACACGCCCCACGCAGCCGCGACCAATGGGTCAGCCGCTGCGTACAAACGGGGGCGTGACTTAGCTTATATAGCCTCCGTTTCCTCAGAGCGCCGGCTCTAATACCCCAAACCCCTGACGAAGCCGCATCGCGGCGAAACATGTCGGGTGGGGACTAGTGTTAGGCGCAGTTCTATTTTAGGCAGACGGTAGTACCGCTAGAGTTTTACCAAGTTACATGGTCCTAAAAATACGATAATTATATCCTGAGTGTATGTGAATGCTGTATTTTGAGTGGCAGTGATGAGTGACACGCAGATCTTTTGAGCAGGTGCTGGGATTACTAGCTAGGACCTGGGCCCAGGTCCTGGTATTCCCTAAATTAGGGCAATATCCTTATTCTGTGTGTCCAACTGCACACCATTAATCATCACATTTAATCTCCTCTCTCCAAACTGAGAGAAACAGTATCAATTTCTACATAAGCCAGTACTATCGTCTGATAGTTTTAAGTGTGTGGATATTGGGGCATCTATAACCCCCCTTTTAAAGATCAAATAAAGTGTATGTTTTAATTTTCAAATTAGTAGTACCCCTACAGGGATTTCTTTTGGTCTTGGGACCAGTGGTGTATTTCAGATACAACTATAGTCCTTAAAAGGACTTTTGGGTCTATAACAAGTATAAAAACTAAAATATTCCTATTTTACATGGCTATGGCATTACAGTGAATGGCAATACTTACCTGCATGTTTATTGGCTGCGTATCAGCTAACAAACATGCGAGGATACTCGAGCATCGAGCTCGAGCACACGCGGTATTCGGACGAACACCGCAATGTGCAGAGCATCGCAATGCTCGAGTAAAATTAGTGTTCGGGCGAGCATGCTTGCCCAACACTAGACAGCATGAATATTGCACAGGTTTGCCTTAGACTGCCCACAATAACAGAACACTCTGAAATGTGCACAGTTTTGCCTTACTGGGGGTGGGCGGGAGGGGGGGGGGACAGAAAAGCAGTCAGCATCTGGTGTGGCCACCATTTGCCTCACGCAGTGCATTACATCTCCGTCGCATAGAGTTGAGCAGGTTGTTGATTGTGGCCTGTGTAATGTTGGTCCACTCCTCTTCAATAGCTGTACGAGGTTGCAGAATATTGGCAGGAACTGGAACATGCTGTCGTATACGCTGATCCAGAGCATCCCAAACATGTTCAATGGGTGACATGTCCGGTGAGTATACTGGCCATGCAAGAACTGGGATGTTTTCAGCTTCTAGGAATTGTGTACAGATCCTTGCAATATGGGGCCTTGCATTATCATGCTACAACTGGAGGTGATGGTCGTGGATGAATGGCATAACAATGGGCCTCAGGATCTCGTCACAGTATCTCTTTGCATTCAAAATGGCATCAATAAAATGCACCTCTGTTCGTTGTCCATAACATATTTCTGCCCATACCATAACCCCACCGCCACCATGGTCCACTCGATACACAACGTTGACGTCAGCAAACTGCTCACCCACATGACGCCACACACGCTGTCTTCCATCTTCCCTGAACATGAAAACCGTGACTCATCAGTGAACAGAATGCCGCTCCAACGTGCCAGACTCCATCAAATGTCAGCATTTGCCCACTCAAGTCGGTTACGACTACGAACTGCAGTCAGGTCCAGACCCCGATGAGGATGATGAGCATGTAGATAAGCTTCCCGGTTTCTGACAGTTTGTGCAGAAATTCTTTGTTTATGCAAAACGATTGTTGCTGCAGCTGTCCGGGTGGCTGGTCTCAGATGATCATGGAGGTGAACATGCTGGATGTGGAAGTCCTGGGCTGGTGTGGTTACACGTGGTCTGTGGTTGTGAGGACAGTTGGATGTACTGCCAAATTCTCTTAAAAGCCTTTGGAGATGGCTTATGGTAGAGAAATAAACATTCATTGCATGGGCAACAGCTCTGGTAGACATTCCTGCAGTCAGCATGCCAATTGCAAGCATGCTCCCTCAAATCCCTCAAACGTTGCGACATCTGTGGCATTGTGCTGTGTGATCAAACTGCACATTTCAGTGTGATCTTTTATTGTGGGCAGTCTAAGGCACACCTGTGCAATATTCATGCTGTCTAATCAGCACCTTGATATGCCACACCTGTGAGGTGGGATGGATTATCTCAGCAAAGGAGAAGTGCTCACTAACACAGATTTAAACAGATATGTGAACAATATTTGAGAGTAATGGGTCTTTTGTGAATGTAGAAAATGTTTCAGATCTTTGAGTTCAGCACATGCAAAATGGGAGCAAAGCCAAAAGTGTTGTGTTTATATTTTTGGTCAGTGTAGTTCAAATTTTCCGATCCGCGCTGCCAATATCACAAACATAAAATTCCAAAAAAAGCAAAGTGGATTCAGTTTCTCCTCCTTTCTGCTCCACACAGATAATCACTGTAGTTGGACTGTTGTGACTCTGGGAAGGAACATAGAAGAAGATTGGAAGTGTGGAAAGCATTGAAGTTCCACTACAGTGATTATCTGTGTGGTCATGTGGAGCAGAAACAGAGTCCACTTTGCTTCTTTAGGTTTTTATGTTCCTGATATTGGCAGCGCAGATCGGAAAATTTGAACTTGTTTGTGATGAAGGTGGCCTACCTCTGCAGATCCTGCAGAGCCAAAGTATTGAATTCTGGACATTAAGGTTTTCTTCTCTTGATTTTACCCAAATGGAAACTAACATATGTGTCATTTATCTTCATAAACAGAATGAAGCTGAGTCTGAATATTCTTTACTTTTATTTTGCCCCCGTCTTTCTGTGGCTGATAAGAAACTGTAATGTATGTGGAGCAACTTTGGCTGGATGTAGACTTACCTATGAAGATGCCCTTGGTTACTCTCTGGAAGGTGAAATCACCCTTGGAGGACTTTTTGCTGTCCACTTGGATGTAGAGTATCCTAACATTACATTCCAAGAACCACCACCATCACTTAAATGTACCACGTGAGTATTATATTAGTGTCTATGAAAAACTGGGATTTCAGTCTTATAAAACTATTAGTGAATCATAGGATATTACGTTCTACAGGGTGGGTGTCACGGACGGTGTACAGGAAACAAGGCAAAGCAACATGTATAAATGACTCGCTGGATCCAAAAACGAAGGAACCAAGGGAGACCCCTGCAGAAGACCTGGCACTTTCCCTGGCTGCTCAGCCTATGCAAAGATCCTAATGGTGGAGGTTTGCATATCCACGAACCTTGACTATAAAGCCCTGAGCACCCTACAATAGTGAGGGGACACGACCACCGGCTCCCTACACAAGATACGGAGGGAGTCAGGGTCACCTGGGATCCAGCAAACAGAAAATAACAGATAAAGGTACAACGCTTAGCTTTGATGCAAACAGGAGAACAAAGTCAGCATGCACACACACTCCAGGAAGTAGTATAAGCCGCCCAGAAAAGCATTCTGAGGAGGAATTTAAAGGGAAGCAATTAGTCCAACACATGACAGCTGAGAGAGGCTAACGAGAGGAGGAACTAAATATCACAACACAGAAACTCAAGGAGGAGGTTCTGGAAGGCCTCTGTCAGAGCTTCTCAGCTGTCTGGTTGTGACAGTACCCCTCCCTCTACGAGTGGCTCCGGACACCTTCTCAGGATGGGACCTATGGAAAGCCCTGATGAGACGAGAGGCCTTAATGTCCGTCACTGGGACCCACATCCTCTCCTCAGGACCACACCCCTCCCAATGAACAAGGTACTGAAGAGAACCGCGGACAAGACGAGAATCCACAATGCTAGAGACCTGAAATTCAAGATTCCCATCAACCATAATCGGAGGAGGAGGCAAAGGCGAGGGTACAATGGGTTGAACATAAGGTTTCAATAAGGACTTATGAAAAACATTATGGATCTTCCAAGTCTGAGGAAGATCAAGACGGTATGCAACAGGATTGATGACAGACAGGATTTTGTAAGGCCCAATAAACCTAGGACCCAACTTCCAGGAGGGAACCTTCAATTTGATATTCTTGGTAGACAACCACACCAGATCACCAACATTCAGGTCCGGACCAAGCACACGTCTCTTATCTGCCACACGCTTATATCTCTCACTCATGCTCTTTAGATTATCCTGAATCTTTTGCCAAATAGATGACAAAGAGGAGGAGAATCTGTCCTCATCAGGTAAACCAGAATACCCCTCTCCCGAGAAAGTCCCAAACTGCGGATGAAACCCATATGCACCAAAAAATGGTGACTTATCAGAGGACTCCTGACGACGGTTATTTAGAGCAAACTCAGCAAGGGACAAAAAAGAACACCAATCCTCTTGATTCTCCGCCACAAAACAGCGCAGATATGTCTCCAGATTCTGATTGACGCGCTCTGTCTGGCCATTCGACTGCGGGTGGAAAGCAGAAGAGAATGACAACCGAACCCCCAAGCGAGAACAGAAAGCCTTCCAGAATCTGGAAACAAACTGCGTGCCCCTATCAGAGACTATGTCTGAAGGAATACCGTGCAATTTGACAATGTAATCAATAAATGCCTGCGCCAGCGTCTTAGCATTGGGCAAACCACGAAAAGGGATGAAATGCACCATTTTGCTAAAACGGTCCACCACCACCAGAATCACAGTCTTCCCCGAGGAACGAGGCAGGTCCGTTATGAAGTCCATGGACAGATGTGTCCAAGGACGAGAAGGAATGGGTAAGGGAAGGAGAGGACCTGATGGCCGTGAATGAGGGACTTTGGCACGAGCGCAAGTCTTGCAGGCTGCCACAAAACCCTCAACCGACTTACGAAGCGCAGGCCACCAGAATCTCAGAGCGATGAGATCCAGTGTGGCTCTTACCCCCGGGTGCCCAGCAAGGACCGTATCGTGGTGTTCTTTAAAAATCTTGTGTCTTAAAGCAAGAGGCACAAACAACCTCCCAGGAGGACAAAGATCAGGAGCCTCTGACTGGGCTGCCTGCACCTCTGCCTCCAATTCAGGAAAAAGAGCAGAGACCACCACACCGTCAGCAAAAATGGGACCCGGGTCTTCAAAATTCCCGCCTCCCGGAAAACAACGTGACAGGGCATCTGCCTTCACATTCTTAACTCCAGGGCGGAACGTGACAACAAAATTAAACCTAGAAAAGAACAAAGGCCATCTGGCCTGTCTCGGGTTCAGACGCTTGGCTGACTCCAAGTAGGCCAGATTTTTATGGTCAGTAAATACGGTAATAGGGTGTCTGGCTCCCTCTAGCCAATGGCGCCATTCCTCAAAAGCCAACTTGATGGCCAACAATTCCCTATCTCCCACATCGTAATTTCTCTCTGCGGTCGGAGAGTTTTCTTGAGAAAAAGGCACACTGTCGCCAATTGGCAGGAGAGGAACCCTGAGACAAGACCGCCCCCACACCCACCTCAGAAGCATCAACCTCAACTATGAAGGGTAAAGAAACATCAGGTTGCACCAAGATGGGAGCGGAAGCAAAACTCTCCTTGATATCAGAAAAAGCCTTACGCGCCTCTACTGACCAAGAAGAAAAATCTACCCCCTTTCTGGTCATATCAGTGAGTGGTTTAACAATCGAAGAATAATTCAAAATTAACTTCCTGTAATAATTGGCAAAGCCCAAAAAACGCATCAGCGCCTTCTGATTCTCAGGAAGCTCCCACTCAAGCACAGCGCGGACCTTCTCGGGGTCCATGCGAAAACCAGAAGCGGAGAGAAGAAACCCCAGAAATTGAATTTCTGGAACCGCAAACACACATTTTTCCAGTTTTGCATATAATTTATTCTCCCGCAGGATGAGCAAGAGCTGACGTAAATGTTCCTTATGAGTTTTGAAATCGGGAGAAAAAATCAAAATGTCATCCAAATACACCAATACAAATTTTCCCATCAAATGATAAAAAATGCTGTTCACGAAATGCTGAAAAACGGCTGGGGCATTCATCAAACCAAAAGGCATAACCAAATTTTCAAAATGGCCCTCAGGGGTATTGAAGGCCGTCTTCCATTCGTCCCCTTCTCTGACCCTGACCAGGTTGTATGCCCCTCTTAGATCTAATTTGGAAAAGACTTTAGCCCCAACAACCTGGTTAAACAGGTCCGGGATCAGAGGAAGCAGATAAGGGTCACGAATTGTGATATTGTTCAGCTCCCTGAAATCCAGACAAGGTCTTAAAGAACCATCTTTTTTCTTAACAAAGAAAAAACCAGCGGCAACAGGTGACTTCGAGGGTCGTATGTGTCCCTTTCTCAGACTCTCAGAGATATAAGCACGCATAGCGATCCTCTCAGGTTGGGAAAGATTGTATAAACGAGATTTAGGCAGCTTGGCGTCTGGGATGAGATTAATAGGGCAATCGTACTCCCTGTGCGGGGGCAAATCCTGAACTCCACTCTCAGAGAAAACATCCGAAAATTCAGAGAGAAAAGATGGTACAGTCTTAGTAGCAACCTCAGAAACAGATGTCATGAGGCAATTCTCTCTGCAAAAGTCACTCCAACCATTTATTTGCCTCGCTTGCCAATCAATGGTGGGGTTATGCTTAGTGAGCCAGGGCAGCCCCAACACCAGAGGGGTAGGTAAACCGCTAAGAACGAAACATGACACATCCTCAACATGAGCATCACTCACAATTAAACGGATATTGTGAACTATGCCCTTTAATGATTTTTGAGAAAGTGGAGCGGAATCGATAGCAAAAACAGGAATATCCTTTCCCAAAGTGCGCACCTGGAAACCATGAGTTATCGCAAATTGATTATCAATGAGATTGACCGCTGCTCCACTATCCATAAAAATCTCACAAAAAATGTTCTTGCTCTCTAGCGCTACCCTAGCCGGAAGGACAAAACGGGAACTACAAGCAAATGGAAAACCTTCAATTTCCGCCTCAACCCTGCCAATAGTAACAGACGGAACATTTTTAAAAGATTTTTTCCTGTTTGTTTCTTTATTACTCCCAGAAAACTGCCTGAATCTCCTAGAGGGACAAATATTTGCCAAATGATTTATACCTCCACAACAAAAACAAACCCTTCCATGCGAGCTGAATCTTCTATTGTAAGAAGCAATCAACCCCAGCTGCATGGGCTCCTGCTCAGAAGGGGCTGATGGCGACTGAGACCCCTGCGCACAGAATGGGACCGCTGCACTGTCCTGGGACTGAGTATGACAGAAAGGGGACATCTCTCCTCTCTCTCTAAGACGCCTGTCAATACGAACGGCCTGAGACATAGCAGAGTCCAAAGAAATAGGCCTCTCATGAAAGGCAAATGCATCTTTCAATCCCTCTGAAAGACCATGGCAAAATTGACTTCGGAGCGCAGCATTATTCCAACCAGTATCAACTGCCCATCTCCGAAATTCTGAGCAGTACATTTCTGCGGATTGTTTACCCTGGCATAATAGACGTAGTTTAGACTCAGCCAGAGCAATACGATCTGGATCATCATATATCTGACCCAGGGCTAAAAATAATTCATCCACTGAACGGAGAGGCCGTGCCCCCTCCGGCAGCGAAAAGGCCCAGGACTGAGCGTTACCTCTGAGTAGCGATATAATGATCCCCACCCTCCGTTCCTCATCACCAGAGGAGTGGGGAAGAAGGCGAAAATGGAGTTTGCAAGCCTCTCTAAAACGCACAAAATTCTCACTACCCCCGGAGAACGTATCCGGGAGCGAGATCTTAGGCTCAGAACAAACTCCATGAACGCAAGCTGAACCGGTCACTTGAAGCTGAGAAAAAGTCTTACGGAGATCAGCTACCTCCAATGAAAGACCCTGGAAGCGTTCAGCCAAAAGTGAAACCGGATCCATGCTTGAGACGGTTATGGCGGCTTATAATGTCACGGACGGTGTACAGGAAACAAGGCAAAGCAACATGTATAAATGACTCGCTGGATCCAAAAACTAAGGAACCAAGGGAGACCCCTGCAGAAGACCTGGCACTTTCCCTGGCTGCTCAGCCTATGCAAAGATCCTAATGGTGGAGGTTTGCATATCCACGAACCTTGACTATAAAGCCCTGAGCACCCTACAATAGTGAGGGGACACGACCACCGGCTCCCTACACCAGATACAGAGGGAGTCAGGGTCACCTGGGATCCAGCAAACAGAAAATAACAGATAAAGGTACAACGCTTAGCTTTGATGCAAACAGGAGAACAAAGTCAGCATGCACACACACTCCAGGAAGTAGTATAAGCCGCCCAGAAAAGCATTCTGGGGAGGAATTTAAAGGGAAGCAATTAGTCCAACACATGACAGCTGAGAGAGGCTAACGAGAGGAGGAACTGAATACCACAACACAGAAACTCAAGGAGGAGGTTCTGAAAGGCCTCTGTCAGAGCTTCTCAGCTGTCTGGTTGTGACAGTGGGGCATTTATATGGATACACCTTAATAAAACGGGAATGGTTGGTGATATTAACTTCCTGTTTGTGGCACATTAGTATATGTGAGGGGGGGGAATTTTCAAGATGTGTGGTGACCATGGCGGCCATTTTGAAGTCGGCCATTTTGAATCCAACTTTAGTTCTTTTCAATAGGAAGAGGGTCATGTGATACATCAAACCTATTGGGAATTTCACAAGAAAAACAATGGTGTGCTTGGTTTTAATGTAACTTTATTCTTTCATGAGTTTTTTACAAGTTGTTTCTGACCACTTAAAAAAAGGGGTTCAATGTGCTGCCCATTGTGTTGGATTGTCAATGCAACCCTCTTCTCCCACTCTTCACACACTGATAGCAACACCGCAGGAGAAATGCCAGCACAGGCTTCCAGTATCCGTAGTTTCAGGTGCTGCACAGCATATGCTGTGAAGATACGAGATGTGCAGCACCTGAAACTACGAATACTGGAAGCCTGTGCTAGCATTTCTCCTGCGGTGTTGCTATCAGTGTGTGAAGAGTGGGAGAAGAGGGTTGCATTGACAATCCAACACAATGGGCAGCACATTGAACACATTTGCTAAGTGGTCAGAAACTTGTAAAAAACTCATGAAAGAATAAAGTTACGTTAAAACCAAGCACACCATTGTTTTTCTTGTGAAATTCCCAATAAGTTTGATGTGTCACATGACCCTCTTCCTATTGGAAAAACAAAAGTTGGATTCAAAATAGCCGACTTCAAAATGGCCGCCATGGTCACCACCCATCTTGAAAAGTTTCCCCCCTCACATATACTAATGTGCCACAAACAGGGAGTTATTATCACCAACCATTCCCATTTTATTAAGGTGTATCCATATAAATGGCCCACCCTGTATATCTTTTTAAGCCAGAAAAGACAGTTGCCATGTAATACTACATGAGTGGGCAATAGTGATAACAGCTTATCTGCTAATACTAATAACCTATGAAAAGACATTGGACACATGGTTCATGTGTGGACCGCATCTTCTGGAACAACATGGCTCCCCTGACCCAAACTGACTGTATGATAGTAATGTGTGATTCAGTCAGTCTCTATAAGATTATGGGTATATTGGAGTATACTAACATCATCATATGAGTGCACTGCAATAGCCCCACGATCAGATACCAACTAACCGTATCATAAATTACTATGATACAGTCAAAGGAGTCACGGTCATTCAGCGAGATGCAACCAATCAGGACCAATCATGGCCATGTGATTCAGCCCTTATTGTTTTCTTTGCAGATTCCACATAAGGTATTACCGCTACCTCCTGGCTATGGTTTATGCTATATGGGAAATCAATCAGTCATCTGAAATTCTTCCAAATATCACATTGGGTTTCAAATTGTATGATTCCTGCTATAATCAAGTTAGGTCTTTAATGGGGACAACATGGATCTTATCAGGAAAAAAGCAAACAGTGCCAAACTTCAGCTGCCACACAGAAAGAATGCCATCTGCGATAGTTGGGGACATGCCTTCAAAGGCATCCATACCAATGGCCAGGATTCTTGGCCTGTACAGATATCCTCAGGTAAGAATATTATACAATATTATATAGAAATCAATGCATATAATGATCCTTAATGTCCATCCAGATTCCTACATTCATACATAGTCCTATTTCTACAGATTTTTCTGAAGATCACCTAGATAGAAATCAAAGGTGGATGAAATAGCAGGAATAGTTTTTTGTATGATCAAACAGGATTGGTCTAGGATTAGAATGCTGTACAATTACATTCAGCATGGACCAACTCCTTGAAAGATTTGCCAGTGATCCAAAAAATTATCCAACAGTTTTTGTTAATCCAGAGATATACAGATATACAGTATTTTGATGAATAAAAATATGTTCTCTATGGAAGATCATATTAAAATCATTCCATTTTAAAAAGAGTATGCAATATGTGTCCAAAAAACCCCCCAAAAACGCAAAAACACATGATTTGAAGAGTGCATTGAACAACAATTTTTTCTGGATATACAATCTCCAGAGATGTTTTCCATTTACCGTCCACTCTATAATGCAGCACACTCGGGGGTTGTCCACCTAAACTAAATTACATGGCTCCAACCTGTATGTCAATAATTTTTCCATCACAGCCTATCACAAGAACACACTGTATGACTTCCTGTAATTTCTCTTTCATCTCTCATTTACTCTGCAACCCTCTTGTCCACACCATGAATATAAAGTGGTGAAAATTTGCCATGTAGCTATCACGTTAGGGATTAATTTTGCAGATGCTGCCATAGCAAAGTCAGTCTTGTTTCAGAGAGCCCAGCAAAGTTAGTCAAAGACAGAGAGGAGCTGAGCGATTTTCACCTGTGCTGTTAATTTCTATGGGGAGCTGAATTACAAGCTTGTCATAAGACACATTAGACTGATGCTAGCCAAACAAACCAATTTCGGCAGGACTGGTTTACTATCTAATGTTTATGGGAATGTCCTAACTTAGCTTACAGCTTAATCCTTCCTTCCCCTTATCATTGGACTGCTGATATTCAACATGCCTGAGGTGTCTGAGGGGAGATAAGCCTCTGCCAGAGGTGTCTGGTAGCAACTTTCTCCATTTTCCCTATTGAGAACACTTGAACTCTAGACTGAGCATGCATGCGTATCAGGCCAACAGCTATGTCCAGCCTTACTAGGGTCCCCATTCTTGGTAACAGTGGGATCCCTGGAGTTGAATTCACACATTTAATGCCTTTAAGACTGAATTCACACCTATTCATGCCTTTAAGACTTAAATAATTGAAAAGCTATAAAAGTATATATAACTCCAAATTAATCTTATAGTCTTAAATTGACTTTCATAAATATCCCAGGTACTTTTACCAATTAAAACATACACTATTAAATGTAATTAAAAGCACATGGTTTTTAAGGGAATGTACATGAAGGCCTCTTTATTACTGCATTGTCTTCCATAGTTTTCCACTGGGAGAATTTCCCAATGTAAACCTTGGGTACATGCGTTTAACAGATGCCACAGCTGCTGTGCTATTGTGGATTCCCGCCTGACGAAGGCCAAAATAACACACATCAGTATAATGGGGCAAAAATAGTTGGAGAGCGGCAATCAAGACTCTTACCAAATTTAAGTCATATACAGCAAAGATTTAAAGTTCCTTCACCATACGTGTCTACATAATATATATTTTATGCTATCCTAACTCTACAACTTATTTCCATTTCTTTCAGATAAGTTATGCCTCAGCTCATCCAATTCTGAGTGATAAACTGCAATTCCCGTCTTTCTTTAGAACCATACCCAATGATGACTATGAAGTGATTGAAATGGCTCATTTGGTGGGTTACTTTAACTGGAGCTGGGTAGGGATCATAACTTCGGACAATGAATTGGGACGATCAGGGTCTCAGTTACTAATTAAGAAAGTAGAAGAGAACGGAGGTTGTGTAGCCTTTCTGGAAATCCTTCCAAACCACAACTCAATGGAGTCAGTTTTACGCATCATAGATGTTATCAAGAATTCGAAAGCCACAGTCATTGTTGTGTATTCCACGATGGAGAACCTTATCCCTCTCATGGAGGAAGCCTCAGTTAAGAACATTACAAATAAAGTATGGTTTGCCTGTTCCAGTTGGTCCATCACTTCTGATTTCCCAAGAACTGACATATTAACAACTTTAAATGGCAGTATAGGCGTGGCACAGCCAAGTGGGAAAATTCCAGGTTTTAAAGAATTTCTTCAGAGCGTACATCCATCTAAATTTCCCAATGACCTATTTGTTAAAACATTTTGGGAAAAAGCTTTTAGTTGTGTTTGGCCTTCAGGAAATCCCTCTAACAATTATTCTTCTTTGAATACTTCTCAGTATCAAAGTCCTTGGTGTACAGGAGAAGAGAAGGTGGACAGTATTGACCCCAATGTGTATGATGTTTACAACTTTAGATACACGTACAAAATCCATAATGCAGTGTTTGCTATTGCCTATGCCTTGCACCAGATGCACACATGTATAACAGGGCAAGGGCCATTTGTCAATGGATCCTGTGCAGATGTTTTCAGACATAAACCTTGGCAGGTAAAGTTTGAGTTACTGGAAACTATTTGTTGTGTTATTCTGTTGTTGATGCTAGCTTTCTTTGTACCAGGCTATCTTTTATACATTTGACGCTCTTTTAGTATTTTTCGTCAAATGTAAATTTTCATGAATCTTAGTAGAGATAAACAAATTTATTCTACGTCGGTGGAATTTGCTATGAATGTCTCAAGGGATTCTAATCTTGACAAATCCCAAACTTTTGTGAGCTGTCCTGTACAAATTGCTCAAAATGGCAGACACCACAGACCAGAAGACAGTGAAGAAGACATCTGCCCAGGGGCGTTGCTAGGGTCTGAAGACATCTGGAGCATGAGCCCACGTGAAGCCACGCCCCCACCCCATGAAGCCATGGCCTCATCGCCACCGGGGGGAGCGTTCACAGCAGTTATTAACCCCTTTCAGCAGTCCCCCTTCAGTGAATGGGGGACTGCTGATAGGGGTTAATAACTACAGTGAAGGGCCTAGCTGTCTGGGAAACCCCACAGATCATCCTAACCTATGGTCAGCCTAATTTAAAATTAGGCAAACCCCCCAACTATAAACTAATCACAAATGTTGGAACCCATCAACCCCCCCTTGTACTTGTTCCGCTACTTGCAGGCTGCGCAGGCATGAGTTCAGAACTTCAGTCACTTTGGTCCGCAATTCTGTTCTACGGTGCTTGATCCCACGAGACCCGTGACCTCCCGCGGCGGGTCTCGCGGGATCACGCGCCGCAGAACAGAATTGTGGACTGAAGTGACTGAAGTTCTGAACTCATGCCCGCGCAGCCTGCAAGTAGCAGAACAAGTACAAGGGGGGTTGGGGGATGATCTGTGGGATTGCCCAGATGGCTAGGAATAGCCTAATAAAATTTAAAAAAATCCCGCCAGCATAAATATTCGGGGCACTGGACAAAACATCCCCCCTGCATCTGCCACCAAAAAGAAATCATGTGTGGACCACTTTGTAATAAAAATAAAAAATAAAATGACATTACTAATGCTTTATTGGTAATAAACATATTGTTCTAGAAGACCTCAAAGTGTTATACATGACTTTACAGGGCAATTGGAGAACTTTGAATTTAGACTGAATTGAATCTGATGGCGAATTAGACTGAATCAGAGACCCAAAACTAATTTAGGGAAAATAACTCATCTGCGTTATTCATGAGATAAACCAACTTTGTGATGTTCATAAGAAGAACATCATGTATTGCAGTAAGGCCTCATGTGCACACTTGTTTTATGTATCTATTCCAGTGGTACAAATCCACTATAGTGAGATTTTATTGAGGTTTTATACTGATATGGGCTGTATATTTGGATAAAGTAGTTTCCTAAGATACACTCCATAAACACTGCTTTTATCTTTACTGAAGTCCATGAAGACTACGTCAAACCCTTTCATACAAATTTCTGATGAACTTTAATACAATATGTAAAGATATTTCAATATATAAAAAATAGTAGCAAAAGTGACCCGTGCACAATCTGGACTAGTCAACCAGAGTAATAGAGAATTATCTGGTGCATAGTTGCCTACTCATTCATTGGCTCTTAAAAGATTTTTTTTTATTATTATTATTATTATTATTATTAACATTATTATTATTTTTCTAAAGGCTGAGAATAATTTAAAACACAAAAAAGCATCACTTATTTACTTACCAGCCACTCTTGCTCCACTGATACTATGGACATTCAGGTCTCTACATACTTCTGTACATCTGATTGCTGCATCCACCCACAGGCTACAACGGTCTGATGCCATACGGACAAGAATGCTGAGGTCCGTGATTGGATGTAGTAGTCATGTGGTTAGACGGTACATGTTCAGCTGGACAAAGGTATACAGAAATCAGTGGGCACCAGATTAAAAAGATGAGTATTTAGGGTCTTTTTTTTTCCACATTTATCTAAAATCATTTTTTGCATTTTAAAAAGAATAAACCCTGGACTATCCTTTAATACAACAATTCCACCAGAAGACTTATCACTAGAATCTGTTTCTTATGGGAGGATTCACAAATATCCCATAAAATGTTATTGATGATTTGTCCACTGTGTACAATGATAACAGAAAAGTTTACAATTAAAATAAAATCAGATAAATGCAAACTTGACATAGACGGAGGTTGAGCCTTCTGACTTAGGCCTGTATTACACCGACAGATTACCTGACCAATATCTGTCCAATCAGAGTATTGGTGAGTATAAGAAAAGATCTGTGTCTGTAATAGGCCATCTGACCAATCATTGGTCAGAAAATCTGTCAGATAATCTGTTGGTGTAATACAGGCCTTACTCTGTTTAGTAAAATCAAAGACCCCCCTCCCCAAGATAATGTCTGTACGACACACCATGCGATAACTTGTTACAAAATTATGCAATTTAAATACTTTATATGGATTTTTTTTTTTTCATTTCAGTTGCTTTATTATATCAAAAAAGTAAACTTTAAAAATACTGGAGGGGAGAAAATATACTTTGACAAGAATGGAGATATTCCGCTTTCACTGGATATTCTTAACTGGCAGCTCTATCGCAACGGTGGCAATCAGTACATTAACATCGGCAAAATAGATACACGTTCTGCAAAAGGAAATGAACTGCAGGTTGAAGAAAGAAGTATTGTCTGGAATGGCCACCGTCATGTAAGTTCTGGCCATTGGTTTTAAATGATATATTTTATATCTATACATTATATTATTAATCAGTTTCGTTCTGTAGATAAGGGAAAAATCATACTTTTATAATATGATAATTACCTGTCTACTAGCAAGTAGGGCGGCTACTTGCTGGTAGCAGCCGCAAAAAAACGCCCCCTCCTCCTGTTGATTGACAGGGCCAGCAGCGATCTCCTCCTCCGGGTGGCCCTGTCAGCATTTCAAAAATCGAGCGCCTGTCTTGATTCGGCGCAGGCGCTCTGAGAGAAGACGTCATCGGCGCAGGCTGCCGGCTGCCGGCAGAAAGTCTCTGGTACATGGATTGGGTCCCCCAGCTTCCCCATAAGGGAAAGTTGGGTCCTGATACTCACCGCACCCCCCAGTACCTCAACAAAAATGGCGGCGGCGGCCCGGCGCATGTGCACACTATATGGCAGCCGCCACCCCTGCACTGGTTCTCTCTCCTCAGGAGAGGAGAGAGAGCAATTATTTATGCCCCGATCGGGTCCCCCAGCACATCGATCGGGGCAATATGGCCCCTAATTAAGTTTATAAAAAGTTTTATTAAAGGGCAGAAGCCCCTACTAATAAAAATTAAAAAAACTGAAATTATTTTCATTAGAGACACTGTGTCAGTCTGTTACTGGCAGTCAGTGGGTGTCCATCAGTGGGTGTCTGTCATTAGGCGTCTATTAGGGACGGTCAGTTATTTTCATTAATTTCAAATTTATAGGGTGGGATATAAATGTATTTATTTTTGTTTCTGAGCTTTTTATTTTTAAAAAAAATAGCTTAAAGATTATACAGTGCAGAACAGGCATATGAATTTCTATGCTATGAAAACTGAGTCTGGCACTGCTTCAGAGGCGGAAATAGTTTCCGATAGCGGAGACTCTAGCTCCGCTTCCATCCCCAGACTCATAGCCCTATGAAGGTAGAAGTCGCCACCTCATCTCATTCTCCACCCAGTGGTGGTGGGTTCCTGCTATTCCATCTTCCCCCCCAAGTACACCAATTTTTATCTACTCCCCAAATTAACAAGGACGTCACCAATTTTGCCCCTTATGATTTGTTTTCATTTATTTGTGGACGATAAAGTCCTGGAATTAATTGTGCAGCAAACTAATCTGTATGCCACACAGTTTGCTGTACAAATGCCCATGTCTATCTATATAAGACGGTGGACACACATAAGTGTCCCTGAAATGAAAAAATTTTGGGGGCTTACCCTGGACATTGCCATTGTAAAAAAAAAATCTGTCCGATCGTATTGGGCTGCGAGTACTGTCCACTCAACCCCTGTGTTTGCAGCAGTTATGTCCCGAAAGCGCTATGAAGCCCTAATGCGGTTTATGCATTTTTCGGACAATTCCCAAGTCCCCCGAGATCTGACCCAGCCTACGACTGCCTAAATCAATTGAGACCCCTTATTTCCCTCCTTGGGCATTTATTCTTAAAATGATATACCCCTGATAAAAATCTATCCGTCGATGAATCCCTTTATAGTTTTAAAGTGCGCCTTTCCTTCTGTCCGTTTATTCCCTCCAAGCATGCCAGATATAGGGTAAAATTATATAAGGTGTGCGAGAGCACAACCAGCTACACCTGCGGTCTGTCTGTATATGAGGGCAGAGACTCCCAACTTAACCCCCCAGGTTTCCCGAAAATATTGGGGCATCGGGAAAAATTGTGTGGGATCTATTGGCACCATTTCTACACAAAGGGTACCATGTGTACACCGATAATTTTTATAGCGGCATACCCCTTTTTAAATCCCTCCATGCTGCAAACACAGGGGCTTGTAGGACAGTCGATAAAAATAGAGTGGGATACCCACAACTGCTGGTGTTCAAGCGTTTGAAGAAATGAGCATCCTTTGCCCTTGCAAGTGACCACCTGCTTGAGGTGAAGTGGAAGGACAGGAAGGATGTCTACATGCTGACCATCGTGCACGCAGACACCACAGTAGCAGTTAGGGAAAGGGGGGCTACTGCGAACAATTACAAACTGGTCTGTGTGACAGATTATAATAAATTTATGGGAGGTGTAGACCTCTCAGACCAGGCACTTCAACCCTAGCTGGTGAAGCGAAAAAACAGGGCCTGGTATAAAAAGGTAGCAATCTACCTCATTCAGATTGCTACCTATAATAGTTTTGTTTTATTTAAAAAGACCCAAGGAACCCTTAACTTCTTTGATTTCCAGGTGAAGGTGGTTGAGTCTCCTGTTTGAGTCCCCCGCACCTAGGCAAGCCTCTGAATCTGAGGATGTTTGAAGGCTTTCAGAACGCCACTTCCCTCACCTCGTCCCTGCCACTACCAGCAAGACATATCCTCAGAAACGATGCCGGGTGTGTGGCAAACACAGAAGGATGAGGGACACCCGAATTTACTGCCCAGTTGCCCATCAAAACCAGGCCTCTGCAATTACCCCTGTTTTGAGACATATCATACGGTTGCAAATTTTTTAATTTTATTTAATACCAAAAAGAGTGGATCCCGTATTTTCAGGAAGTCATTTTATTCTAATTTTCTGTTTAGTTTGTGGGCTTTCCAGGGAGGGGGTGATCCTTTTGGAATGGGTTGTGGAGCTAATTTTTTTTCAGACATTGGAACAAATTTTACCTTTTCTGATTTGTTTTCTTAATTTTCCTAATCTCATTTTAATGACTATGTCCTGTCACACAAAGCTGTTAATTCCATTCACATTACTGTATATTGGCATGATATTTGTTTTATTTGGAGGATCGCTAATGATTTAGCTGTTCCTCACCAGTACACTAAGGGATGTCTAGAAATCCTGACATCATTTTGGGAATTAGTGATTCATTACTGTTCCTACAGATGGTTCTGGACACTGTCCCTTTATATATTCTGTAGGTGACTGGTTGATTGCGTGCATAGCGGTTTGCAACATATTTGGAGATATTTTGCTCCGTTTTCTTGGACTTGTTGCCTTTCACTACAGTTCAGTGTTTTTTTCCCCTTTTTTATCAGTTTGCCGTGACATAGTCATATGTACAGGCAAATGCCTTTTTAGAAATCTACCTCCCATATAAGTGCACAGTTTCACTTCTCATCTGTATGCACCACAAAGATAAGAATGTGGCGGATTTCTAAGACAGCAACAGGGTTACCCATCTAAATATATTTTTTCTCCAATTTCCTGTAAAAATGTTATTAACAATTTGAATAAAACCATATTTACTCATTATTTCATCCTATAATAATTTTGCACACAGTCTGCTTACTACACCACTAGATGCATGCTTTAAGGGATCTAATTTGTTAAATGGGGTTTTATATCATTTTGCAGCTTAACGCCATTACATGCAATGGGGCCTGAACCATTTTCAGTTTATTATCTGAAAGGCCCCAGGTGCTCCTTTATGTTTGGGCCTTGCTGTGTGTCAAGACATAAGATTAGGGCCACAATGGGGATATTTCTGAAGAAAGGAGAAATGGGGTGATGCATTTTGGGGTGTATTTAATCATTTTCATGCGCTCTGTGGAAAAAAAAATCTGTCTTTAAATTGACACTTTTGTGTAAAAAATGAAAAATAATTTGTTTTCACCTGCTTAGCATCAATTTCTACAAAAAACCTAGGGGGTCTAAAAGCTCACCACACCCCTAGATCAATACCTTAGGGGGTCTAGTTTTCAAAATGGGGTCATTTCTGGGGGTTTTCTATTGTTTTGGCAGCTCAACGCCATTACAAGTGTGCAATGGGGCCTAAAACATTTTCAAGCACATTTTGTGTTCTGAAAGCCACTGGGTGCTCCTTTATGTTTGGGCCCTGCTGTTTAGCAAGACATAAGATTAGGGCCACAATGGGGATATTTCTGAAGACAGGAGAAATGGGGTGATACATTTTGTGGTGTATGTACTTCTTCATTTTCAAGTGCTCTGTAGAAAAAAATCTGTCTTTAAATTTACACTTTTGCGTAAAAAATGAACAGTATTTTTTTTTCCCTCCTGCTTTTCTACAGAAAACGAGGGGTCTAAAAGCGCAATACTCCTATAGATGAATACGTTAAGGGGTCTAGATTTCAAAATGGGGTCACTTTTGGGTGGCTTCTATTATTCTGACACTTATAAGCCTATGCAAACTTGGCTTGTTGCAGAAAAAAATCTGTACTTAAATTTTTTTTAAATTAATGTTAAAATAGTAAGTCTCCTAAATAAAAGTAAAAGTTTTTTGTAAATGCAGCCAAAATAAAGTAAAAATGTGGAAATTTATTTCTGATAAAAATATTGAATAGTTATTCTCTGCTAAAGTGACACATGTCACTAAGGGGTTAAACTGAAAAGCCACCAAAAGCCACCCAAACATATTAAGATAAAGTTAGTAAAACTACAGTATACAGTATAATATAATTAGGTTGAAAGTGGTTCAGATGAAGATACTCTGGATCAACTGGGATAATCTCCACAAAAGTTAGGATCCTGCAGTGCCATCTCTATTGGATGGACCACTGTATGAGAAAGCTTGACTCTTCCCATGCAAGTCCTATACATTCGGCTGAGCTAAGGCCAGTGATAATGGTGTTGTCAAAGGTAGCAGTTCAAGATGTACCTTATAAAAGTAGATCAACAGGACGAAGCCTGAATGAGGTTCTATATTGATCATTTGGCAGCAAAGAGTATGTTCTGTGGCCAACAGAACATGCTCTTTGCTGCCAAATGATCCATATGGAACCTCATTCAGGTTCCACCTTTCATTTTTGACAGCTGGAAAATGAAAGGTGGAATATGAGTGGTTGCTATGGACAACTAAGCCAGTTCTATTTTACACCAGTTTGATAACTGATCCCATAAGTTCAGTATTGGCTCATCATGACATCTGCAATGAATAGTATACATGTCTACATGCCTGAAATGTCCTTGACTTTTTAATTTGCATTTGACTCTAAACACTTAATAATGTCTTGATTAATATATTGCTACTTTTATTTTATATGTATATTTTATTTGTTATATTTAGCCCCCAGTTTCTTTATGCAGTAATCCATGCCCAAAAGGCTTTAGAAGAGCTACACAACAGGGGCAGAAGATTTGTTGCTTTGATTGTGTCCCCTGCTCAGAAGGAGAGATCCTCAATCCTAATGGTATGTCATACTTGTCCTAACTGATCCTTCAGGATACATCATCAATATTGTAACGAGCCCCTGCTCGCTCTATTCTGCTCTCACGGCACTCACTGATGTGACCACAATATCTGCTGGTTCCGCCGTTGATGATCCGGCCTCAAACGACCGATCGTGTCGTTTTAATTCTCATAGAACTAAAACCAGTGTAGGCTGTATGCGAGTTCAAACTGACAAATTCTTTATTAAATGCATCACGTATATTTATATTGACAGTTGGAACACCTCTTTCAATTGGCAAATTGTAAAACCCCCTCTGATTGGCTATGCAAATTAGGTAAGCAGGGATTAGTTCAAGAGCTTGGCTGGGAGGCAGATAGGTGTGGCCATTGTCACAGAGATTCAAACCATGACATTACCCCCCCTCCCGGGAAACCGTCCAACAGCCACAGTGGGACCCTCACCGGGTCAACTCGAGGATGTTGGAAAAGTAGTCTTAAGATTCCAGGTCCGTTTGCCAGGATAATCCATCCGCATTCCCATTTTGAGGCCCTGGCCGATATTGTATGGTGAAATTGTAGGGTTGCAAAGCCAGGCTCCACCTTAGTAATCGGCCATTCTCTCCTGCCACCCGGTTTAGCCATATCAAGGGATTGTGGTCCGTCATGACGGTAAAAGAGCGTCCATAGACGTAGGGCTGCAATTTCTTTAAAGCCCAGACTAAAGCCAAACATTCTTTTTCCACGGCAGCATATCCAACTTCACGGGGTAACAACTTGCGGCTGAGATACACCACCGGGTGCTCCTTCCCGTCGTCGCCAACTTGACTTAGTACGGCTCCCAGTCCGAACATGGAGGCGTCTGTATGTACGACAAATCGTTTGTTAAGGTGCCGCCAGTATGGGAGCTTGTGTTAGGGTGGTTTTCAACTGTTGAAATGCTGTTTCGCACTCCGGAGACCACAGGACCTGTCTAGGGAGATTCTTTTTGGTCAGGTCCGTCAGTGGTTTAGCTATGTCACTATAGTGGCGTACAAACTTTCTGTAGTACCCGGCTGTCCCTAAAAATGCAAGTACCTGGGCCTTGGTTCTGGGAACCGGCCAGTTTAGGATGGCCTCGATTTTTGCAGGCTCCGGCCTCTGCTTCCCACATCCAACTCTATGTCCCAAATATTGTACCTCAGACATCCCGACATTACACTTGTCTGGCTTCAGGGTCAGGCCTGCAACTCTGATTCTGTCTAGCACTATGCCCAGGTGTCTGAGATGCTCCCCCCAAGTCTGGCTATAGATTGCGATGTCATCAAGATATGCGCATGCAAAATCCTGCAGACCACCGAGGAGTTGATCTATCATTCGTTGGAAGGTAGCCGAAGCATTTTTCATCCCGAATGGCATTACCCGGAACTGGTAAAGGCCAAACGAGGTGATGAAGGCCGACTTTGGAATGGCGTCCGCCTCCAGGGGAATCTGCCACTAGCCCTTACACAGGTCAATAGTCGTCAGATAATGTTCCTGAGCTATTTTGTCCAACAATTCGTCCACTCGGGGCATGGGGTAGGCGTCTGTCACAGTACAGTCATTCAGTCGCCTATAGTCCACACAAAATCGGCTCGTGCCATCCCGTTTTGGGACTAATACTACAGGGGAAGCCCAGGGGCTTGCTGATGGTTCGATCACCCCTCACTCAAGCATCTCCCTAATCTCTGCTCACATCGCTTCTTGCACAGCTCTGGGAATCCTATAGGCTGATTGTCTCAGGGGCTTCTGCCCGAGGGTCTCCACCTTGTGCACTGCCAAGTGAGTGTATCCAGGGAGCGTTGAGAACACCTCTTTCCGGTCCTGGAGTAATTCCCTGACCTGTTCATGTTCCTGGGGTCCTGACCCATCTCCTAACTGAACATCTTCCACCCCCCTCAGAACGGTTACAGACTGCAGGAAGCTCCAGCATCGGCAGGTATTCAGAGTCCCCAGTGGCAGGAGCGCATATGGCGGCTACTGCCTCAGCTCTCTCGTGATAGGGCCTTCATCATATTGATGTGGAATGTCCTCTTAATTCTTGAGTCTGCACAGCTGACGACCACGTAGGTGGTGTCGCACAGCTGTTTTACCTCCTGGTAGGGGCCCTGCCAGGAGGCCTGTAATTTATTTAGCTTCAAGGGTTTTAGTACTAGGACCTTCTGTCTGACACAAAAAGTGTGATTCCGAGCAGATCTATCATACCAAACTTTCTGCTGACTCTGGGCTGATTGCATATTCTCATGGACTAGCTCGGTAAGTTCCCGCAGTTGATCCCTGAGTTCCAAGACGTAACTAAGGATGGGGAGGCCTTCCGGATCCTCTCCGCCTTCCCACTGGGCCCTCACTAAGTCTAAGGGTCCCCTAACCCTTCGCCCATACAACAGCTCAAATGGTGAAAACCCTGTGGACTCTTGAGGTACCTCCCTGTAGGCGAACAGTAGGTGGGGAAGATATTTCTCCCCATCCTTCCTACTCTCCACGAAGGCCCGAAGTAGCTGTTTTAGGGTCCCGTTAAATCTCTCACACAGACCGTTCGTTTGGGGGTGGTAGGGTGCGCTCTGGATGGTTTTAATTCCACAGAGGCGCCAGAGCTGCTGGGTCAGCTCGGCGGTGAACTGATTTCCTTGATCAGACAATATCTCCTGGGGAAATCCTACCCTAGTAAACACCCGCAGTAAGGCATCAGCTACCGTGTCAGCCTGGATATTGGATAGGGGAATTGCTTCCGGGTAGCGGGTGGCATAATCCACCACTGTAAGAATATACTTCTTCCCAGTGGCACTGGGGCGGGCCAGTGGGCCAATAATGTCTACTGCTATCCAGCTAAAGGGTTCCCTAATTATCGGCATGGGGTGCAGAGAGGCTTTTGGATGATCCCCCGCCTTTCCTACCCTCTGGCAAGTCTCACAGGTCCGGCAGTATTCTCGTACCTCTGCATGTAACCTAGGCCAGAAGAAAGCACGAGACAACCGACTCCGGGTCTTAGCTATCCCTAAATGTCCGGCCAAGGGGATATAGTGAGCCAGCCTCAATAGCTCCTGTCTGTACTTCTGGGGTACGACTAGCTGTTTGTGGGGGCCCTCGCGCTTCCCGTTGCCCACCCCTTCAGTGTAACGATAAAGAAGCCCTCCCTCCCACTCTATTCTGTCTTCCCCTAATCCCCCCGGATCCTTGCCCGTCCTGTCCCGATAGCACGCTAAAGTAGGGTCTCTCCGGGTTTCTTGCCTAACGTCTGAAGGAGAATCCCAGGACATGGGGTTGTCAAGTCGGGGTAACGTGGGAGGATTTGGTCTTACCTGGGTCCCCATAGGAGTGGAGTTGCCTTGTAGGTGGCTTTGTTGTCGGGTGGTCACGGCCATGGCGGTCTCTGGTGCAAAGAAGAAGTCAAATGCCCCAAGTCATTCCCCAAAAGTACTTCCGCGGGTAACTCACGGAGTATCCCTACTCGCACTTGTCGCTTCCCTGAGCCCCAATCCAGGTGAACTCTGGCGGGGGATAAACGCAGCACCTTGCCCCCTGCTACCCTGACTGCCACAGGCTAGCCGATTCGGGCTGACTGAGGAACCATGTGAGGCTGAATAAGGGTAATCGTAGCCCCGGTATCACGAAGTCCCTGGGTCGGCTGCCCATTAACCCATGCCGCCTGACGATGGTGTTGCCAATTATCTTCAGCTGCGGCCTGGACGGGATCAGCCTCGAACAGCTCACCAAACTCTTCCTGAACATCTAGAGGGTTGGCCTCGTTCTGGAGGCAATAAGTCGCCGACCTGGATAACTGGGCAGTCTTTTGGTACCTCGGGGATCGGTTAGGGCAATAACGCTGCAGATGACCCGTCTGATTACATGTATAGCACTTATGCCCGGTAGAAGGTTTTGATCGGGCTAAGGGTCTAGAGGCAGCCCACTGAGATACTGGAGTTGGGCTCGAGGTTGGTACACTGGGCCGCTGTAGTGGATAGCGCTGGTCTCCAATGGATCTCCGAGAGTCCAGATATTCATTGGCCAAAGTCGCTGCTTGCTGTACCGTCTGTGGCCGCTTATCTCGCACCCAATCCTGTGTGGTCAAAGAACTGCTCTAAGAGAACTAGCTGGGTGATGTCCTCTATGGTATGAGCATGGCTTCCCTGGTACCAGCCCTTGAGGTTCCGCTGCAGACGATGTGCCCACTCCATGTAGGTTAGGTTGCCTTGTTTCCGGGATTCTCGAAACTTAATCCGGCTGGCTTCAGGGGTAATGGCAAATTGGGCTAGCAGGGCTTCTTTTACCCGGTTATAATGCATGGCGTCCTCATCCTCCATGGCCCGATACGCATCCGCAGCTTTGCCAGTTAGGTTACTCGCCAGTAAGGCGACCTGATCTTGGGACGGCACTTTATGTATCCAGCACAGTGTCTCAAAGTCCTGGAGGAAGTCTTCTATTTCCTCCTCTCCTTCCCTAAATAATTTGAATGTGCGAAAGGGCAACTTACGGACAGGTGCTGTATCTCTAGGTGATCGCCGTATTTCCGCCATTCTCCACTCATGTTGTCGCTCCAATTCTCTCTCTTGTCGCTCTAGTTCTCTCTCTTGCCGCTCATACTGCAGCTGGATGTCTCTGATGGCATTCTGTATGGCGGTCTCGGATGGGTTGGCACCATATAATGCCAACCGCTCTCTAACTCGTTGCTGAATCAAATCTTCCACTGACCGAGGTCCAGCATCACCATCCCTCTGAGCCATCTCAGCTAACTCACTGATCAAGGTTGCCTTGTTCTTTGTCCCAGCGATCCCTCCTCGGCTCTCAAGTAAATCTTTCAGCGTGTCTCTCCTGCAGGCTGCGTAGCTGGTCATTCCTAGTTGTGATTTGGAGTGTCCCAGTAACTGAAGAGCCAATCCCACCGCTGCCACCAATGTAACGAGCCCTTGCTCGCTCTATTCTGCTCTCACGGCACTCACTGATGTGACCACAATATCTGCTGGTTCCGCCGTTGATGATCCGGCCTCAAACGACCGCTCGTGTTGTTTTAATTCTCACAGAACTAACACCAGTCAGGCTGTATGTGAGTTCAAACTGACAAATTCTTTATTAAATGCATCACATATATTTATATTGACAGTTGGAACACCTCTTTCAATTGGCAAATTGGAAAACCCCCTCTGATTGGCTATGCAAATGAGGTAAGCAGGGATTAGTTCAAGAGCTTGGCTGGGAGGCAGATGGGTGTGGCCATTGTCACAGAGATTCAAACCATGACAAATATTTGATCCAGGGTGGAATTGCCCACCATCATCTGGTGGATCAGGGCTCTAATACCATAGTAGGTCCCAAAAGTCCAGGAGGAAACCCATTTTTTTGCATTTAGAGTTAAACACATGCCATTAGGGCCTATTTCTTTGAATCAAAATGTATTAAACTTTATTCATATAAGGGTTGGGCCTCAAGAACAATTTCCTCTGGTGGGCCCAAGAAACCCCATTCCGACATTGATCTGATCAGTGAGTGTTCGGCTCCTGACCCATCCCCATTTTAGCTGTTTGAAGCTGTTATGTTAACTGATATAAATTTTAGCACTTTTTAAAATCAGAATAATTTTAAAAACCCTTTGTCTAGATATGATTCTACTATACTTGTTATTCCCTGCTGTTCTTTTGATTTCAACTCAGAACATCCACCTCATGAGTCATAGCTGGTGGTCACACATGCTCAGTAGCTCAGTACTAGCCCCTTCTGCACCCCACTGGTGGAGTGATTCCTGCTATTGTGCAGGCCAGCCAATAAAAATCAGAGCAATAGAGGAAGCTTCTTCTCTCTAGTACTGGACACATGAAGTAGATATTCTGACAGGAAATGAAAAGAACACTAATTGGTGACATATGTATTGCATCTCATTGTAATATTTAGACATAAAAATATTTTTGATAAACACAAATGGTTAATTGATTAATATTTAATTATGGGTTAACTCTTTAAATATGTGTCTTTAATATGTCAAGTGCAGATATTAAATAATACCCCTTTATTGAACTTTTACTTGGGCTAAGCTTGATAATTACATATAGATATGTTCATACTTACCATCCTTTGAATTGTGTTAAAGACAATCAAAATCAGTAAATTATCAAAACTTGTTAATAAAACCCTTGATAGACTGCAATACACATGGGGTGGCCACAGATAGACAGATATAGCATATATAACTCCTGACAGAGTATCACAAGTCATGCTTTTTTTTCCCAAAGTTGGTGTTCTCATGAAAATTAAGCTCTAGATATTTTTTTTCCTTTCCAGATGGTGCCAAATGTCTAAAGTGTCCAGAAGACCAGTGGCCAAATATATCTAAGGAGAAATGTTTGCCAAAGTCCATTCAGTTCCTTGCTTATGATGAGTTATTGGGTTCCTCTCTAGCTTGTATCTCTGTTTTGTGCTGTGCACTGACATTTTCTGTGCTTTTTTTGTTTATTATCAAGCGTAAAACTCCCATAGTTAAGGCCAACAACAGGGAACTAAGTTATCTTCTTCTCATGTCCCTAATGTTGTGCTTCCTGTGTTCTTTAGTATTCATTGGACGGCCCAATATGATAACCTGCATGCTACGACAAGTATTGTTTGGCATTATATTCTCTCTATGTCTGTCAGCGATACTGGCCAAAACTATAACGGTCATCATGGTATTCAGTGCTACAAATCCAGACAGTCGAATAAAAAGACTTGTTGGCTTGAGAATTCCGATATACATTGTCCCATGCTGTACAATGATCCAAATAGTGCTGTGTTTGGTATGGTTATGTAGCTCTGCTCCATTCGAAGAGTTCAACATGGTGGCCGAGATTGGAACCATAGTCCTGGAATGCAATGAAGGATCCAAAGTGTTTTTTGCATGTGTCTTGGGCTACATGGGACTTTTGGCCTCAGTCAGCCTTCTCGTTGCCTTTCTAGCCAGAAAACTTCCAGATACATTCAATGAGGCCAAGTTTATTACCTTTAGCATGCTGGTATTTGCTAGTGTATGGATAACATTTATCCCGGCTTATCTTAGCACCAAAGGAAAACACATGGTGGCGGTGGAGATATTTGCCATCATATCTTCCAGTGCGGGACTACTTGTCTGTATATTCTTTCCAAAGTGTTACATTATTTTACTTCAGCCAGAGATGAATAACAAGAAATTTATAACTAGTAGAACAGTCAGAGAAAAGTAATCAATGACATAAAAGCCACCAGTGATTTTATCAGTACATCAGAATTTTCACTCAGGAGACAAATGTATAAAAAAAAATAAAAAAAAAATGAAGCAAAATATAGATTGAGCTTGGCTCAAAAAGGTACACTTCACTTCACTTTAGACCATGGTATAGTTTGGCGGTTCTGACTGGCCATGTGCTGAGGGCCAGAAGGTTACCAACAAGCTACTTTGCTTTAAAAAAGATATATATGTAGATATAGTGTATAACTTATTATAACATATTTTGCACTAAAATTGAAAATGTGTGAAAAAAATAAAATTTTATTGTTGTTTCTTGAATCGTGTTAATTGCAAAAATCTTGAAATTATGTTAATGACATAAAAAATTCATTTCACTTTTTTGTTCTCATGTGTCCCTCTTGGTGCTGTTGTTAAAGGGGTTGACCACTTTCACTCTACTATTGATCAATGTGTTTGTAGGATGATTGTATGGCACTTACTAATATACAGTAGTCTTTGTTTATATTCTGCTCCATTTACTAGATTTCTCCCTTGTTGGTAAAGTCTTTTATGCTGCCCACACAGAGGTTCTGTCCATTAAATGGCTGCTGATGGACTGTCAAGGAAAATCACTCAGTCTCCCCCATTTAAGCACACTGCACCTGCAATAAAACTCTTAACATTGAAAGTGCATATGGCAGATGTGGTGTATTTGAGTGGAGAAGGCTGAGTGACATGTCTGGAGTTATCTTTGCCTCGTCACATGACCCTCCATCAGCAGCCATCTTATGGACAGGTCTGTGTGGACAGCACAGAAGATTTGCCCAACAAGAGGACGTGACGTATGAAATATAGCAAATGGCATAGAATATCAACAAATACTATATCAGCAAGTGTCATTTAGTCATCTTACCAACACATTGGTCAAAAGTAGCCATAAAGTGGCCAACCCCTTCACTACTGGAGGTGATCTCTGACAAAACATCCACTGGGAACTGACAGTATAATGCTTTCTTACAGTACTTACCCTGGAGGAAACTTCTCAGCTACTGTATACTGTAGCAATGTGCTATGGATCCATGACATAAAGCTATAAATGAAGGGTCACTATGGCAAGAATCTGGGAAACAAGGTGGAGCATACACGTTCACCAGTAGTTCCCTTATTTCCTATTACAAAACCATTTTTAACCTCTATAACCTTAAATGTGGAGGAATTTGATTCCATCGTGCGCTATTTTGAAACATAAACCAAACAGATAATTATTCACTTTCACATAACTTTAGGCTTAGCTTTATTGACCTAAAGAATGAATTGAATTAATATAATATAGTCATGTTTCTGCATTCAGTTCCTTTAGCAATGATGCTGAAGACTGGAACTTAAAGGGGTTATCCCATTTTAGACAATGGGGGCATATTGTCTGATAGGTGCAGGTCCTACCTTTGGGACCCGCACCTACAGGGAGAACGGAGCGGAGAAACTTAAAGAGGGCGCACTGCGCATGGCCAGCCACCCTCTATTCATTTCTATGGAGCCGCCAAAAATAGCCGAGAACTGGCTCGGCTATTTCCGTCGGTCCCATAGAAATGAATGGGAGCGGTGGCCACACATGCACGGTGCGCTCCCATTCACTTCAAAGGGAGAGGCGGGGAGCTGCACCTGGTGGTGGACAGACCCCGGGAAATTCGGGGTCCTCCAGCCACAACTCTCCCCGGCTCCATTCTTCTTGTAGGTGCGGGTCCCAGAGGTGGGACCCGCACCTATAAGACAATGAGGGCATATTCTATCGTTATGTCCCCATTGTCTAAGATGGGATACCCCTTTAACTTGTATTTGAAAGTGTAACCAACCTCCAAGCAACTCTTCACTTTTTATGGTGTTTGCCAGAAAAGTCCAAACTACAGTACATTGACAACCCTTTACTGATCTTGCACTTAATTAAAACCTTTTTTATTTTTTGCAATAAACACTGAAACTTTGCCGGTTTGCTCATTTTTCAGTTTGCTGGTTTTGAGACCTCTATTTACCTCATTTAAGCTGTTCTCCAAAGCTATCTTTTTTGGTTAGATTGAGGATGCTTTCTCTGTTCTTTTTTCTAGTACACTATGTTGAAAAGATCCTTAAACATTAGTGAGAGTTACGTTTTATACATTTTGTAAGATGTGGTGTTTTTAGACAAAAAAAAAAAAGCATACAAACTGCACTGTCAGACAAATGATAAGGTATTGCTATGCCAAGGGTTTTTACTTAAAAGCAAGGTTATATTGAGTAGTCAAGGATTATCCTTTAATATATAGACGGTTGCACACCTACTCTCTCACTCAGCCTTAAGCTCCTTCGAAGACCTGCAAAAACAGTATAATATCCCTAAGAGGGATTTCTATAAGTACCTAAGAATACAACATTTATTAACAGCTAATCCCACGTTAAAGGTGAATACACATCTTGAACTCCTGAACCAATGGTCCCTAAAACAATCTAATTGGAAGGGAATCCGCCCACTCTACTCCTTCCTAGGCAACAAAAACTCTCTTGTTAAAACTGTTCCCCTCCTATCATGGGAGTTGGACCTGGGGCGCTGCATCCCTCCAGCACAGTGGTCCACAGCTATCAATTTTGCGACAAAAAGGTTGAGATGTGTCTCGCATTTTGAATCATATGCAAAAACGCTTCTCAGATGGTACTTTACCCCACTGAGACTTAGTCGTATATTCCCTGGCTCGGGGACGCTGTGCTGGAGGGGATGTGGTGGCAACGGGACTCTACTGCACATACTCTCGGGTTGTCCTCGGCTGAGGGAATTGTGGTTTGGCATCTTTCAATTAATAGAGTTTCAGGCCGCAAGCTAAACCGCGATCCGACTTTGGCCTTGTTATTTATAGGCCTCAAACTGGTCCCATACAGCTTTAGGACTATCTCCATGGATTTATTTTTAGCCACGAAAATGGGCATAACTAGAAATTGGAAAAGATCCCAACCGTTCAGGAAGTTTTAAGAGCTGTGAATACAACCAAAACCTACGAAAAGATGTTAGCACATAAAAACTTTGCATTGAGCAAATTCAAAGCCGAATGGTCGCAATGGGCAAACCTAAACCCCAACACATAGGTTAGAAACGACAGAACCCAGATAGCCCTACAATCTCAGCAAGCGTTGCGTTTATAATGAGTACTAATTTGTATCACGGCTCAATACCTGACTACTACCAAACCCCTCTGCCTTTAGTTGGTATCCAGTCTTTTTATATTTTTTTGTCATTGTTTATGTTTTCTTTGATTTACAGTCTCTGTTACATATTGGTATTTCACAAATACCCACGTATACTACGGTGAATGTCTATCAAAAGGGGCTACCCCCCTTTTATGCAGGGTCCTCTCTACTACAGTACTGATATGGCTAGTACCACATTCAGCGTAACATCAACTGTATCATAAAACAGAGAATTTATATTGTATGCCCTTAAGATTATGCTTGTATGTATAACTTCTTACGTCTTTGTACAATGTGATATTTGTAGGTTCCTGTATTACACTGTGGTGTATGGGTCTCTTATGCAATGATATTCATGCATTGTATCTTTTACCTTTATTTTTACCTTTCTTTGAAAAAATAAAATAAAAAATCCTCAATAAATATATATTGAACGATAAAGATAGGGAGGGTTATAGAGTGATGTCATCTAATCCATCTTCCTCTTTCTCTGATGAACTTAAAATCATTCTAGATGGAGGCTTAAGGGAGAAGGTTATTTCCCCGGCAGAATACGAATTCCTCCTTCCTGCACATCCCACTATAGCCACCTTCTATGGACTACCGAAGGTCCACAAAGGTACCACTCCCCTTAGAGGTCGACCAATTGTGTTTGGGGTTAATTCACTTACCCCAAATTGTGGTATATATATTGACCGTGTGCTGAGGCAGTTTGTTGTGTCTCTACCAGCCTATAGGAGGGACACAATGGACTTCCTCAGCAAGATTGAAGCAATCAATGTGGACTCGGGCTGTCTTTTAGCTAGAGTGGACGTTGAGTCACTGTATAGCTCTATTCCGCACAATAAGGGCATACAAGTGGTGAAATACTTCCTTGAAACAAGGCATATACACTGTAGAACCCATAATGATTTGGTTTTCAAACTCCTCGAGTTTACTCTGACCTAAAATTTCTTTCAATATAACTCATGCTTCTACCACCAGCTCAGGGGGACGGCGATGGGGAGCCCCTGTGACCCCATGTACGCCAACCTCTTCCTGGGCTGGTGGGAGGAAGTTTTACGTATTTCCAGACCAAACTACATGGTGGTCTGAAAGGATCCTTTTTTGGACACGTTATATAGATGATATTTTTGTGGTCTGGAATGGTGGGTCAGAGGACTTTCGAAGGTTTGTTGCGGCTTTGGACATCAACAATATAGGCCTACGATTTAGATTTGAACTTGACTCGCATACTATCCCTTTCTTGGATGTCCATGTCACTAAGGAGGGAGAGAAATTAACAGCAGGCATATATAGGAAGAAGACCGAGACAAACTCGCTGCTACATTGGGAAAGTCATCATCCCACACCACTTAAACATGGGATACCGAGGGGACAGTACCTCCGTACTCGGAGGAACTGCTCCGAGCAAGAGGCATTTTATGGTGAGGCGAGGAAACTTCAGACCAGATTTAGAGACAGGGGGTATCCTCAAACAATCCTTAAGGGAGCCTTCAAGAATGCCTTGGAGAAGGATCAGACGGAACTCCTTGTTTCTAGATCAAGGACATTGGATGGACAACAGCCTGTGCGACTTATTTCAACCTTTGATTCAGCAAACACGCAGGTTGTTTTGATCCTTAAGAGATACTGGCCCATTCTTCATATGGACCCTGACCTTAGAGATATGCTGACTGCACAGCCCAGTGTCACTTATAGACAGGGGAGGAGCCTCAAATATCATCTTGTTCACAGCCACTACACACCACCGAATGGAGTAGGCACGTGGTTGGACCGGAAACCCTTTGGTATGTTCAGGTGCGGATCCTGCAAAGTGTGTGAATATGTATCCACAGCCAAAGTTATCAGATGCTCGGTAACTAGACAGGTTTTTAAGATCAGAGACTTTTATAACTGCAGGAGTAGAGGAGCTATATATATTTGTCAGTGTCCATGCCCTATGAATTACATGGGAAAGACAATCAGAGAAGTCAGGCGGAGAATCTGCAAGCATGTTAATGACGTTGTGTCACGGATGGTGTAACAGAAAACAAGAAGTTACAAATAAGGATCCGACTGGCTTGATCCGAAACTAAGGAACAAAAGGGTAACCCCTATTAAAGCCCTGAAGCTCTCCCTGTCTTCTCAGCCCATGCAAAGATCTCTATGATAGATAATTGCATGCCCTCGTGCCTCGACTGTATGACACCTGAACACCCTATAATAGTGAGGGGACATGACCACCGGCTCCCTACACTTAATGCGGAGGGAGTCAGGGTCACCTAGGATCAAGGCAACAGGAAAACACAAATAAATGAACAGACTTATCTGTAGAAGCATCAGTTGCAGCTTGCAGCATGAGCACACTCCAGTAAGTTGTATAAACCGCAAGGTGAGGCAGTGTGGGGAGGAGATATATAGGGAGGCAATCACTGCTAATAGATGACAGCTGGGAGAGGGAGGAGAGATGTCAAAACGAAAGCAAAACAAAAGAAGATCATGCAGGAGGTACTGAAGAACGTCTATAAGAACTTCTCAAAGATCTGGTGGTGACACGTTGTGAAAAAGAACATTATACCGGTCGCGCCACATGTAAATGAGATACATGGTGGAAACCCAAGGTGTCTGAAATGTTCAATCCTAGAGAGTATTCCACCTTCTCCAAGGGGTAGTGACTGGGAAATCCTTCAGAAAGAATGTGTCTGAATTCATCAGTTTAAATTCCAGGCACCCCTTGGCATTAATAAGAGACTCACTTTCTCTTGTTTTTTATAGTCTTATGGTTTGGATGAGCTCAACTGAATTACACTGGTTCATGACTAGCCTACTCGGTAACGATGTAGAGTCTGGGTAATTGGCTGGATACGGGAAGTATCCGAATACTGACTGATTTGCATTGATTATAAAACAGACGCTTGGTGCTGCCTATGATCTAATGCTTGCACCTAAGTGAAATTGTGTGTAGGATGTTTTTATTAATTTTGGGGTCACACTTGTTAACTACCTTATCCCTCTTGTTACAACTCTCTTTACTGCTGGCTGTTTATTGTGACAGGATGCCCATTAATCTGAATGCTTTGGGACATCTTAGCGCAATTTGCGCTTAATTCATTGCTGTGGTGCAGTTATCTACCTGTACCCAAGCCTTGCATTCCAATGACCGGATATGATGCACTGTGAGGCACCGTGAACCGGAAGTGATGGCTCCGGTGTGATGCCCTGTGAAATCCTAAAGGTGCTCTTTAGATTTTGAGCCCCTTTGCCCACCTAGGCTGCAAAAAAGTGTCACACATGTGGTATCGCCGTACTCAGAAGAAGTAGCTCTGCCCACCTACATAACCTACTTACACCTGCAGCAATTCCCAACACCTCTTCATACACCAACATATACCAGACACACAGTCACCTACCTCCATTATACACAGAGGTCTTCCCACCTACATAAACTCCACTCACATACATTCATTCCACGCACCTCTCCACACACCAACATATTCCCCACACATAATCTCATACCTCCATTATACACAGAGCTCTGCCCAACTACATAACGTCCACTCACCTGCATCCATTCCAAACACCTCTCCATATACTCTACACACAATCACCTACCTCTATTATCAACAGAGCTATGCCCACCTACATAACCTATTCACACCTGCAGCCATTCCCAACACCTCTCCATACACCAATATATACCCCACACACAATCACATACCTCAATTATACAAAGAGCTCTGCTACCTACATAACTTTTTTAACTTTTTATTACTTCACACATCATGTACTGGTGTAGTATAGGCTTCTACATCATATATGGGAGTATTATTACCTCACTCATCATGTATTGGTGTAATATCAGCTTCTACATTTATATATAGGAGTATTATTTCCTCACGCATCATGTACTTTTGTAGTATCAGCTTCTGCATCATACATGGGAGTATTATAACCTCACACGTTATGTACTGGTGTAGTATCAGTTTCCACATATTATATGGAATCATTATTACCTTACAAATCATGTACTAGTGTATTATCAGCTTCTAAATCATATATGGAAGTATTATTACTTAACTTTTCATGTACTGGTGTAATATCAGCTTCTACATCATATATGGGAATAAGATTACCTCACACATCATGTAATGGTTTAGTATCATCTTCTCCACCATATAAGCAGTATAAATACTTCACACATTATGTACTGGTGTAGTATCAACTTCTACATCATATATGACAGTGTTATTAACTCACACACAGCATGTACTGATATAGTATCATCTTCTACATCATATACAGGAGTATTATTACATCAAACATAATATACTGGTGTACTATTATCTTCTACAACATATATGGGGGTATTATTACTTCACATATCATGTACTGGTGTAATATCAGCTTCTATATCAAATATGGGAGTATTACTACCTCACACATCATGTACTGGTTTAGTATCCACTTCTACATCATACATGGGAGCATTACTTCCTCACACATCATGTAATGGTGTAGTATCAGCTTTTACATCATACATGGGAGGATTTTTACCTCACACATCATGTACTGGTGTAGTATTAGCATCAACATCATATATGACAGTATTATTACCTCACACATCAGGTACTGGAGTAGAATCAGCTTCTACATAATATGCAGTAGTATTATTATTTCACGCATCATTTACTGGTTAAATCTTCTACACCATATACAGGAGTATTGTTACATTAAACATAATGTATAGGTGTAGTATTATCTTCTACACCATATATTGAACTATTAATACCTCACACATCATGTACTGTTGTAGTATCAGATTCAACATCATATATGGGATTATTATTACTTCACATATCATGTACTGGTGTAGTATCAGCTTCTAGATCAAATATGGGAGTATTACTACTTTGCACATTATGTACTGGTGTAGTATCAGCTTTTACATAATATATAGCAGTATTGCTACCTCACAACACATAATGTACTAGTGTAGTATCAGCTTCTACATCATGTATGGGAGTATTCTTACTTCACACATCATGTACTGGTGTAGTATCAGCTTCTACATCATACATGGGAGTATTATTACCTCAAAAATCGTGTACTGGTGTAGTATCATCTTCTACATCATATATGGCAGTATTATTACCTGACACATCATGTACTGCTGTAATGTTAGCCTCTACATCATAAATGGGAGTTTTGTTACCTAACAGATCATGTACTGGTATAGTATCAGCTTCTACAAAACCTCACACATCATGTACTGGCTTAGTATCCGCTTCTACACCATATATGGGAAAATTATTACCTTATACATCATGTACTGGTGTAGTATCAGCTTTTACATCATATTTGGGAGAATTATTACTAGAGATGAATGAATTTCATATTTTGAACTTCGTTCACGCTTCGTTTGGTGGTAAAAGCAGAATTTCGTAATGGATTCCGTTACCACGGACCATAACGCAATCCGTTATGCATTTCGTCATAGAATTACATTATAGTCTGTGGTAATGTAGGGGCCCCCCAGAGCGTATAGCTTGGCGGACACATGACAGGATCACTTAGGTGGTTTTAATGTTTTGACTGCTTGGTTGGGCTTTGCCTGTTCTCTCTCCCCCCTCCTTTTTGTATTTTTCAGGCCTACCTGTGAGGATTCTGGTTCCAGTCGTTTTTTTAGGTTCGTCTGCCGGTGACAGGAGCTGCAGGATCAGCTGTTAATTGGTCAGCAGTTAAGCGGCGGGAAGAAGAAGTGCCTGTCAGTCTGGAAGATCATTGGTCAAGTATAGAAGATGGAAGAGCTCCTGCGCCAGCTCATTATCAAGGCGGAGTCGGCTGGCGGCGAGGAGTGGCTGCGGCGATGCCTCGCCCAGTCTGAAGCCTCATCAGAAGCTGCCGTGGCGAGCGGCAAAGACAGAACCTCTCCGGCAGTTAAAGGCGGAGGAGAATATCCAGCGTGGGAGGAGCAAGGGGTGGCGGAGGCTGCGGCGCTGTCCAAACGAGCTAAGAGGTCAAAGCGTGCACGCTCTCCGCCCCCTGAGCTTACCAGCAGAAGATTGTGCTCCCAGCCAGGACCGGAATTTGCGGCGGCATCGGCTGACGTCACCGGAAGTCAACGTCATAGAAGAGCGTTGTGGAGCTGGGAACCAGGAAGTGCAGCATGGCAGCCGGTACCTGTGAATGGAAGGGGAATCGATTTAACCAACGACCTCCTGAAGGCAGCAATTGACCAGTCTGAGCTTCACTGGTCCGGCGGCATACCTGGGAGCAGCGACGGAGAAGCTGTCCCTTCAACACCTTCAGGATTCACAGAAGTCAGCGGCGGTTATCCTGGGAAGTTAAGAATGAAGATGCCTCAGTCCACATACTCTGGATAGGAGGGTCAGCATAGTGGTGAAATACTCAATATGCAGTCTATGTTATCCAACCAAGTTTTTATTTCAGGTTTGAATAAACTTTTTTCTAGTTTTATTAAAAGTAATGTTAATATCACGACCGGTGTGTCGATCACATATGTGACGCAAATGGAGGGAAAAGAGAAGGCCCTGTCCAACGGAGAGGGAAAGATGGAAAGACCCCTAACTCACCTTGAGGCTGGCACCTGACTGCCCTGACGTCCCTAGACGGGTTTTTCACCCGTACGCCGATCACGTGCCTAAACCCTGGCTTTCCTTAAAATGAGCCCTTAGAAGTGAATAGGGTGGTGGGAACACTAGTCCGCACCACTAACACTGAAGGGAAACACCAGGGAGAGGACAGACAATACTGATAAAACGTATAATCCCAGGTGGGCGACAACAGCAGACAACAAAAGACCAACAGTGATCCGGAGGGTAATTCTTTGGTACGACAACCAGGAATAACAGCTACACAGCTCCACTGGGTCAGTATAGAAGTCCAGGCAGGAAGCTCTATATCTGGCAACCAGAGAAGTGGAAGAGGGGAATATAAAGAGGTTGGGAGTGCCGGACAAGAAACAGCTGACGAGAAGAAGCTACGGATCCCTGAGTGAGACAAAAAGGATTGCAAGGCAAACACAGAAAGCTACCATTAAGTAACAGCGCGATCTATAGACATAGAGCACGCAGGCACCCGCTGCGACTTCCTGACCCCGGGTATAACGGAGTCAGACGTGGCTCTTGACACCCTCGTGACAGTTAATGTGCCAGCATCTGGAGTATGGGTTAACCATCCAGTGGCACAAGGGTCTCAAGCTGTGCCTAGGTTAAATAAAGTTTTGGGGGTACCTGAGGCCTGTGTGAAAGAAGCGATACCTTGTGCAGTGTCACCTTTAGGCTTTCACTTACCCTCAAATATTATAGAACGAATATGGAAGTTGGAATTTATTGATGTCTTGTCATTACTGCCTACTAATAGAGATCAGATCGTTAATAATGACAAGAAAGATGATCAAGCTGACTAATCCAGAAAGCGTACGCAGCCGCGCTCATTTAATAATTGGCTGCAGGCTTTCTGCATTTATGCTGCTGTCTTGAGGGAAAGCGTCCGGACAAATGTTCTGGGCTTTTTCAACACATGGTCATTATTCTTGAGGCATATTAGAATTTTGGTGGAATGGCTTGGTTCCACTATGATGAAATTTTCAGACAAAAATTAGCCATTCATCCGACATTGAATTGGGGTTCCAAGGATATAGGTTTATGGATTACCTAATGCTGCCCCAGAGAACGAATACCAGAAAAGCTAACCCCTACCTCTCAAACATTGAGAAAAGGGGTCTGCTTTGCTTTCAATGAAAGTGCTTGCAAGTGGTTAACGAATTGCCGTTACAGGCATGAATGCTCTTTTTGCGGGGACAATCATCCTATGTCAGGGCGTTTTAACAAAAGTAGTCAAAGTTCAGTCAGTCAAAGAGCAGTTGGCAAAAAGCATTGACGCCAGTGAAGTGAATAGAAATGCTCCCCTGGCTAAGGCTATACCCAGACAGGGTGAAAGCTGAACTGCTTTTTGATGGTTTTTGAAATGGATTTAAAATACCTGAGTTTAAAGCGTCAGGTTGTGCATGGGCAGACGATTTAAAATCTGTATCACAATTGCCTGAGGTGCTTAAAGAATAGATTAATAGGGAACTATTAAATGGGAGGATAGCGGGTCCTTTTGAGTCTCCTCCTTTTGAGAATTTCAGGTTATCTCCACTAGGTATTGTGCCTAAGAAAGAATCAGGAGAGTGTAGGTTGATACACCACTTGTCTTTTCCTGTTGATTATTCTTTGAATTATGAAATTGCAAAGGAAGAAGCAACGGTTTGTTATGCGTCTTTTGATCAGGCTGTGGATTTATTAAGGAAGTTTGGTTTTGGCACTTTGCTGGCAAAAGTTGACATAAAATCTGCATTTAGGCTTCTGCCAGTCAACCCGTCTGGTTTTAATTCGCTAGGTTTCAGTTTTGATGGATCATTTTTCTTTGATAAATGTTTGCCTATGGGCTTTACTAAATCTTGCTATTATTTTGAAGCGTTTTCCTCTTTTTTGCATTGCGTGGTTGAGTCGTTAGTCCTAGATGGTGGAGTTCTGCATTACTTTTTGTTGGTAGGTTATGCTAATTTGTTTAATTGTTCTAGGCTTTTGCAATGTTTTCTTGATATGCATGTCCAGTTTGATATCCCAGTAGTGGTTGAAAAGACAATATACCCTTGTCGTTGTTTAGAATTCCTGGGTATCGTCATAGACAGTGTAAAAATTGAATGCCGTTTGCCGGAGCTGAAGTTGGTGTCATTAAGAGCTAGTTTAGTTCATTTGTTGTAAAAAAAAAAAAAATGTACGTTGAAAGATTTACAGTCATTATTAGGTTCTTTGAATTTTGCATGCAGAATTATCCCTATGGGTCGGGTTTTCTCCAAAGATTATATTGCTACCAGTCACCTAGGGCACATGTTAGATTAACTAGACCTTTGAAGGAGGATCTTGCTATGTGGTTGGAATTTTTAAGAAAATTTAATGGTAGTAGTTGTTTTCAAGAAGAATTTCAAGATTCTGAGGCTCTTCAGTTATTCACTTATGCGGCCGGTGGCTTTGTTTTTGCAGCATTTTGGGATAATAGATGGTGCGCCGAGAAATGGCCTGTTTTTTGGATTGAGAATAAGTTTGTTACAAATATTGTTTTATTGGAGTTGTTTCCTGTTTTAGTAGCTATAGTGATTTGGGTGGTAATTTGGTGATTTTTTTTTTTTTTAGAAATAAGAGGATTTTATTGTTTACTGATAACAAAGTGTTTGCCACTAATACTCTATCTTCTAAATGTGATAAGACTGTACGGTTACTAAGACATGTAGTTTTATGTTGTTTGAAGTTCAATATTTGGCTGAAAGCGAGATATATTGCATGTAAGAGTAACCGTATAGCAGACTCATTATCTCCTTTTCAGTGGGCAAGGTTTTGGGAGTTGGCCCCGGCAGCGGATCAAGGGTGTGCCTTGTCCTCAACATTTATGGTATCTGCTTGAAGATTAATTATAGACAATATTCGTAATTCTTTAGCACCAAGAACATGGGATGCTTATGCATCCGCATGGAGTGATTGGGTTTCTTTTTCTCAGTGTAAGGAAGTTAAGGCATTGAATAACATTGAGAATGCGGGCCTATCCTTTATTTCATCCCTAATGGTTAGGGGATATTCGTTTTCTTATATCGCTAAAACGCTTGCGGGTATTTCATTTTTTAAGAAAATTTATGGTCAGCCGCCGTTGTCGGGTTTGTTTGTTGTTAAGCAGGCCTTGAAAGGTTACAGGAAACAGAACCATAGAATAGATAGTAGGTGCCCTATTTCTCTGCATATGTTGAATAAATTAGTTCGGGCACTTCCTGGTGTGACAAGAGATGCTTTCAAATCGACCTTGTTAAAAACAGCTTTTATTTTGGCCTTTTTTGGGGCTTTCAGAATTGGAGAATTAGTGGCTAACTCAAAAGCAGCCAGTCTCCTATTGTCTGATGTGGTTTAGTTTTTTGATAGAATTAATATAAGAATCAGACGCTCAAAAACAGACCAATGGGGGCGTGGGCAGGTCATTACTCTGAGCAGATGGCCTAATTCATTACTATGTCCAGTCAGTGCAGTGATTGCTTGGTTGAAGATTAGACCACCTGTTCATGGTACATGCGGTTAACACCCCTTTAACGAAGTTTCATTTCAATAATTTACTAAAAAAATGTCTAAATGTCCTTCAGCTGGGGCAGCTACGCATATCTTCACATTCTTTTCGTATTGGCGCAGCTACTGAAGTTGCGGGTTTAGGTCTGGAGGATGCAATAATTAAAATAATTGGTCGTTGGTCGTCTAGAAGATTTTAATTGTATGTGCGACCAGACCAATTATTTTCCAAAAATGTTTGTTTTACAGATGGCCATTATGTAGTTTCGGTGGTTGGACATTCGTTTATATATTAGGCACAAAATAGAGCGAGGATGAGGAGTTATTCAGAGAATTTATCGTTTGATTCCAATAATTTCTCTAATTAATATCTCACACATTATGTACTGGTGTAGTATCAACTTCTACATCATACATGGGAGTATTATTACCTCACACATCATGCACTGGTGTACTGTATTGTCAGCTTCTACAGCATATAGAGGAGTATTATTACCTCAAACATAATATACTGATGTAGCATTATCTTCTACAACATATATGGGAGTATTGTCTGATGTGGTTTAGTTTTTTGATAGAATTAATATAAGAATCAGACGCTCAAAAACAGACCAATGGGGGCGTGGGCAGGTCATTACTCTGAGCAGATGGCCTAATTCATTACTATGTCCAGTCAGTGCAGTGATTGCTTGGTTGAAGATTAGACCACCTGTTCATGGTACATGCGGTTAACACCCCTTTAACGAAGTTTCATTTCAATAATTTACTAAAAAAATGTCTAAATGTCCTTCAGCTGGGGCAGCTACGCATATCTTCACATTCTTTTCGTATTGGCGCAGCTACTGAAGTTGCGGGTTTAGGTCTGGAGGATGCAATAATTAAAATAATTGGTCGTTGGTCGTCTAGAAGATTTTAATTGTATGTGCGACCAGACCAATTATTTTCCAAAAATGTTTGTTTTACAGATGGCCATTATGTAGTTTCGGTGGTTGGACATTCGTTTATATATTAGGCACAAAATAGAGCGAGGATGAGGAGTTATTCAGAGAATTTATCGTTTGATTCCAATAATTTCTCTAATTAATATCTCACACATTATGTACTGGTGTAGTATCAACTTCTACATCATACATGGGAGTATTATTACCTCACACATCATGCACTGGTGTACTGTATTGTCAGCTTCTACAGCATATAGAGGAGTATTATTACCTCAAACATAATATACTGATGTAGCATTATCTTCTACAACATATATGGGAGTATTATTATTTCACATATCATATACTGGTATAGTACCAGCTTCTACATCATACATGGGAGTATTATTACTTCACACATTATGTACTTGTATAGTATCAGCTTCTACATCATATATGGCAGTATTGCTACCTCACACATCATGTACTGGTGTAGTATCAGCTTCTACATAATATTTGGGAGTATTGTTACCTCACACATCATGTACTGGTGTAGTATCAGCTTCTAGATCAAATATGCGAGTATTACTACCTTGCACATTATGTACTTGTGTAGTATCAGCTTCTACATCATATATGGCAGTATTGCTACCTCACACATCATGTACTGGTGTAATATCAGCTTCTACATCATATATGGGAGTATTCTTACTTCACACATCATGTAATGGTGTAGTATTAGCGTCTACATAATATTTGGAAGTATTACTACCTTGCACATTATATACTGGTGTAGTATCAGCTTCTACATCATATATGGCAGTATTGCTACCTCACACATCATGTACTGGTGTAATATCAGCTTCTACATAATATTTGGGAGTATTATTACCTCACACATCATGTACTGGTGTAGTATCAGCTTCTACATCACATATGGCAGTATTGCTACCTCACTCATCATGTACTTCTAGCTTCTGAATAATATTTGGGAGTATTGTTACCTCACACATCATGTACTGGTGTAGTATCAGCTTCTAGATCAAATATAGGAGTATTACTACCTTGCACATTATATACTGGTGTAGTATCATCTTCTACATCATATATGGCAGTATTGCTACCTCACACATCATGTACCGGTGTAATATCAGCTTCTACATAATATTTGGGAGAATTTTTACCTCACACATCATGTACTGGTGTAGTATCAGCTTCTACATTATACATGGGAATATTATTACCTCACAAATCGTGTACTGGTGTAGAATCAGCTTCTACATCATATATTGCAGTATTATTACCTGACACATCATGTACTGCTGTAATGTTAGCCTCTACCTCATATATGGGAGTTTTGTTACCTAACACATCATGTACTGGTGTAGTATCAGCTTCTGCATCATATTTTGATGTAATATTACCTCACACATCATGTACTGGCTAAGTATCCGCTTCTACATCATATATGGGAGTAATATTACCTCATACATCATGTACTGGTGTAGTATCAGCTTTGTGAGATAGTGACAGATCTCACAGAGGTGAGAGGCAAGGAAGGGGTGGATAGTGTGGTCCACACCCCTATTCCACCACAGGTGAGACCAGCTAGAGGTGCTCGGGCTGGCATAAAGCACCTCCCAGGGTGTCAGTCTAGGGGGAAGGAAATTCATTGTCCAACAGGGTCCTGCTGGAGGCTCTGTATTAGTAGTCTCAGCCGGGCTGGCTGAGAGACCACGGGGCTAGGTGCTAGCTGGAGCATTGGGGGATGCTGTGACGCCTTGGCACAAGGCCGGAGTTGGAGCCACACTCCCCCATAAAGGTACTGGATGTGAAACCGTGTGTGAACAGGGCTCTGTACAGCCAGACGACTGTGGGACACTGGGCTGGGAAAGCCATTTGTAATTGCCATGTGTGAACGGTGCTTGAGGTAAGGCTCCATTCACACGTCCGCAATTTCGTTCTGCATTTTGCGGAACGCAATTGCGGACCCATTCATTCCTATGGGGCAGCATGATGTGCTGCCTGGACACGGAATTGCGGATCCGCACTTCCGTTCGTGCAAAAAAATAGAACATGTCCTATTCTTGTCCGCAATTGCGGACAAGAACGGGCATATTCTATTAGTGCCGGCAATGTGCGGTCCACAAAATGCGGAACGTACATTGCCGCTTTCCGTGTTTTGCGGATCCGCGGCTCCGTGTATCCGCAAAAAACTTTGCAGATGTGTGAATGGAGCCTAAGGTAGGACGATACCTTGTTTAGTTAGAGCCCAGCCAGGCAGGTGTTTATTTTGTATAAATTTCGTTCACGCTTCGTTTGGTGGTAAAAGCAGAATTGCGTTATGGATTCCGTTACCACGGACCATAATGCAATCCAATATGCATTTCATCATAGAATAACGTTATGGTCCGTGGTAATGGGATTCATAACGCAATTCTGCTTTTACCACCAAACGAAGTGTGAACGAATTTCATGGGTGGCAGAGGACACATTTTACTGAACCTATAACTTTTACCAAATAAATAAATGAACATGAGACAAATCAGTTTGGAATAAATAGGCCGTGTTGCTTTATTTGGGGTTTTACCAATTTATCATACCAAATAAACCAAATATTGAATCAATCAATACCAATAAATAAACCAACCATAAAATATAAATAATTTGAATAAATACTTCAAAACTCATTAACTCTTTATGGACCATTAAGTCCACCCAGCACGAGCTGGGTGACCGATCACCCCCAAGATAAGCAACACGACGATAAAAAAGGGGGAGGGAGGGCGGGGCGCTGCTCCTTTCAGGCTGCTCCACTTGAACTGACAGCTGGGCACCTGTGCGCTGTCAATTTATCCACGCTGATTCCCGTTCAAATCTGACAGCTGCCAATCAGCTGTTCAGCATTTCCCGCTTCAGAAACAGCTGGCCAATCCCGACAGCTGTTCCCAGCATCCCGTATCCTGGCAGATCACTAAGGGAACCAGCCCAAACTGGATTCCTGTCAGGAGACCTAGAATTTGAAGTAAAAGAAACAGGGGAGGGGGGGGGAGACAGAGAAACACCAAAAAACCATTCTTTTAACCCAAAAACCTTAAATTCTTTAATAAAATTACTCCAGTGCCCCTGCCACCATGTGCCCCCCAAGCTATACGCTCTGGGGGGGCCCCTCCATGGGTGGCAGAGGACACATTTTACTGAACCTATAACTTTTACCAAATAAATAAATGAACATGAGACAAATCAGTTTGGAATAAATAGGCCGTGTTGCTTTATTTGGGGTTTTACCAATTTATCATACCAAATAAACCAAATATTGAATCAATCAATACCAATAAATAAACCAACCATAAAATATAAATAATTTGAATAAATACTTCAAAACTCATTAACTCTTTATGGACCATTAAGTCCACCCAGCACGAGCTGGGTGACCGATCACCCCACAAGCCAATGCCTAACAGGCATGGCCCCCCCCCCCCCAAACAAGCAACACAGGCCAACCTCAATAATATTCTGCAGCCCCAGATTAAATATGTCCAGACCGATATCTGATAGATGCACATTGTCCGATCTGAAAAGCCCTGGGACAAAACCTTCCAAATCAATGTGACGGTAGCTTTGCCCCCCAATTGATGGCATGAACTTAGACATTGCTCTATTAACCCTCTTCCTTATCTTTTCTTATTTTCTGTGCTCTGCACCTGCCCAAGCCAACCTTTGGATTATTTCTGAAAAAACCAAGACTGACTCAGGAAATATACCTTTTATTAAGGCTAAATCCTGCCTCATTCTTGATATTAGGTCTAAGGTCTTAATTTTTCCAACGTCATTGCCGCCTAAATGACAAACAATGACGTCGGGTAAAGGCCACATTGAGCATAACTTCTGCATTACAGTAAGCAAGTCATTCCATTGCAGACCCCGTACACCAAACCAAAGAACTAAACACTGTTTAACATTAAACGATAGATTTTCAGTGTATTGCCTCTTCAAAGCTCTCTTCCGAGCCCAATAAATAAATGAGTGTCCTACTACCCAAATAACCGTACGGGAACCTGCAAAACAAAACATTATTTAAAATGATAAAAGCTGCGGTCTAACATATGATTTAAACCTATTTGAAGCCCATCTACCAATTCTTTTTATAATTGCATCTTCAAGCCCAAGATTTGCGGCCTCAGTGGCAGCACCAATACGGAATGAATGCGACGACAACTGCAAATGATCCATTTTGAGAGCCTTCAAGCATTTCTTAAAGATGGAATTGAATTGAAATTTAGTCAATGGACTGTGATCTTCATGGATTAAGAAGGCCCCATTAATTTTTGGCCGCATTCCTAGCCATGAAGACACTGCGTCAACTGGACAAAGCGGGGAATTGAACCACTTGCTTAAAGTGATTAAATGCCCCCGACCCAACTGATCGGTTTTTGATTTCTTAATTCTAATTTTAACTGTCCCTTGATTCAAATACACATCCGAATGGAGCAGACTCGGATCCGCTTTTCTTGAGTCAGCCACCAACTCTCCTATCCTAAAGGCTCCAAAGAAGGCTAAAATAAACGCAGTTTTAAATAGAGACGCTTCAAATAAATTTTTGGTAACACTATCCAGCACCTCCACTAATTTTAATAGCAGGCATAGCGATACTGGACAACGCTTATCCTTCTTTGGATTGCTCCTCTTCACACCCTTCAAGACCTGTTTAATAATAAAAGAATTCGACAAGCATGGCTGACCGTACAACTTTTGGAAAAATGACACCCCCGCCACTGTCTTTGACAAATGCGAAAAGGAGCAATCATTCTCTAACATAGATGAAATGAAGGCTAGACCTCCATCATCCGTGTCAATTATTGCAGACCCACCTATACCCTTATTAAAGGAAAGCCACCTATTCCATGCGGATGAATAATCATCCCATGTTCTAGGTGCCAGAGACTTTTTGAGACTTTTGAATATTAGATCATAACTAGATCCCACAGATGCTCCGGGCACGGGACACCCTCCAAGACTGCTTCTGGCGCGAGCTCCCGGAATCTTTTCCACTGAAATCGAGATAATGCATCTGCAATGTCATTCTTTTTACCTGGAATGTATCTAGCCTTCAACCAAATGTTAAATTTCATGCAACACAATACTAGATGTCTCAATAAACGAACAGTCTTTTCACACTTTGAAGACAACGTATTTACTGCAAACACAACCCCTTGGTTGTCTGTGAACAAAAGAATCCGTCTATTACTAAAGTATGAACCCCAAATAACAATAGCTACAACTACCGGAAATAACTCCAATAAAACTAAATTCGCTACCAACTTATTTACAATCCAAGACTCCGGCCATGCCCCAGCGCTCCACTTATTATTCCAAAATGCCCCAAAACCCACACTACCTGCTGCATCTGTGAACAACTGTAACAAATCCGAATCCATAAACTCTTCCTGAAAACAAACCTTACCATTAAATTTCTTCAAAAATTCCAACCACAACGATAAATCATCTTTTAAAGGTCTAGATAGTCTAATATGAGCCTTGGGGGACTTTAAACCTCTTGTGGCAAAATACAACCGCTTAGAAAATACCCTCCCCATAGGAATGATCCTGCAAGCGAAGTTTAAGGAGCCCAAAAGAGACTGCAGCTCCCTTAATGTACATTTATTTTTTGACAATAACCTTAAGATAAACAAACTAAGATCAAGCAACTTCTTTTCAGGCAAACGAAATTCCATCCTAACGCTGTCCAATTCAATACCCAAAAATTCTAAACAACAGCACGGGAATATAGTTTTTTCTTGAGCAATTGGGATACCAAATTTTGAACATATTCTTAAGAACCCCTGTAATAACTGCTCACAGCACTCAGACTCAGCAGGACCTACAAACAAAAAGTCATCTAAATAGTGCAAAATACCGCCACCTGGAAACGACTCTTGGACCACCCAATGTAAAAAGGAAGAAAATGCTTCAAAGTAAATACATGATTTAGAAAAACCCATAGGTAAGCATTTATCAAAGAAAAATTCTCCCTCAAAACTAAAACCCAATGAATTAAAACCGGACGGTTTTACAGGGAGCAATCTAAATGCAGCTTTAACATCAGCTTTAGGCCTCTTTCACACGACCGTTTTTTTTTTCCGTTTTGCGGGCCGTTTTTTGCGGTCCGTATACGGTCCGTATACGGAACCATTCATTTCAATGGTTCCGCAAAAAAAACGGAATGTACTCCGTGTGCATTCCGTTTCCGTATTTCCGTTTTTCCGTTCCGTTTAAAGATAGAACATGTCCTATATTTGGCCGCAAATCACGTTCCGTGGCTCCATTAAAGTCTATGGGTCCGCAAAAAAACGGAATGCATACGGAAATGCATCCGTATGTCTTCCGTATCCGTTCCGTTTTTTGCGGAACCATCTATTGAAAAAGTTATGCCCAGCCCAATTTTTTATATGAAATTACTGTATACTGTATTTGCCATACGGAAAAACGGAACGGAACAACGGAACGGAAACGGAACCACAACGGAAGCAAAAAACGGAACAACGGATCCGTGAAAAACGGACCGCAAAACACTGAAATGGACATACTGTCGTGTGAAAGAGGCCTTAGCTAACAACGCTCTATGCCCGTATCTCCTTAATAAATCTACCGCCTCATCAAATGAGGCATACGAAACTGCCGCCGCTTCCTTGGCGATTTCATCATTCAAAGAAGAATCCTTGGGATACGATAGGTGATGTATCAACCTAAATTCCCCTGGATTCTTCTTTGGGACTACACCCAGAGGGGATAACCTGAAATTCTTAAAAGGAGGGTGCTTAAATGGACCCGCTAACCTACCGTACTCTAATTCTTTATTAATCTTATCTCTAACTACAACAGGAAAAACATTAACAGACTTCAAATTATCAACAAAATTACAACCAGAACCTCTAAACTGTGGAACATCAAAACCGGATAAAAAACCGTTAAACAACAAACTAGCTTTCTCCCTGTCTGGGTACTTGCTTAGCCACGGAACCAGCTCTATTAACTTCACTGGCGTCCATGCTTTTTGATAATTGCTCCCTGGAGGCAAGAAAGGAAGGCTGATTCTTTTTAAAACATCGTATTAAAGGATGATTGCCCCCACAAAGGGAGCATTCATGCTTATAGCGACAGCTGGCAAGCCACTTGCAAGTGGATTCATTAAAAGCGAAACAAACTCCCTTCCTAAGAGGTTGATTTGCAGGAGTCTGCCTTTGCTGCACAGACCACTGTGGCAACATCAAATTTATCCATAGGCCTATGTCTTTTACTCCAAATTTTAGAGACAGATGGATTGCCAGCTTCTGCCTGAAAGTCTCATCATACTGGAACCATGCAATACCACCAAAGTTCTTGTATGCTTCCAGTATGATATCCAGGTGCTGGAAAAGACCCGAGCATTTCTCAGGATGCCTTTCTCCCAGCACCGCAGCGTAAATACAAAACGCCTGCAACCAATTATTAAAAGATCTTGGCTGCAGGCGCTTTCTTACATCCTCACTTTTTTCATCCTTCTTCTCTACGTTATGTTCCCTATTAGAAGGTAACAACGATAATAAATCAACAAATTCAAAACTCCATATCTTCTCTTTGATCCCATTAGACAAATGGAAACCCAGAGGAGATACTTCACAGGGGAGAACCTCTTTTACACAGAGTTCTGGAACCCCTGAACCTCGCTCCAAAATGGGCAAATTCTTTGACTGCAGCGCCGGCGGGGGTGCCCACACACCAGCAGCTGCAGTATTAACCTTACTTTTCAAGAAATCAGTGAACAAAGAATTAAGACCTGAAAGAAACTTATCATTGTTAAGTATGGCATTAATGTTCTCATGCTCACCACTGGGATGGACCTCCTGCCCAGAACCGGACTGAGGAACCTTCATACGGATCTTCCCAGGATACTGGCCGGACACAGTGAATGGCTGCTGCACGGATGTGCCAGCATGTCCCACGTCGTCGCTTTCATCCAGCGCTGCTGCATGGGGCCGCTCAGCGCTACGAATATTCTTCCCTGCGGTGGAGCGCCGCCGGCTATTACTATGAGCTTTGCCGGCTGACGCTCTTTGATGACGTCGCCGGGCCGTGATGTCATCAGCGGCGGACGCCGCTTGCGGCCCGGCGCCTGGTGATGATCCGGCAGCGATGACGTCTTCAGGGGGCGGGGTGCCGGCGCGCGCATGCTTTTTAGCTCTTTTGCTGCGCGGCGCCAACACCTCCGCTTCCCCACTGGCCACTTGCAGGACGGCTTCTTCCTCTTCTACCGGCTCCCACTCTTCATTCTCCTCCGGATCCGCCGCCGCTTCACCGCCGCCAGGTATGGGCTGCGAGAGGCAGCTCCTCAGCCATTCCTCTCCTCCCGCCGACTCCGCTCTCAGGATCAGGCTACGAAGTAAGTCCTCCATCTTCGGTCTTGACAGGCGCTGCTCCTTTCAGGCTGCTCCACTTGAACTGACAGCTGGGCACCTGTGCGCTGTCAATTTATCCACGCTGATTCCCGCTCAAATCTGACAGCTGCCAATCAGCTGTTCAGCTTTTCCCGCTTCAGAAACAGCTGGCCAATCCCGACAGCTGTTCCCAGCATCCCGTATCCAGGCAGATCACTAAGGGAACCAGCCCAAACTGGATTCCTGTCAGGAGACCTAGAATTTGAAGTAAAAGAAACAGGGGAGGGGGGGGGGAGACAGAGAAACACCAAAAAACCATTCTTTTAACCCAAAAACCTTAAATTCTTTAATAAAATTACTCCAGTGCCCCTGCCACCATGTGCCCCCCAAGCTATACGCTCTGGGGGGGCCCCTCCATAACGTGAGATTTGCTCATCTCTAATACCTCACACATGTACTGGTGTAGTATCGACTTCTGCATCATACATGGGAGTATTATTACCTCACACATCATGTACTGGTGTAGTGTCAGCTTCTACATCATAAAGAGGAGTATTATTACCTCAAACATAATATACTGGTGTAGTATTATCTTCTACAACATATATGGGAGTATTATTACTTCACACATCATGTACTGGTGTAGTATCAGCTTCTATATCAAGTATGGGAGTATTACTACCTCACACATCATATACTGGTGTAGTATCAGCTTTTACATCATATATGGGAAAATTATTACCTCACACATCATGTACTTGTGTAGTGTCAGCTTCTACATCATATAATGGGGCATTATTACCTCACACATCATGTACTGGTGTAGTATCAGCTTCTACATCATATATGGGAGTATTATCACCTCAAACATAATATACTGGTGTAGCATCGGCTTCTGCATCATACATGCGAGTATTATTACCTCACACATCATGTCATGTTAGCCTCTACATCATATGTTAGTAGTATTACCTCACACATCATGTCATGTTAGCTTCTACATCATATATGGGAGTATTATTGCCTCACACATCATGTCATGTTAGCCTCTACATCATATATGGGAGTATTATTGCCTCACACATCATGTCATGTTAGCTTCCACATCATATATGGGAGTATTATTACCTCACACAGCATGTCATATTAGCCTCTACATCATATATGGGAATATTATTACCTCACACATCATGTCATGTTAGCCTTTACATCATATATGGGAGTATTATTACCTCACATGTCTTGTACTAGTGTAGTATCAGCTTCTGCATAAGTAAATATAGTTGGGGGATATCCTAAACTGGAGTAAAAGAAAACTGCCTCAGTTTCCCATAGCAACCAATCAGATTCCACCTATCATTTTCCAAATGAGCTATGAAATTTGAATGGTGGAATCTGATTGGTTGCTATGGATGACTAAGGCAGTTTTCTTCACACATTACCTCAGGAACTCAGACATCAGACATGGCTGATATATCATAGATTACTGCTGGGTAACGCAGCTTCTCCATGACACCTGGTGTGCTGGAGTCTGTATGATAGGGGAGGGCAGGGGCTGTGTACAGATATCTGCCATTACGACTCCCATCATGTCCTCCCAGTGTCTAGTATTGCAGTGACCTGCAGAGTGCTCATGGTGAGCAGCACCTGGGTCACAGGAACAGCCCAGCATTTGTGAGAGGCGCCTGCTCTAACCAATCAGAGGCCTCCTTACTGCAGGGCATTAGAAGCTCCTGGCATCAGCACTTCTTCCTTTGCTCTTGCTGATGGCTCCCTACACTTTCCATTAGAAGAGGACATCAGCAGCTTCCAGTGTCCTGCTGACTGCTTCCATCAGATGAGGTAAGTGTGTATCTACATAAGTGGAACTGGAGTATAATGAAGAGCATGGGCCTCACTAACAGGAAAACTGTCTTAGTTGCCGAAAGCAACCAATCAGAGCTCGGCTTCCATGTTTTCTGAACACTAAGAAATGAGAGGTGAACTCTGATTGGTTGCTATCAGCAACTAAGACAGTTTGGTGTAAAGAGGCCCGTGTGTTGTAGGGTACATGTATGTAATGTAGCGCACATTTTTATAATGCACACTATGCTTCCCAAGAGCCTATTTTGTAGTACGGTTTAGGCCTCATGCACACGACCGTTCCGTTTTTTTACGGTCCGCAAACCGCGGATTTGCAAAAAAAGGAAGCCATCCGTGTGTTTTCTGCAATTTGCGGAACGGAATAAGCGGGCCCATTGTAGAGATGCCTATTCTTGTCCGCAAAACAGACAAGAATAGGACATGCTATATTTTTTTTGCGGGGCCACGGAACGGAGCAATGTCCGCATCTTTTGCGGCCCCATTGAAGTGAATAGGTCCGCACCCGAGCCGCAAAAAAATGCGGCTTGGATGCGGACCACAACAACGGTCGTGTGCATGAGGCCTTATGGGGATAAAAACTCTGAAGGGGCAGAGCTTGTTAAATTACCATAAATTGGTGAACCCATCGCACCCGCACTAAATCCTGACCCATTCATTTTAATGGGTCTGTGTACATGAGCGTTGTTCTGCGTTGTGTGAGAATCGCAGAACGTTCTATATTCTGTGTTTTTCACGCAGCCCTGGTCCCATAGAAGTGAATGGCGCTTCAGTGAAAAACGCATTTCATCCGGAAGCAGGTGCAGATGCAATGGGTTTTTCAGTTATGGTTGCTAGAAAATGTTTGTAAACCTTCCGTTTTATTATTTATTTTTTTCACGCACGTGAAAAATGCATCAAAACGCATTGCACTCGAGCGGAAAAAACTAAACAACTGAACGCAATCGCAGACAAAACTAACATAAACTTGCTTGCACAATGGTGCGAGTTTTCACTAAATGCACCCTGAACGCATGCTGACACAATCCATATCGCTCGTGTGGAAGAGGCCTAAGGATACGGATTGTATCAGGATCTGTTCAGGAAAATACGGAAGGTTTTGCAAGCAAGTTCAATCAGTTTTGATGCGCGTAAAAAAAAAACCCTGAAGAATAACCATCTACATCTCCAAGCAACCATCAATGAAAAATGCATTGCATCCGGACTTCATCCGTGAAAAACAATGCTCATGTGCAGAGACCCATAGAAATGAATGGGTCGGGATTTAGTCCGGATGCTATGGGTTGGATTCGTGCATCACACCTGAATACAAAACTCGCCCGTGTAAAAGCGACCTTAGGCCGTCAGAATCATTGCGGTCTGTGGGGCTATTCACATAGCCGTTTTTTTTTTTTTGTGGCCGTCAAATAATGGGATTTGTCCTGTTTTTGGCCGTTTTCACAACCAAACGGACCCCGTTGAAATCAATGGTCGCTTAGACAGGAGTGCATTTAAGGACAATATGGCATTTAAGGGGTTAAAAAAAAAAAAAATATATATAAATATATAAATATATATATATATATATATATATATAATACAACAGATAGTGCAGCAGCACAGTCAGACGTTGTACGCTGGGTGCAATATTCCTCAGAGAGGCTGGCTTGTCCTCCAATATGTATATTCACCAAATGAAGAGGCAGCACTTCCAGTCATGGGTGATAGGGTGACGACCCCAAACTTTATTCCCAGCAACGTTTCGGCCTTCTCTCTGAGGCCTTTGTCAAGCTACAACAATGCTAAAATGTGGGCTCTATATACCCATAATTCATTACAAAATCAGTGCAATTAGTGAAAACCTGTGTGGACAATTAAGTCACATGACCATCCAACATTATAATGTCACATGACTATACAAGTGCAAATCTTATTAATATCACATCATAAAACCATCGTACAGCGTATTTCAGACAATAGTCAAAAGTGGCTCATACATGATATGTGTCGCATATCATAAATGCGATGTACAGACATCAATATTCAAAATGTTACATCCGGTGTTCACAATCTCATAAGTGATCACAAGTGTACAAACATTAAAGAGTTAAAATCATTATACAGCTGTATCTTATAATTAAAATCGGTGAGACCAACCGTCATGGCGTAGCCCAGTGTGCCTGCTTCAGCGTCTCCCCGTCTGCCAGGCGCATGCGCCGCGACGAGCGTCAAGCGTCACCCTCCACCCATGGCCGCGTCATCACGCACGCTCCCTGGAACGCAACAGCGCCCAGTGGAACGCATCGCTGACGAGGCGGCCACAGGGGGCAGGGCAAAAGCATACACCCATCCGGATCGCATTACCAGGCGTCTGGGGGGCGTGTTAGTAGCCTAGGTGACAACATGGACTGCTGTCAAAGAGGGGGACCAGACCATGTCACCCAGCACAATCAAGAGACCGACATTGGATGGAACAGCAACGATGGGTACAATAGGGGTCATCACCATATAATCGGCAAATATAGCCGAAATGGTGCCTTCCCCCCTATTGTCAACAACATTGCTGCCTTCTTAAGCTAGTAAGCAGCTCTCAAGGGAGGAATCCTTCCCATCTCCTTGCCTAATCCTATAATATAGAAGCCGAGGCCGTCTGGCTTACTGATTCCCGGCCAGAGATTGCCTCTCAATTCCTCTGGGATATTTGCCGGTCGGATAGTCTTGACGTGCAGTTAGTAACTTGTCATGGTAGCCCCTCCCGAACAGCAATCCATGGTCACCATCATGCTTGCACACTGGGGTAGTCCATATACGGTCCGGTCCAACTGTAAGACAAAGGTTCTTCTATTTTCCTCAATTCTTTATCTATAGATATAGAGGGAAAAGGGTGTAAGTAGATTCCTACAACATTCTATAACAATAGCATTGTCGTATATCACCCCCATCAAGCAGGATTACTTGTGTCACCCCCACGCCTGGTGAGCAAGTAGCACACTACCTATCCACATAATTCCCATCTGCACTCAGCATTAAGACCTGCGGGCCTAAGCGTACCTAACTTATGTATCCACATAATCTCGCGCTGTTTCAACTTTTTCTCCCTGTCACCTCCCCTTTTGAGTGGGGGGATATGGTCAATCACTCTAAACTTAAGGTCCCTTTCCTTGTGTCCAGCCTCAACAAAATGTTTGGGTACTGGGAGGTCCCTTCGTTTTTGGCGGATAGAGTACCTGTGATAGTTCATTCTCGTCTTAGCATCACATGTAGTCTCCCCAACGTATAGGAGACTACATGGACATGACAACAGGTATACGACGAATGAACTGTCACAGGTCAGATAGTGTCGAATCCCAAATACCTTGTGTGTAACTGGATGTGTGACATCCAGTTACACACAAGGTATTTGGGATTCGACACTATCTGACCTGTGACAGTTCATTCGTCGTATACCTGTTGTCATGTCCATGTAGTCTCCTATACGTTGGGGAGACTACATGTGATGCTAAGACGAGAATGAACTATCACAGGTACTCTATCCGCCAAAAACGAAGGGACCTCCCAGTACCCAAACATTTTGTTGAGGCTGGACACAAGGAAAGGGACCTTAAGTTTAGAGTGATTGACCATATCCCCCCACTCAAAAGGGGAGGTGACAGGGAGAAAAAGTTGAAACAGCGCGAGATTATGTGGATACATAAGTTAGGTACGCTTAGGCCCGCAGGTCTTAATGCTGAGTGCAGATGGGAATTATGTGGATAGGTAGTGTGCTACTTGCTCACCAGGCGTGGGGGTGACACAAGTAATCCTGCTTGATGGGGGTGATATACGACAATGCTATTGTTATAGAATGTTGTAGGAATCTACTTACACCCTTTTCCCTCTATATCTATAGATAAAGAATTGAGGAAAATAGAAGAACCTTTGTCTTACAGTTGGACCGGACCGTATATGGACTACCCCAGTGTGCAAGCATGATGGTGACCATGGATTGCTGTTCGGGAGGGGCTACCATGACAAGTTACTAACTGCACGTCAAGACTATCCGACCGGCAAATATCCCAGAGGAATTGAGAGGCAATCTCTGGCCGGGAATCAGTAAGCCAGACGGCCTCGGCTTCTATATTATAGGATTAGGCAAGGAGATGGGAAGGATTCCTCCCTTGAGAGCTGCTTACTAGCTTAAGAAGGCAGCAATGTTGTTGACAATAGGGGGGAAGGCACCATTTCGGCTATATTTGCCGATTATATGGTGATGACCCCTATTGTACCCATCGTTGCTGTTCCATCCAATGTCGGTCTCTTGATTGTGCTGGGTGACATGGTCTGGTCCCCCTCTTTGACAGCAGTCCATGTTGTCACCTAGGCTACTAACACGCCCCCCAGACGCCTGGTAATGCGATCCGGATGGGTGTATGCTTTTGCCCTGCCCCCTGTGGCCGCCTCGTCAGCGATGCGTTCCACTGGGCGCTGTTGCGTTCCAGGGAGCGTGCGTGATGACGCGGCCATGGGTGGAGGGTGACGCTTGACGCTCGTCGCGGCGCATGCGCCTGGCAGACGGGGAGACGCTGAAGCAGGCACACTGGGCTACGCCATGACGGTTGGTCTCACCGATTTTAATTATAAGATACAGCTGTATAATGATTTTAACTCTTTAATGTTTGTACACTTGTGATCACTTATGAGATTGTGAACACCGGATGTAACATTTTGAATATTGATGTCTGTACATCGCATTTATGATATGCGACACATATCATGTATGAGCCACTTTTGACTATTGTCTGAAATACGCTGTACGATGGTTTTATGATGTGATATTAATAAGATTTGCACTTGTATAGTCATGTGACATTATAATGTTGGATGGTCATGTGACTTAATTGTCCACACAGGTTTTCACTAATTGCACTGATTTTGTAATGAATTATGGGTATATAGAGCCCACATTTTAGCATTGTTGTAGCTTGACAAAGGCCTCAGAGAGAAGGCCGAAACGTTGCTGGGAATAAAGTTTGGGGTCGTCACCCTATCACCCATGACTGGAAGTGCTGCCTCTTCATTTGGTGAATATATATATATATATATATATATATATATATATATATATATACTTCCCTCATCCACTTGCAGAGGCACTCACTCCTCTCTTGATTGAAAAGGACCTGCACTCAGCAGGTGGACATCACCACACACTTCCATCACACTCAGCGCAGGTCCTTCAGCAGGCCACACACCCATTTAGGCTAATTTAAAGGGAACCTGTCACCGGGATTTTGGGTATAGAACTAAGGACATGGGTTAGATGGCCACTAGCACATCTGCAATATCCAGTCCCCATAGCTTTGTGTGCTTTTATTGTGTCAAAAAAACTATTTGCTACATATGCAAATTAACATAAGAGTCATATCTTACTTGTGTGACCAGAGAAGAGTCATATTTTCAAGCTCTGACTCATCTCAGGTTAATTTGCATATATATCAAATCTGTTTTTATACACAATAAAAGCACACAGAGCTATGGGGACTGGGTATTGCGGATGTGCTAGTGGCCATCTAGCAACCCATGTTCTCAGCTCTATACCCAAAATCCAGGTGACAGGTTTTCTTTAACAAGCCCTGCCCCCTACAGAGTTTGTATCCCCATTTTACATTTTTTTTTATTTATTTTTTTTACAGATGGGGGACATTATTAATGCAGCGGTCACCTTTTGGGCACATTATGAGCCACTGTGGGGGACATTACAACAGGCAGGGGCCACTATTGCAAACATTCTTCCTGCTGGGGCCACTATGAGGGACTTTATTACTGCTGGGGGCAGTTATTGGGGACACTATGTATACGGAGGGCAAAGCTGGGGATGTATCTTTACAAAAAAAAAAAACATAAAATTAAATCCATACATTTTTTAACGACCATGAAAAACTGATGCAAAACGGTTATTAAAAATGGACAGACCACCAGAAAATCGATACAAAAATTCTATGAGAGTTCAGAAAATAGCCGTGTGAGTATGCTCAGCTGTTTCCAGCAGTCCCATAAAAATGAATGAATGGAGGTGACACATTTGTGATTTTAGGGTCCCTGAGGTGCGAGTCTCACCTATCTGACATTGGTGGCAAGGCCGGCGTCAATATCCGGGCAAGGGGGCGCACAGCACAGAAGCCAGAGGCCAGAAGCAATGAGCGCTTCTATCAATACAGATGGAAGCGCTCATTGCTGGAGCGCAAGGAGCTGATGTCCTGTCACTCACCGCTCAGCTCCCCGCGCTCCTCCCCTTCTTCAGGCCAGTGGCGCTCTGAATGGTGAAGCAGGAAGACTTCTCTCCGCTCCACCATTCAGCCTGCAGGCACAGATCGTGCTGCCCGCCTGTGTGGGCGGAGCCTGCAGCCCGGTAATCTTCATAAGATCCGCCCACACAGTGCTGCAGAGCGATCTGTGCCTGCAGGGAAGAGAGGACTGTGAGCTTCAGGAACGGGACAAGGTGAGTAGTTACTGTGTGTTTTTTGTTTTTTGTTTTTTTTGTTTTTTTTGGGGGGGGGGGGTTTAACACAGAGGGGTCACAGAGGACTGTATTACTATGGAGATGGCACAGATGACTTTATTACTATGGAGGGGGCACAGAGGTCTTTATTACTATGGAGGGGACACAATGGGGATTATCACTATGAAGGAGGCACAGATGGGGCATTACAACTGTGAAAGGGGCACAGAGAGGGCATACCTACTGTGAGAGGGCACAATGGGGGCATAACTGCTGTGAGGGGGCACACATCTGTGCAAAACTACTGTGACGGTTGTACAATGAGGACAATACTACTGTGAGGGGGTATAATTTTTTTTTATAAGTATTGGGGGGAGGGGAGCCAGAGAAAGGACCCGCCTCGGGTGCCAAACACTATAGGCATGCCACTGAAGCAGGGAACTATTTGCTCCCCAATCCATATTTGAACTGCCAGCACTCCGCAGCAGCACAATGTCCTCACACATGGTCCTGCTGATCTGTGTAGGAGGAGCGGAGCAGGCTGGGAATCAGCCTCTGCTCCTCCTACACAGCAGCACCATGTGTCACAGTATCCTGCTGCTGCTGCTGCTGCTGCTGATGGGGAGCACAAATCATGGGAGGAGCCCGGTGACTGAGGCAAGGAGTATTTGTTTTTTTCACGTCCTGTTAAGGGGGCACATCTGGGCAGAACCACTGTGAAGGGGGCAATGTGCTCATATCTTGGCATATCCACAATAAGAGGGCACATATCTTGGCATATCTACTGTGAAGGGCGCATGCATCTTGGCATATCAAATGTGAGGGAGCACACATCTTGGCATATCTACTATGAGGGGGCACATATCTTGGCATATCTACTATATGAAGGCGGCGTATATTGGCATACCTACTGTGAGGGGACACATATCTGTGAGTACACCTGAGGGACTGAAACACTGGGTAGAAAATAAAAGTAGGCACATAAGGACTGATTCGCATATGTCCGCTCTGTGTAAGGTATTTAATCTATAATATATGCAGTTTTATTGCTGTAAGTGCCATGCAAAATGCCATAAGGGGGCCCACTGAGACTTTATCGCCCAAGGGCCCACATGAACCTGGAGACGGCCCTGATTGGTGGCATATTGATATCTCAGATGAAACAAACCATTTACATGTGTATGAATTGTGTTTAGAGTGTATGGAGGCTATCTAGGTGTATGAGGTGTTTGCTGGTGCGCGGTTTGTGTCTGCAGTGTATACAGGTGTGTATGAGGTGTTTACTGGTGTGTGTATGGAGGCTATCCAAGTGTATGAAGTGGTCTCTGGTGTGCGGTGTGTCTCTGCAGTCTATAAAGGTGTGTATGGAGGCTATCCAGGTGTATGAGGTGTTCTCTGGTGTGCGGTGTGTGTCTGCAGGGAGGCATGCAAACTGTATTTTGGCCTTCGTCCACACTCATCTGGGGATGAGAAACAGCGAGTTGGTGTGGTTATTTCCTTGCTTAAGGGGGATGTGCAGTCATGGGCTTTTTCTCTGCCGACCGGATCGCAGTCTCTCCGGTAGATTTAATTTTTCAAAGCTTTGGGTCTTATCTTTGATGATCCGGATCGGACCTCTCTAGCCGAAACCAAGATGTTATAATGGAAAATAATAAAGTAAATGGGGTCCTGGGTAACTCATACCTCATCTCCTTAGCAACCATGTGTGAAAATCGCATTGCAGTCGCACTTGCTTGCGGCTGCTTGCTATTTTCACGCATCCCCATTCATTTCTATAGGGCATGTCTTGCGTGAAAAACGCTGAATATAGAACATGCTGCGATGCGTGAAAATCACCACTCATCTGCACAGCCCCATTGAAGTGAATGGGTCCAGATTCAGTGTGGGTGCGATACGTTCACCTCATGCATTGCACCCGTGCTGAATTCTCGCCCATGTAAAAGGGGCCTTAGGTTCCACTGCCTAAGCACTCACAGAACCGCATGGCCTCTTCTAGCAGCTAATTGGCTGGGGTCCTGGGATTCGGACTCCTGCTGATCTGATATTGATTACCTACCCTGAGGATAGGTCATCAATATCACATTCCCAGCTAACCCCTTTAATGTAGCTCTGTATATGGAGCAGTGGCGTAGGGATCACCATAGCAGTGGCTATGGGGCCCTACGCCACTGGGGGCCCGTCCGGACCGCATTCTTTTTTTTTATTTTTTTTCCTATTAACACAGTGCACAGTAAAAACACACAGGCAGCCAGGCCCGCCCGCCCAGTGTAGTGGGCGGGCGTGGGCGGTCCACGGCGCGGGCAAGGAGGAGTAGTCGGGTCAGGACTGGAGGCTGAAGCAGGCGGGCCCGGGGCGCACTGCCGCACAAGCAGAAGAAGAGGTAGGTAACTAAAGGGAGGAGGAGGCGGACTCAGGTGGTGGAGGGGGGGGTTACCTGTTGTGGAGGGAGAGGGAGTGCTGCTGCACTGGCGCCAGTCAGATTAGCGCTATCTCTATCTGAGTTTGACTGCCCGAAACCAGTCTGAGGCTGAGCAGAGCAGGCGCAGCTCAGACTCAGAGTGAGAGAGAGGAACCTTACCGAGTCACAGACACAGTCACTAGTCCAGGAGTCCAGACCAGTCCTCAGTCAGTGGTCTCCAGAGTCCAGACTCCAGTCTCCGTCCAGTCCATCGACAGTCCTGCCGTGCCAGTGCCACTCCAGTCTGTGCCTGCTGTCTGTGTGACTACAGTGACACAGTGACTGTAAAAGTAAGTGTTGTGATTCACTTGAAATGAGATTAGATTATCTCAGACATCATAAATTCTTAAGTTAAAAAGAGCTGCCTGCAGACTCAGAGTGGGGCCCCCAAGTCTTCAGGATTCAAGTTGGGGCCCAAGAGAAGCAAGGGGCGCCCTCTTTATTATTGCAGGTCTGCAGGCAGCTCTTTTTAACTTCAGAATTCAGATCATCAGACTCTCACTAATTGCAGCACACACCCTGCGCCCTGGCCTGTAGTGTCCACCATCAGACAGGGGAGGGAAGACACCCCAGAACTAGAGTGTGGCCCCCAACACATTGGGGGGCACACTGACACTCTATTTCTGGGGTTTCTTTTCTTCCCTCCCCTGTCTAATGGTGGACACTACAGGGGTGTGTGCTGTAATTAGTAAGTGAGAGTCTGATGTTCTGATGTTTAAAACAGATGCCAGCAGTGATAAAGAGGGCGCCCCTTCCTTCTTTTGGGGGGCACACTCTTACATGACAGACATAAAGGTACTTTTACACTTGCGGCAGGACGGATCCGGCAGGCTGTTCAGCCTGTCGGATCCGTCCTGCTGCTATTTCGCTGGACCACTGCTCCGTCCCCATTGACTATAATGGGGATGGGGGCGGAGCTCCTGCGCAGCACGGCACTGCGCGGTGAGAGGCCACCGGACGATGTCAGTGTCTTGCAGATCCACGGACCCATGGATCTGCAAAACACTTACGGACGTGTGAATGGGGCCTAATATGGCTTTTCATACTGTGTGACAATTAAGGGTCTTTGTTTGCGCTGTTTTTCTAGAGATTGTAACATGTCTTCCTATACCCATCAAAGTAGTGCTCAAAAACGCAAAAAGAAGAGGGAAGAAAGCCAGAAAACACAAAAAATTCCCAAAATTACCAGCTTTTTTACTTCTCCCAATGCTGGTGAAAGCTCTAAAGATGCTGAGGGAGCTAGCTCAGAAAGCCTTCCTAGTGTAGGTAGTCAGATGGCAGTGCAGGATCCGATATCGCATGCATTTCAGGATTCCTCAGGTGAAACAAGTGCTGAATTGCCAACTGAGGTTGAACCAAGTCGGGCATATGATGCTGAACAAGCTGGAGGTCACACTCTTGATCTGCACAGCATTGCATCCGAAAAAAATGTCAGACAGGGCACACTTTCCTATAACCATTTTAGATCCACAAGTGAAACGCTTTATTCTTTCTCATGGTCCTTGTAGGCCTTCAGGGCCTTTTCCTAGAGACAATGATGCAGATAAAAGATGCTTTTCAGAAAAATACTATGAGAAAATCACCAAAACAGGATTTAAACTCCCAGTGACCTGGCTGTGCTACTCCCCTAAATTGAATTCGGTCTATTGTGAACCTTGTTGGCTTTTTGGGGATCGAAAAAAAACTAGGCTTTGAACCTGCTTGGGCCAAAGGCATCCAAAAATGGAAAGGCCTGTCAACTAAAATTCAGTCCCACGAAAACGCACAGGCTGACTTATGACCAGTGGAGGAGGCAGGGCACTATAGATGAGGAACAAGAAAAACAAATCCAAAAAGAAAACAACTTCTGGAGGGAAGTTTTAAAAAGAATAGTCAATGAGCAACATGGCTTTTCGAGGCCACAGGGAAAAAGTTGGCGAAATAAATAGCGGTAACTTCCTGGCCATAATTGAGCACTTAGCAGAATAGGATCCTGTACTTAAGCAGCTGTTGCAGCAACCTCATGGGAAAGTTAAACATTTAAGCCATACAATTCAAAATGAGCTTATTGATATTTTGTCCAATCATGTCCTCAATGATATCCTGTTAGAAGTCCAACAAGCTAATTTTTACTCATTGATCATCGATACAACACAGGATATTTCATGAACTGATCAAATGAGCCTGGTTGTCCGATATATTACTGTGGACAGAGATTTAAATATGAGGGTAACAAAAATTAATATACATGAGTCTTTTCTCGGTTTTCATCCCATTACAGATCAAAGTGCAGCTGGGATAGAAAACCAAATATTGGCAAGCCTTGAAAAAAAAAGGGACTTCCTTTAGACAAATGTAGAGGTCAGGGTTACGATGGAGCAGCCACCATGAGTGGTGTATATTCTGGTGTTCAGGCAAGAATTTTAAAGAAACAGGAAAATGCACTTTATGTGCACTGTGCGGCCCATAACCTAAATCTGGTTCTTCAGGATGCTGTTTCAGACATCGCTGAAATATCCAGTTTTATGACCACATTACAAAGCCTTTATTCGTTTTTCGGAGACAGCGGGAAGCGATGGGGCATTCTATCATCATTTACCAGTGAATCCTCTGTCACACTGAAAAAACTGTGCCCCACACAGTGGTCTTCTCGCTATGACTCGCTGTTGGCCCTGCGTTTCCGCTACCCAGATATTTTGAGGGCTTTGTCAAAAATTTTAAAAGAAGTAGAATCTAGATCACAAGGTAGGCAAAGTGACTCAAATATTGATTTATTAATAGCGATAAGTTGAACAAATTTATATAAGCAATACACAATAATAATGTACCCTAAATAGAACTAATTTCCCGAAATCAGCATAAAATGGTAAAACTTATAAAATTAATAAAATAAGCATTACAACTGTCCACTGTTATAGCTGATAAAAGATCCAAGTATCCAATCCAGTGTTAGTAGGTCCAATCTGGCATTAATAAATGGGACACAGTACTTTTGTCTTCTATTATCTACAACAGTGGTTTACAGCAAATGTATCTCCAGAAAGTAAATAGATCAGTGAGTGAATAAATCGATGAATAGTAAGTGCACAGTGACTAATAGTGACCAATGGGTAAAATGCAGCATAAACTGCTACATAAAATCCACTGGATCAACAATATATAATTAAAAAACAATAAGTGAGATAATGTGTATAAATAAATAAATAAATATATTTCTGAAGAGTCAATAAAGTGGCTGTATACCACTGATGCCGCAGTGTTTCTTTAGTAATAGATCATGTGGCCTAAAATCCTGGTTTGGTCCGTACAATTGTCCACAAATATATTCAGTCTGAGCAGATGTCTGCCTGAATAGGCTGTATATTTGAACAACCGCAATATGAGCGGCAGGATACTTGGGCAATGTTATAGATATGTCCAGCAATGTTGCGCAATATTCAAACAGCAAATCAAGATGTTTGGGCAGCAATATACATATATCCAGCAGTGTTATGGAGCTGTATAGCTCTTACTCACATATCGTCCTATTCCCACCGTGGCGTCCCACGTGGTGTAGAAACAAACAGGACTTGCCTTTGGATAACACAGCTGAATTAGCTGTTAACGATGCTGTGAGCAGAAGTGCTGGCTGTGTCAGGCTGCAGATCCACGTCCAATGTCTTTGCTTGAGGTAGATGAATATTCTGCCTCTTTGGATCGATGAAAATAGTCCTTTTAGAAAGCGCTTTCAATCCAATACCGTACGAAGTTGTTGCCGGTGAATTGTCAGATCCGATTGCTCCTTGCCAGACGCGTTTCAAAGGCTACCTGCCTTCTTCCTCAGTGGCTAATTTGGATCTGACTAACTTGCCGGCTATTTATCCTCCCAAGGGCTCTTTGGTAAACTTGAAATGGACCCAAAGGATCTGGATCCAATTACCTTGTATTGCGATAATCCTGCAAAAATTCGCGTTTTGTTTGCGCACATGCGATTTTTTTATGTGCGATAATCCTGCGTTAAATCTGCGGTTTTATGCGCACATGCGTTTTTCTGTTTTGTGTATTCCTAAACCAACCAGAATCATTATACATATCAAATTTTGCATAACAAATTGTACAGTAGCTAGTTACAGTTGGGACCAATGTAAATAATAGCATTCCATATCAAACATTCTTCTAAAATAAATATACAACTTATAAATCTTTAATGATCTTATATTAAAAATGTATTAAATAGGGAATTTCTGTATAGGGTCTAAGATATAAAAATGTAAAAAATATATAAAAATGTATTTATAAAAGATTATCAGGTATTATATTCTGTAGGGAACTCATATATATTTTCTTGTTAGATATAATTCCATAAACAATATTCCATGGGGCTCATTACCCGAAATGGTTCGGGCGGAGTACATGGGATGATGGTATATGTGGATTGGGGTCGGGGATATACCATCATCCCATGTACTCCGCCCGAATCATTTCGGGTAATGAGCCCCATGGAATATTGTTTATGGAATTATATCTAACAAGAAAATATATATGAGTTCCCTACAGAATATAATACCTGATAATCTTTTATAAATACATTTTTATATATTTTTTACATTTTTATATCTTAGACCCTATACAGAAATTCCCTATTTAATACATTTTTAATATAAGATCATTAAAGATTTATAAGTTGTATATTTATTTTAGAAGAATGTTTGATATGGAATGCTATTATTTACATTGGTCCCAACTGTAACTAGCTACTGTACAATTTGTTATGCAAAATTTGATATGTATAATGATTCTGGTTGGTTTAGGAATACACAAAACAGAAAAACGCATGTGCGCATAAAACCGCAGATTTAACGCAGGATTATCGCACATAAAAAAATCGCATGTGCGCAAACAAAACGCGAATTTTTGCAGGATTATCGCAATACAAGGTAATTGGATCCAGATCCTTTGGGTCCATTTCAAGTTTACCAAAGAGCCCTTGGGAGGATAAATAGCCGGCAAGTTAGTCAGATCCAAATTAGCCACTGAGGAAGAAGGCAGGTAGCCTTTGAAACGCGTCTGGCAAGGAGCAATCGGATCTGACAATTCACCGGCAACAACTTCGTACGGTATTGGATTGAAAGCGCTTTCTAAAAGGACTATTTTCATCGATCCAAAGAGGCAGAATATTCATCTACCTCAAGCAAAGACATTGGACGTGGATCTGCAGCCTGACACAGCCAGCACTTCTGCTCACAGCATCGTTAACAGCTAATTCAGCTGTGTTATCCAAAGGCAAGTCCTGTTTGTTTCTACACCACGTGGGACGCCACGGTGGGAATAGGACGATATGTGAGTAAGAGCTATACAGCTCCATAATACTGCTGGATATATGTATATTGCTGCCCAAACATCTTGATTTGCTGTTTGAATATTGCGCAACATTGCTGGACATATCTATAACATTGCCCAAGTATCCTGCCGCTCATATTGCGGTTGTTCAAATATACAGCCTATTCAGGCAGACATCTGCTCAGACTGAATATATTTGTGGACAATTGTACGGACCAAACCAGGATTTTAGGCCACATGATCTATTACTAAAGAAACACTGCGGCATCAGTGGTATACAGCCACTTTATTGACTCTTCAGAAATATATTTATTTATTTATTTATACACATTATCTCACTTATTGTTTTTTAATTATATATTGTTGATCCAGTGGATTTTATGTAGCAGTTTATGCTGCATTTTACCCATTGGTCACTATTAGTCACTGTGCACTTACTATTCATCGATTTATTCACTCACTGATCTATTTACTTTCTGGAGATACATTTGCTGTAAACCACTGTTGTAGATAATAGAAGACAAAAGTACTGTGTCCCATTTATTAATGCCAGATTGGACCTACTAACACTGGATTGGATACTTGGATCTTTTATCAGCTATAACAGTGGACAGTTGTAATGCTTATTTTATTAATTTTATAAGTTTTACCATTTTATGCTGATTTCGGGAAATTAGTTCTATTTAGGGTACATTATTATTGTGTATTGCTTATATAAATTTGTTCAACTTATCGCTATTAATAAATCAATATTTGAGTCACTTTGCCTACCTTGTGATCTAGATATATGAGTGCCCATTCTACTTCTTTTAATACTATTGTTCTTGGTGATTGGGTACAACATCTATTTTGGTGCACCTTGCCATCCCAAACCAGAGGTGAGCCGTCCTTTATTTCTTTTACCACTTTGTCAAAAATTTCTCTGCTGTCATCTAAAAAAAGTGAGAGAGAGGAGGCTATGGCATTTAAGAAAAAATTGGAGTCATTTCACTTCATCTTTTTAATTGTTCTGCTATCAACAATATTAAGCAGTGTAAACTCCTTGTCTGAAAATATGGACTTGGCTAGAGCTTCTCAATTTATAAAAACTGCCATGGAAGGCCTTTCAGCATTCCGTAACAATTTTGAGAATGCCAAATCAGATGCCATTACCCTTGCAGAACAGTGGAATATAGCTCCAAAATTCGAAAGTAAGCGAATTTGCACTGTAAAAAAACATTGCGACAAATGTGTGTCGATGAGAGACTGCAAGACCCCGAGGAACGGTTCAAAGTCATAATTTTTTACCAGTGTCTGGACATCATAGTAAACCAGCTTGCCAACAGATTCCAAGGACTGAATAACGTTGTTGAGCGTTTAAATATACTTCAGCCTGCAGTTTTATCATCTGTCTCAGATGATAATTTGTTTACAGCTGCAGGAAAAATATGATAGTGACCTACCCCCATCTTTCCCAGGGCAGCTACTCAGCTTTAGAGCAGAACTAAAAGATGAAATCCAGAAGGCACCTACTGTAAAAGATCTTGCACACTTGCTCCTGGTTGAGAACAATGCACTTGCATCAAATATACCAGATGTGTGCATAGCGTTTCTGTTGTTTCTATCACTTCCTGTGACAGTGGCCTCTGCGGAGCGGTCCTTCTCAAAATGAAAACTAATCAAGAGCTATTTGAGAAGTACTATGTCAGACCAAAGGCTTTCTGGGCTTGCAATCCTCAGCATTGAAAATGTAAGAGCTAAAGCCTTGCATCTAGACAGCATTGTGGACACCTTTGCAGAAGTAAAAGCACGTAAACGTGTTTTCTAATGTAGTCTTCTGAGTGAGTATACTGGTTCAAATGGTTTCAAAACTTCCGTTTTTTCTTTCTTCCATTGAAGAAAGTAAGTTCATGCTAGTTACACCACCTGTTGTGGTAAAAAAGAAGCAGGATTCCAGCCAAATGCTTCATCCTAGCCAAATTTTATAATTCAAATATTTTCAATTTAAAAACAAATCTGTCAGTTGTCTCCTCTTCAGATCTCCCCCTGCACAGCAGATTAACAAAAAAAAAAAAGGAGGCCTAGTAGAAGGCTTAGAAGTTTGCAGAAATTTGATAAGAATAATTGCATTTAGCTATAAGATGGAAACAGTAAAAGTATTTCAAAGAGAGGGAAGTGAATGGAATTGCTCTGGAATATGCAGTCGGAGTGCTCCTAAAGCTGCTCAGGTGACAGAGCAACCATAGGTAATGGGGTCACTTATCTGCCTTTGAAATGTAGCAGGGGAGTGTGAATCACAAGACAAATCTGATATTTCACAAGTAGAAGTCTGTTTGGCTGTAGTTCTGCTTCAACCATTTCAGTTCAGCAGAAACCGGAAGTGAGGGACATGGAAGCTGCCCTTAAACCAGCAGACTACCTCGAATACTTTGACATAGACCCTGAACAAGCATGCAGATCATGTGCTCTGACGGAAGTCTGACTGGATTATCTGCATGCTTGTTTCAGCCAGGTGTGTGATGCAGACACTACTGGTGCCACAGAGATCAGGAGGACAGCCAGGCCACTGGTTTTGGTACCCTTTCAGTTCAACGTTGACCGTTAAAGATAATTCTTCTTGTCTCACTGTTTACAGCTGCGTTGCACTCATTTTCACAATTTGTAAAGCTTTTTACAACTACATATTATAATTGAATAATCCACCAGCTCTTACAGACTTACAAATTCTCTGTCTTAATCCCTGGCAGTGTCCAGCGCTTGGCTGGGGGATAGGAGACCCCAAAGAGTTTAGACATGCACTAAATGGAAATTCTCTTTATATGGCAGCTGTACAGAGATGGCAAAATAAGTGAACATGTGTACAAGGAATGTAGTAATATTGTTTTTTTTTTTTTTGTATTCCTTTATTGTAAATGTAGGTTACATATTCAACATGTTCATTTGTTTGGTGTTTGTTTTGTTGTTTATCGCGTTTAATAAAACAATTTCACGGAGGAAGAGCTAATAACAAGTACAGTTTGAAGTAAGTATAAAAGAACGGATGGGTAGTATTGTGTGTTTAGATCCAATCTTAAAGCTTTCCCCTTTCCCTTCTCCTTTACAGGTAACATTTAATGATGACACATCAGGAAGATGAAAAATAAAGACTACGAAGAGGACACTTCACAACTAGTGAACATACAGGTCTTACAAGTAAGTCTAATATCCCCCAGCCCCCCACCACACACACACTTTACGTTTAAATACAATTACTAATTATTATTTTTTTCAATTCTTCATGTTTCAGATTGGCCACTTTTTTCAGTTACTGAATGGTTTTCAATTTTGAATTAAAAGGTTCATATACTTATTTGTTTTTCCTCTGACTTTTCTATGCTCATGGCGGTGGGAGATCTATGATGGGTGTTTGGGTGGTAGCTCTGGAAGGGGTGGTGGGAGGCCTGATAGATATGTGGGGGCTGGGGGGCCCATAAATTTTATTTGCTATGGGGCCCATGCATTTCTAGCTACGCCCCTGATATGGAGTGTTTTTGACTGACTGCTAAACGTAATCAATCACTGCTCATATGTCAATCACTGTATATACTCCAAATGATTCACCTTCTCAACTACTGTGTTAAATCAAAAATTCATGGCCAAAATAGTGATATACCGCGGACATCAAGATGAAACCAAGACCTTTATTATAAGTATCAAAGTATCCTTAAAAGTCTGGTTACCCGTGGCTCGTCCAACCTAGGTTTCAACACTGCTTCGTCAGGGGCGTTCATATTTTCTGTCTTTTTCTCTCCTTTTCAGTCTTGATTAAAGCTCAATAATTTGTAACTAGATATATACCCTTATTATATTAGTACCCCGTATGCGCATCTAATAACTATATACATAAAAATAACACTGTATGGAGCTATTATGTGCGCACAGATTATGGCAGTACATCAGTGAATTTTTCCACTTGATTTCTTAATAGGTTCAAATCAGGTTTGCCAAATACCGATCCTCAGAAAATGCCTGGAGACTGCAAAATAGCCTCATGCAATGCCCTGGAAGGGGGACCAAAGCCAAAAATGAAAAACATTCCCCCCCCAAAATTAAAATGTTCTTCTTTCAAGGTGTCACCATTTGTGTTTTTAGTGAAATCTGTCCCTGGAAAAGCTGGGTGACAACCAGTATGATTGTCCTTTGATGGCACTGAGGTTGTCACGCAGCTTTTCTCCTGTACTGAAGGGTAGGCGGCCATGTTCTGTTGTGATAGGGGATGGACTGATGGAGAAGAAGCAGATTTGTCATTCAGGGTTCTAGATGGTGCGGGCTCAAAAGCAGCTCCTGGATGATCTCCTTCCATAGATGGTCGCTCTGTTCAGTCCTGTCCCTTTATGTAATCCCTGCGATTTAATGATCATCTTGTCACTTAACTGGCCGATGAGTAGCTGGAGGCTAAAGGTCACTGTCCAGATCTTGTTATATCCAGAAGATGACACAACTGGAGGCTGAGTGAAGAGTCCTGGAGACTTTAAATCACTGGAGAGCAGGGACTGGTCACTAATACAAATCCCTCTTGCTTGTTCTTAATGACACAAGGGATCAGCCTTCCTATAGAACAGGCATCCTTAATTATCCGACCATCCAGGTCCTATCTATTTCCAGTCCCGGAAGATACCAGCTACCAATGGCTACCAATAAGACTTGTCACCCTGCTTTCCACAGACCGTGAAGAGCATGTAAAGTGACACTGTGGTGGAGAGGTCCCTTCTCCCTCACTTCTACTACTCTGTGTACTTCAGCTCTTACTCCCATCTGTCCTGTACACCTACATGCTCAGTCCGGCCAATCGTGCATGTGTTCTGATTGGGGTCAGGGGGAATAAGCCCCTGCTCCATCACGGAATAGGGCTGGTGAGATGATCCTTGCAAAAGGGTTCACTTACTGTTTATTGCAGCTGGTAGTAGACATTCCCCATTTTCCTCCTGTGATGAAGCCTGCACAACGTGTACCCAGGACCACCATGCCTTTAACCGCTACAGGACCGCCGCGTGCAGGATCGCGTCCTGGCGGCGGCCCTGTAATTCCTCCTGGACGCGCCGGCGCGTCCTCTCGCGAGACGCGAGATTTCGGGCAGAGCCGGTACGCAAATGCGCAGTGTGGGCCGGGAATCGTTAAAGGACTATTTCGTCACTAGCCTGCCAGCCAATGATCATCGCTGGCAGGCTGGTGACTTTTAAAAAATCGAATCAGAAGCCATATAACGCCTTATATTTATAAATATAAGGTGTTAAATGGCTTCTGTGCTCCTCTGCTTGGTCCTTTTTGTCGGTTGGTCCGAGCAGAGGAGCATACATTACTGTAAGTACACAGCAAACACTACACTTAGCCCCCAGATCACCCCCCATTACCCCAATTAACCCCTTGGTCACCCCTGTCAATCACTAGTGAAAGGGAAAAAAGTGATCAGTGTAAACTGTCACTTTTTTTTTTTTTTCCACTAGTATTGACTGTTAGGTTTTAGGATAGTTTAGGCCCCTTTGTTGGGTAGTTAGCGTCGGTTAGCACCCAGCCCACCGCACCACAGTCAGTGATTCGCTGATTAGCGTATTTCTAATCAGCATTGGTACTTTTATAGTATCTGTAGAGTGATCAGAACTGATCAGTCAGATCTATAATAGTATTAGTGTCACCTTAGCTCGCCCTCCACCCAAAACGCAGTGTTTGCCCGATCAGGCCTGATCGGTCGCCCCCACACGTGCGTTCACCCACGCCCGCCCTGCCGCAGTGACAAAAATTTTTATATTTTTTTTTTTAATCACTGCACAATCACTTTACAAGCGCTGCGGCGATTAAAAAATCTGGAAGGATCCGCTTCAAGGGCAGCAGACTGGGTCTGGCGCTGTCGGATTACGTGGTGAGGCAAACGCCAGCAGCACAGCCCATCCTAGTACCAGCACTGCCGTAAAACATGGTGAAGTGGCGAGCACCAGAAAGGCAGTTGAAGCTGGTACGGTGGCACGTGCATTAGTTCCTCCGTCGCAGCCACTGCACAGACAGGCCCGTAGAGTCCCTGAGGTGCTGGAAAACCCTGATTAGCAGCCCCCAACTTCAGCCGCACCAGTAGTTCCCCCTTTCACCGCCCAGTCTGGAGATCGGGTTGAGACAGCTCAGATCGGATCGGCACTGGGGTTTTTTGAGCTGTTCTTGACTTGAATTCATCACATGCCCATGTTCTCTGCTGCCATGTCCAGGACACGATTTGAGACCATCCTGCGTTTCCTGCACTTTAGTGACAACAGCACCTCTCGTCCCAGAGGCCACCCAGCTTTTGACCGGTATGGGGTCAAATTGTATAAGCTCTGTATAAGGGCCACAGGCTATACGCACAAATTTCGAGTCTATGAGGGTAAAGATCAGACCCTGGAGCTGGTCGGTTGCCCTGACTACCTGGGAAGCATAGGGAAGACAGTCTGGGACTTGGTTTCACCCTTATTTGGCAAGGGGTACCATCTTTATGTGGACAATTTCTACACAAGTGTGCACCTCTTCAGGCATTTGTTTTTAGAACAGATTGGCTGCTGTGGCACCACGCGACCTAGTCGCCGGGGCTTCCCCCAACTGCTCGTTACCACCCATCTTGCAAGGGGGGAGAGGGCTGCCTTGTGTAACGAAGAACTACTCGCGGTGAAATGGAGAGACAGGAGTGATGTTTACATGCTCTCCTCCATTCACGCAGACACGACAATCCAAATTGAAAGAGCAACTGGAGTCATTGAAAAGCCCCTCTTGGTCCACTACTATAATTTGCTCATGGGAGGGGTGGACTTCAATGACCAGATGTTGGCTCCGTATTTACTTTCCCGCAGAACCAGACGCTGGTATAAGGTGTCTGTATATTTAATTCGATTGGCTCTGTATAATAGTTTTGTTCTCTACGGTAAGGCTGGGAGAACAAGATCCTTCCTCAAATTTCAGGAAGAGATCATCGAGAACCTCCTGTATCCAGGAGGTTCCGTGGCCCCAACCACCAGTGTAGTGAGCCGTCTACACAAGCGACATTTCCCCAGTGTCGTTGCTGGTACCTCAAACCAACCGCCACCCCGAAAAAAAATGTCTATTAGCAGGAGTGGAATGGAATGTCTGTAGCAGGAGTGGAATAAGGCGTGACGCCCGCTATTTCTGCCCTGACCACCCTGCCCTATGCTTAGGGGAGTGTTTCCGGAAGTACCACACACAGGTACACTTAGCGTAGGGATTGCGTCACACAGGACAGGCACACAGGGCTCTTAGGGCCCTTTCACACAGAGCTGCTGCAAACCTCTCCTTTCACCTGGGACAAAGTGCATAATGTACTCCGCCACATCTCTGGGCGATTTGCGCTTTGAACATTGTCCCATGGGGAAGGAGAGGTTTGTCCTTTAATGGTATGTGCAATAAAAATCACCGGTAAGCAAAAAAGTTAATGTTCTGTTCCAAAAGTTCATAAAAGTTAATGTTCTGTTCAAATGTTATTATAAAGTTTATGTTAATAAATTTATTGCGTTGTGGCCTTTTTTTTTTTTTTTTTTTTTACCTTCTAAGTGGACCAACTGATGAACCAGCTGCAGCACTGATGTGCATTCTGACAGAAGCATTGCACTGCTGTCAGATTACACAAAAGTCGGTGTATGCGGCGCTGCAAGACGAGATTTCTCCTCTGCAGTAAAAAAGATATGTTTGCCGAGGCTTATGAGCTGAGGGGGCGGTGGTGTTCATATGCTTTGGCAAACACTTTGTATATATATTTAAAAAAAAGGCAATGATTTTTTCATCCACATCGATTGATGTGAATGGAGAAATCGGGTTTGCCAGGGCATATGAGCTAAGTGGGTTTGGATGTTGGGCTCACTGAACTCACTATGCCCATCACAAAATACCTTGGGGTGTCTTCTTTCCAAAATGGGGTCACATGTGGGGTATTTATACTGCCCTGGCATTTTAGGGGCCCTAAAGCGTGAGAAGAAGTCTGGAATCCAAATGTCTAAAAATGCCCTCCTAAAAAGAAATTTGTGCACCTAGGCTGCAATAAAGTGTCACACATGTGGTATCGCCGTACTCGGGAGAAGTTGGGAAATGTGTTTTGGGGTGTCTTTTTACATATACCCATGCTGGGTGAGAGAAATATCTCTCTAAAATGACAACTTTGTATTAAAAAAAAAATGGGAAAAGTTGACTTTTAGAGATATTTCTCTCACCCAGCATGGGTATATGTAAAAATACACCCCAAAACACATTGCCCTACTTCTTCTGAGTATGGCGATACCACATGTATGACACTTTTTTGCAGGCTAGGTGGGCAAAGGGGCACAAATTCTAAAGAGCACCTTTAGGATTTCACAGGGCATTTTTTGCACATTTGGATTTCAAACTACTTCTCACGCATTAGGGCCCCTAAAATGCCAAGGCAGTATAATGACCCCATTTTGGAAAGAAGACACCCCAAGGTATTTCGTGATGGGCATAGTGAGTTCATGGAAGTTTTTATTTTTTGTTACAAGTTAGTGGAATATGAGACTTTGTAAGAAAAAATAAAAATCATCATTTTCCGCTAACTTGTGACAAAAAATTAAAACTTCCATGAACTCACTATGCCCATCAGCGAATACCTTGTGGTGTCTACTTTCCAAAATGGGGTCATTTGTGGGGTGTTTCTACTGTCTGGGCATTGTAGAACCTCAGGAAACATGACCGGTGCTCAGAAAGTCAGAGCTGCTTCAAAATGCGGAAATTCACATTTTTGTACCATAGTTTGTAAACGCTATAACTTTTGCGCAAACCAATAAATATACACTTATTGCTTTTTTTTATCAAAGACATGTAGAACAATAAATTTAGAGAAAAAATTATTTAGAAATGTAGTTTTATTTGAAAATGTTACAACTGAAAGTGAAAAATGTCATTTTTTTTGCAAAAAAATCGGTAAATTTCGATTAATAACAAAAAAAGGAAAAATGTCAGCAGCAATGAAATACCACAAAATGAAAGCTCTATTAGTGAGAAGAAAGGGAGGTAAAATTAATTTGGGTGGTAAGTTGTATGACCGAGCAATAAACCGTGAAAGTAGTGTAGTGCAGAATTGTAAAAAGTGGTCTGGTCATTAAGGGGGTTTAAGCTAGGGGAGCTGAGGTGGTTAATAGGGACATTTCTGACAGTGTGTTCATGCTGTGCTTATAGGCAGCACAGGGAATGATCATAGCCTTGGGGTACTTGGGTCTAGTATGTGGGGAAACTAGGCTTAGGAACACTGGAACTACAGACAGCTCATCACATTTGAACCAAGGACCTCACTGCTCTAACCACTGGAGCCACCACACTGACCAACACAAGAAACCTCTAGGAGGTGGGCAATGACATGATCCTGCAATGGATGGAGGCCCAATTTTTTTATATTTCAAAAATGCTTTTGTGTGTTTGGTAATGTGACGGCTCAGTGGATATCACTGGGTCTTGCAGCACAAGGATCCTTGGTTTAAATTTTATTTTTGCTCACTCGTATAACAACAACATATTACACAGCCATAGTCAAGTGTAAAATTAAAGCCAAGGAGAACCCACAGTCTCCAGGCAGATCGTCTTCAAGCAGATTTGAACCAAGTACTAACCACTGAGCCACTATACTGCCCAACACATGAAAGCACTTTTGAAAACACTATGATGTGATGAAAATTACTCTGCAAAAAAAAACAACACAAAAATCATCTGCCGTCACCGGTTGCAGATTCATGTCACTACTCACCTCATAGCTCAAGCTAATATGAAGCTTTATGGTGGCTTAGTAGCTAGCAATGGTGTCTTTGGTTTTACTTCATCATGAGACTGACATCTGGATGGAGTGTGTATGTATATTCTCTGTGAGTGTCCTCTAGGAACATACAGCTAGGTGGTAACCTCCAATGGGGACAGAGAGTGATGGTCCATGTTGTACAGGCTGCAAAGGAAGGCCTCTTGCACAAGACCGTATGCCCTCTGAGACATACGTTCCGTGAGCGGGCCATATGTCCCAGAGTGGAGTTGATCGTGTGCAGGGGAGCGCACGGCATCATAGATTACAATGATATTGTGAACGTCGGATCGTCCACAGGATTTCTGTCCTGCACTTATATGATCTTATCAGTGCAGGACAATAGCCCCGCGAGCAGGCCCGACGTACACAGCATCATTGTAATCTTTGATGCTGTGTACGTCCGTGCGCACGATCAATGCCACTCCGGGACATATGGTCCGTTCACGGATCCCGAGTATCGGTTAGGCACATTTGAGCCATTTCCTGCAGAGATCCATTATTTTAAACAGGAAAAAGTCCCTTTTCTACAAGCTTCCAGCTTATGTGGCAAGTCACCCGTGACACTCAAAGAAATGCAAGTAAAGACTTGATTGTCAACCTTTTACTAACTACAAAACATGGGCATGGTAACAGGCTAGTGACCATGGCTCTCACATCAGCCACGCAGCTGCTCCATCATTTACTATGTGTATAAAATGGAGCTGTATATTCTGTGACTGGTTATAATGTAAGTGAAGAGTATAATTATAGTATACTTTTCATCCCTCACTCTTGAGGCTAGTCATCATGGCTCTCACATCAGCCACACAGCTGCTCTATCATATACTACATATATATATATAATATGTATGATGGACCTGTATGTTCTGTGACTTGATATAATGTATAGGTAGAGTATACAGTGAACTGCACTGTGACATACATGTTTCTCTGCACAGGGATCCCTAAGGAGATTCTCGCGGACCAAAGAACATCCTTTATGTCTAAGGTTATGAAAGAATTATGCAAATTGTTTAAAATCACACACATTTTTAAATCTGTGTATCACCCCCAGACAGATGGGTTAGTCAAGAGATTCAACAAGACCCTGAAGCAGTTGTTCAAAAAAGTAGTAGAAAATGATGGCTGTGACTGGGATTCTCCACTTTAGAGGGGCTGTTCCAGTATGCGGTGATGCAATTTGGGTTACATGGAGCCCCTCCTATGTTTTAGAGGTTGAAGTATGTGATCTTGAGGCCACATCGTGACTACGCAGCTGCTTACCTTGATGATGTGGCAATTTCACCTCTGGAAGGTACAGGCCTTGTGAGACTTTATTAGTGATGCGGGCCTGATCATAAACCCTGAGAAGTATGCATAGGATCTAGAGGAAGCGAAATACCTGGGCTACATTATTGGTAAAGGGCTGGTTAAACCCCAGGTCAATAACGTGGAGGCAATACAGAACTGGCCTAAGCCCTTAATGAAAAAAAAGAGTCAAGGTCTTCCTTGGTATAACTGGGTACTACCGTTGGTTTGTACCAATTGTTGCCTCGATTGCAGCACCATTGACTGATTTAATGAAAAGCCCTAATGGTGAAGTGGACCCCAGAGAAGGCTTTTCAGAGTCTGTCACAACTCCATTAGTAAATGTGCCCCAATGTGTTGCTACGTACAATCCAGTTCTGTTTTTTATGGACTCCAGTCCAGGAATTGTTTTCCTTCTAAATAGGCAATAGCTTCTATGCCTACAGACCTAAGACTCATGCACACAAGCGTATTTTGTTTCCATGTCCGTTCCGTTTTTTTTAAAGCCCGTATGTGGAACGATTCCCTTTTTAATGGGGCCGCAAAAAAAACCCAAAAAACTGGATATAACACTGTGTGCATTCCGTTTCCGCATGTCACCACCCCGAAAAAATGGAACAAGTCTTATTATTGTCCGTATAACGGACAAAGATAGGACTGTTCTGTTATGGACAAACTCCATAAATGCAGAATGCAAAAGGACATCATCTGTATTTTTTGCAGATTCACATTTTGTGGACCATAAAATACATACAGTCGTGTTCATAAGCCCTTATTTTGTGGCTACTGAAAACGCGTATAGCTGAACTACGTTTTATTAAGCAAGAGCCTGACCTTTTGAGAAAAATTGTATTTCTATTATCAGGAAAAACATTACGTTGCCACCACCAACAAGCGTACTCTCCACGGACTTAAAGGGGTTGTCCGAGTTATGAAAAAAAATAATATAGCATTGAAAATCTGATATATAACTGAGCTAAGCAAGTTTTATGCAAAAAAAAAAATATATATTTTTCCTAATTTCCCTGGTTCTTTTCTGGCTCTTTGTTTACATGCAATAACAACAATCTCTGCCTCTGCCCCTCCCCCTGCACTGCTAAGGGAGTGGATACAAGAGCTGCCCCGAGTGACATCTCTGCCTGCTGGGAGACTCTGCAGCATGTTGTATGTGTAGGACTACAAGTCCCAGCTGTATAATGACACTGCTAAGGGAGTGAATACAAGAGCTGCCCTGAGTGCTGGAAGACTCTGCAGCATGTTGTATGTCCCAGCTGTATAATGACACTGCTAATACACACAGGATCTTCCCCCTACCTTCTTGTGTAATGCTCTCTCTAGTAGATCAGCTCCAGTGCCCAGAATTGTCCCTGCTGCAGAGCTGTGCAGCTGAAGGGGTTAAGTATCCTTGCAAAGAGCAGACTTAAGGGGGGGGGGGAGGCGCGTGGCCAGCACAGTGACGTTTCGTTTAAACGAACATTATCAGCACAGGGAGAGAAGCTGACATCACAAGTCATGTGACCTTCTGTGAAATCTGAGAAACCAGCCACTGGAGATAAAGTGAGTGAATTGGAAAGCTGTTACATTTGCTTAGTTAGGAACATAGAATAAAAAAAATAACTCGGATAACCCCTTTAACACCTCAGGTGTACTGGGTTGATTGTTAGCGAGGCTATTTAGTCCTCCTTCTCCCAGTGGCCTGTGCGGGATATAGTTAATTCCTGTGGGCTTTGTATGTGTTGTGGATGGTCTGCTCCAGCTCAGCTCAAGATAAGTTCTCAATTTTTTTCCCTTGTTGTCTTTTATCTAGGGCCTCTAGTGAGACGCTTGCTTCCTCGTGCTTGAGGAAGCAGGTGACCTCTTCCCCTTTCCCTTCTGCTCAGGGTTGTCCTAAGGAATATAGACGTAGGCACTGAGGGCATGTGCATATCCGGCACGAGGGCATGTGCATATCCTCCATAAGGGTATGCACATGTGTACAGCAGTATATGGAAAGCTTCAGGGATCGCTAGTAGGTGACCCTCTCTCCCTAGCTTTTGGGCCTAGTGTATTGTTCTGTTTTTTTTCCCTGTGTTTGGTTATTTTCCTGCTGATATACCTTCCGTGACAGGTGCATGTACTTGGCCCCATCCACAGCTGAGAAACTGTATTTAAACACAAGCTCTCCAATCTGCAGGTGGACAGCAGCGCACAGGACATAAAGAGCGGTATGGTATAGCCGTACCTGCTGCATATATTCAGGAAGATTTTCTATCCGACATTACCGAGTGATCAGATCGCTGTTATTGTATTATGTTAGTATACGGGGGGATACTCCATCCGCTGTACAGTGGACTAATAAATATGTGCAGAGGTTTTCAGATTTTCCCCATTTAAAATTATTTTTTATGATTTTTATGGACATATATCTATTAGCTACCGGCCCGCAGCACGAATACTTATACATTTCTGGAATGGACTGCAAATTGTGTTTTATACTTGCTTTAGACTGTTACTGCACCTTATTGTGCTCATGTATTTATTGTACTTTATAAAGAAATATTCTTAATATATTCCTTGAGACACTTGTGTCACAAATCAGTGGGTGTGAACCCACTGTGCTACGAGTCCCACCTCCTCTAAGGGCACCCCTCAATTCTTCACAGTACTCCTGCTGGTGGGGAAAGACTTTCCTGAGGGGAACATCAGGTTGCTACCTCTTGAGGCAGCTGGTTAAGAAAGATCAGGAGATACCGCAGAAAGGTACCAGAAGTATAGCCGATGTCAGCAGGCGGGGTCGTTACCAGGAGCAACAGTGCAGGAACAAAGGATGAGGCATAAGCGAAGTCAGACAGGCAAAAGGTCAGGGCAGGCAATTCGGATCGGCAACAGGAAAGTCAAGGCAAACAGACAGGAATCGGACGGGTAGCAGAATCCAGTAACACGAGTACAAGTCAGGAACACAAGTGGTTATCAGGAACCTTAGCAGAACACAAGGACCTTGACGCTGAGGCATCTTGGAAGGGGGCTGAGCCACTTATATATGCACAGTAGGGCTAGGATAGGTCAGCGAGGTCACATGACCTAAGCCACAAAGCCCAGGAAGTGACGTGCGCCAGCCCTTAAGGAAGTGCAGCAGGAACAAACAGCAAGTATGATGTGGCCAGGGCTGAGTGAAAACTGTGGAGCCAGAACCACAGCACCCACAGACAGAGCGCAGGACTGCAGCAGTGAAATGGGAAGCATCGGCCGCTGAACACTGCGCCCAGAACTGTGGCGGTAAGCAGGGGAACAGTGGCGCACAGCAGCTGCTGTTTCACTTTACATTTAATTATCTGTAAGGAAACTAAATTTCATTCACACATTATAGGGTTAATAGCAGAAAGTAAAAATAACTTGGGGCGGTTACTTCTTCCTCTGCACTGATCTTGTATTTCTACACCCTGTGTACGGCTTTAAGGTAAGACATTCATCTCTCATATACTGTATATACAGGGTCTTGTGTTATGGTGGGGGGTCTCACACTGCTCCGTCTCACACTGCTCCGTGATATGAGGAAGCACAGACTTCCAGGAAGATCCAGTTCTAGGTCAGGTTCTGGAAATTTAACTGAATGAAGAAAATCCTGGGTGTGACAGGCGCAGCACAATGAAGTGCCTTTTGTGCTGTGGCATTAGAAGAATTTGATATCTCTAACCTTTTTAGTCCATCCAGACTGTCTGTCTGTTACTCTGCTTTAATTCTTCTAGCACCGTTCTATGGAAACAGTAGACTTAAAGAGCACACCAAATGCTTCAAATAACTTCTTTATTAACTTCAACTTATTTTCATATATAACACTGCCACCTCTGTAGCAGATAGTCCATGTACAAACACGTGTTACATAAAGTATCACAATATGGCGGCATGCATAAGATGGTGGTTTAACTGTTCAATCTTGTCATTCAATATAAATGGTGGATATAACGTATTTCTCTTCAGTATCTGTACTCTAACTTTAAGTTATTTAAGCACTTTATTCTCTCTTCGAGGCATATCTGAGATTTGCTATTGGTTTGTTTGTATGCAGTTTGCAATATGATTTGTGCAGTGTGCGTAGTTTGGTCGCCGTTTGCTTTTATGGCTCAGTATGGTCTGGTATGAGCAGTAGAACTGTAAGTAAACAGCATAACTAGTTCAGTATACAGTTCTAATCACAATACTAACAATAGGATCCTCAAATAACTGTACTTAAATACCTTGGCCTCTTGTTCCCATAAAACTCAGCTCTTAGTGAAGTGAATGTCTGTTCAGCTCCTCTCCTCTGGTGTAATGATTCTAGCAGTTTCTGCTAGGGGATTTCCCACACAGGCTCAGTGTGAGGCTGGCTGTGATTGGTCAAGACTCCTGGGCAGTAACAACTGTTTAACTTTATGCTTTCTATTGACTTCTACTGTGTCATTGAGCTTACCTTACATTAATTTTACAGAATCTTAAAGGCATACTATCTTTTTGCTTCTGTGAATACACATGAACTGTATTAAGGTTATTGGCAGGTCTAGCTATATACACATATAAGCCATATTAGCAACCTAGGACAGGTCTTAGCTGGACAGCTACACTCCCACTAAATTACCTATAATAGAATTCTATGTTCTCGGTAGTAAGACTTAAACATGTATTTGAGGAATTTTCATCAGGTTCTCAACTTCCAAGTGTCTTTTATCACTCTCAAGTAGAACAACTAACTTCTGTATAGGACGTTCCAACTTGAGTAGAGTAGTGAGATGTTTTCACTTTTTGTCAAATTTTGAGTCTCCTATTTGTAACAACACTCTTCTTACTAGTCTGTCTTCATCCTTTTGAACTTCTAGAACTTTTGCCAATTTTCATTGACTTCTAGGTACATTTTCTTTCACTAACACTATGTCACCAACTTGGACATTTCTTCTGGGTGTTTGCCATTTACATCTTAGTATTAGATTGGCTAAGTACTCTTTCCTCCATCTATTCCAAAACTGTTCTGATAGATATTGAACTGTTCGCTATCTCCTTTTGGCATATAAATCCTCTTTGGTGAACTTGCCAGGCAGTGGCTGTATGTATTCAGACTTAAGGTGAAGTAGATGGTTGGGAGTTAAAGGGTCCAAACTTGTGGGGTCGTTGATGTGGACTGATTGTTAACAATAGGACAATACTTCATAAAACAGGGTTCTACGTGAAGCATCATCCATTCTTCCAGCTTTTTTTTTTTTTTTAAACACTGAACTTAAAGGGTTTCTGTCATGAGAAAATAACATTATGTAGCTGACAGCATGCTTTAACTCCCTGCCTGCCGCCGTTCGCTTAAAATAAAGACTTTTAAAATATGCAAATGAGCCTCTAGGTGCTATAAGGGGATTGCTTCAGCACCTAGAGGCTTGGTCTACGCACCCTTTGGAACGCCCAGGTCCAGTTGATTGACTTTCGAGTTCTACTCATCATCCCCCTAAATCCTGCGCCTGTGCCGTCCCGTTTAGTATTCGGTGAGGCGCAGTGAGTGAAAGGTGCTCCTGGTGCCAGCTTCCTCACTGTGCCTGCACCAAAGGAAGGAAGCCGGCAGCAGGAGCACATCCTTCACTCACTGCGCCTCGCCGAATACTAAACTGGACAGCTCAGAATTTATGGGACACTGAGGAGAACTCGAAAGTCAATCAACTGGACTTGGGCATGCCAAAGGGTGCGTAGACCGAGCCTCTTGTTGCTGAAGCAATGCCCTAATAGCACCTAGAGTCTCATTAGCATATTTTAAAAGTCTTTATTTTAAGAGAACGTCGGCAGGGCGTTATAAAGCACACTGCTATGTACTGCTGACATTAGCACATTGCTAATGTCAGTCAGCTACATAACGTTATTTCTCATGACAGAAACCCTTTAACACATTTCTTACAGTTCTGATTTGTCTTTCCCCATACTCCTCCTGTATGGCTTGCACTTGGAGCATTCATGTGAAAATCACACTATTTCTCTAACAAATACTCAGTTACTTTTTATTTATTGATCTCTTTTAGAGCTTTCTTCAATTCATTCTTTGCTCCGACAAAATTAGATCCTTGTTCAGATCTAAGCTCTCTGACGGTACCTCTAATGGCTTTGAAACCTCTTAAGGCAGTGATGAATGTGTCAGTTGACATATCTTCTAACATTTCCAGGTGAATTGCTCTAGAAACTCAGACATGTAAATATTAGTCCATATCTCTTGTACTCCTTGCGGTTCTGTTTGGTGATGAATGGGCCAAAACAATCCATTCTGTATAAAGAAATGATGGTGATGGTTTTACACGGTAGTTTAGCAGTAAATCTGCTAATCTTTATTATTTGATAGGGCTACGTGCCTTTCTACAGACTATGCATTTACTTATATACTTTGCTATAACTTTGCTTTCTTTCACAATCCAGTAACCACCTTTTCTCAAACGGCTTTGGGTAAAGCTTCGTCCTTGATGCAAGGATTTGTTGGGGTAGTGATCATTACTCAATCTTGTGAAGTTAGAATTTTTGAGTAGAATTGCTGGATGCTTAACTCTGCTAGGTAACTATGCATTTTCCAGTCTCCCTCCCACCTTCAGTATACCATCCTGCAGAACAAGATTAAGCTTGTACAATGGGTGGTTGTGTGGAAGCCTTTTAGGTTCTTGACTAAGTCTCTTCAATTCACTGTAGAATCTCTGTTGAATGAGTCTTATGACTGTTTCTTCAGCTTGCATTCTTTCCTCTACATTCAATGATTCCTTCTTTCTGATTCCCTTGGCCAAAGTTTGAATTTGAGCTACTACGTTTATGACTGTATTCCATTTTGAACATCTGGCTAGTCTTTCAAGTATATCATCTTGACACTTGGCAGTAGTGCTTAATGTTTGTACAACCTTTTACTTCTGGATCACCCATAGACAATTCTGTATTACTGTTACTGTGTAGGATTTCCTTTTCCCGAAGGAAGTCTGGACCTGTGTACCAATTAGAATTTTTAAATTCTGTTACATTCAGGCATCTTGAAGCATGATCTGATGGGTTATGCTTTGTGTCAATGTGATGCCAATGTTCTGGATTTGTTATTTCCTGAATTTTCTGAACTCTGTTGGCGACAAAGATATGGAATCTTCAAGGTTCATTGTTTATGTATCCTAGGACATCTTGTGAGTCTGTCCAAAAATATTCTTCATCTATTTTTAATTCCAATTCTTCTTTCAGACACTTGCTTACTGATGCTGAAACAGCTTTTGTCAGTTCAAGTCTTGGTATTGTCTGAATACTGGTAGGCGCAACTCTGGCCTTCCCCATAACTAGGGCACAGTGTATTTTTCCTTCTCCTATTACTCTGATGTAGGAGCACTGACTATATAACCATGACTACTGGCATCTGAAAAGTGATGAAGTTCTATTTTCTTGTACTTTATGAAATTATGAGGTATAAAACATCTGGGTATCCGAACTTATATCAAGTTTTGAAAGTCTCTTATCCAACTCTCCCACCTTTTGGCCTCAAATTTTCAGATATGAGTTCATCCCATCCTAGCTTCTGTCTGCAAAATTATTGTAGTATTTCTCTTGCTCTGAGGATCACTGGGGCCAATAATCCCAATAGATCATATATAGAAGCCACTGCAGAAAGAATGATGTGTCTAGTTGCAACTTTCTCTTCAATAGTTACTTCAAAGAAGAACTTGTCGTTCTCTACATTCCATCCCAATCCAAGTATGTTATAAACTGGAAGATGATCATAATTGAGATCTACATTCTTCATTGTTGATGCATGTTCAGAGTCACTGATGGATTCCAGTAACTCTCTGTTTGAGCTGAATTTATGAAGGCACAGGTTCCCTCTTGCGCATAACTCTTGGCTTTCTTTCACTAGTTTGATTGCAGATTCTGTAGACTCTAGACTTATAAGACCATCTACATAAAAGTTTTTCTTTAGAAAAGTTGATGCGGATGGGCAATCCTTTTAATTCTGATTGGCCGGGTACTAAATACAATAATTGGCGCAACCTAGAGACGATGCTGTTCCAAACAAGTGTACTTTAATTTTGTATTCTGCTGGCTCTGTATCTGTATCTCCATCCTCTCACCAGGAAGTCTATCTTCATTTTCACATGAAACTGTTGGAACATCTTTTCAACATCACACATGACTGCTACGAGATACTTTCTGAATCTACAGATTACGCCAGGCAGAGTGTTTGTAAGATCTGGTCCTTTTAGTAGATGATCGTTCAATGGAAAACCATCATACTTTGCTTCGGAATCAAATACTACTCTAATCTTATCTGGTTTCTTTAAGTGGTAAACACCTTGATGTGTGCTGTCCGCATCCCTTCCGTCCCCATAGAAAATGAATGGGTCCGCACCCGATATATCTGTTTCAACCAAATATTGATTGAGGCCTGCGAGATACCTGCTTCCACAAAAAACTGATTAAGGGGATTGATATACCTGCTTCCACCTAATATTGATTGAAGGGATTTTTAAAATGACAGGCAGATGAGGACGTCCAACACCAAACTCCTTCAGCGGAGACATTTCATGAGATACAGTTGCAAAAAAAAGTATGTGAACCCTCTGGAATGATATGGATTTCTGTGCAAATTGGTCATAAAATGTGATCTGATCTTCATCTAAGTCACACCAATAGACAATCACAGTCTGCTTAAACTAATAATTCACAAAAAATAAAATGTTACCATGTTTTTATTGAACACACCATGTAAACATTCACAGTGCAGGTGGAAAAATTATGTGAACGCTTGGATTTAATAACTGGTTGAACCTCCTTTTGGCAGCAATAACTTCAACCAAGTGTTTCCTGGAGTTGCAGATCAGACGTGCAAAACAGTCAGGAGTAATTCTTGACCATTCCTCTTTAAAGAACTGTTTCAGTTCAGCAATATTCTTGGGATGTCTGGTGTGAATCGCTTTCTTGAGGTCATGCCACAGCATCTCAATCGGGTTGAGGTCAGGACTCTGACTGGGCTACTCCAGAAGGCGTATTTTCTTCTGTTTTAAGCCATTCTGTTGTTGATTTACTTCTATGCTTTGGGTCGTTGTCCTGTTGCAACACCCATCTTCTGTTGAGCTTCAGCTGATAAACAGATGGCCTTAAGTTCTCCTGCAAAATGCCTTGATAAACTTGGGAATTCGTTTTTCCTTCAATGATAGCAATCCGTCCACGCCCTGACACAGCAAAGCACCCCCAAACCATGATGCCCCCACCTCATACTTCACAGTTGGGATGAGGTTTTGATGTTGGTGTGCGGTGCCTCTTTTTCTCCACAGTGTTGTGTGTTACTTCCAAACAACTCAAGTTTGGTTTCATCTTTCCACAGAATATTTTGCCAGTACTGCTGTGGAACATTCAGGTGCTCTTGTGCAAACTGTAAACGTGCAGCCATGTATTTTTTGGACAGCAGTGGCTTCCTCTGTGGTATCCTCCCATGAAATCTATTATTTTTTAGTGTTTTACGTATCGTAGATTCGCTATGTTAGCATATGCCAGAGACTTTTGTAAGTCTTTAGCTGACACTCTAGGATTCTTCTTCACCTCATTGAGCAGTCTGTGCTGTGCTCTTGCAGTCATCTTTACAGGATGGCCACTCCTAGGGAGAGTAGCAGCAGTGCTGAACTTTCTCCATTTTATAGACAATTGGTCTTACCGTGGACTGATGAACAGCAAGGCTTTTGGAGATACTTTTATAACCCTTTCCAGCTTTATGCAAGTGAACAATTCTTAATCATAGGTCTTCTGAGAGCTCTTTTGTGTGAGGCATCAATCACATCAGGCAATGCTTCTTGTGAAAGCAAACCCAGAACTGGTGTGTTTTTTTTTTTTTATAGGGCAGGGCAGCTGTAACCAACACCTCCAATCTCATCTCATTGATTGGACTCCAGTTGGCTTCACACCTCACTCCAATTAGCTCTTGGAGATGTCATTAGTCTCTAGGGGTTCACATACTTTTTACACCTACACTGTGAATGTTTACATGGTGTGTTCAATAAAAACATAACATTTAATTATTTGTGTGTTATTAGTTTAAGCAGACTGTGATTGTCTATTGTTGTGACTTAGATGAAAGTCGGATCACATTTTATGACCAATTTGTGCAGAAATCCATATCATTCCAAAGGGTTCACATACTTTTTCTTGCAACTGTATGTTGATTAAGGGGTTTGATATACCTGCTTCCACCAAATATTGATTGAGGCCTGCGAGATACCTGCTTCCAAAAAATACTGCTCTTCTCTAGGGACTTAGGCAGAGGGTCATTTTGAAAATGACAGGCAGATGAGGAGGCAGGCCGTTCCTCAGGGGTGGTAGGGGTCGGGCAGGTGCACCAGGCTGGCGCCTAAGTGGGAAGTTGGAGATGCCGCGTGCGATTACTTCAAAGGATGCACCAGAGTTGGTTGAGTGGCTCATTCAGTCTTCTGCATCCTCCTCACTCTCTGCTGTGTGCACCCCCAAAGACACCACAACCACCACCATAGCCCCTCCACTCGAGTCAGAGGAATTATTTTCTCATCCTACTGATGCACAGTCATTCTTGACATCGGATGAGCAAATGGTGGCCAAAAATAATAAAGGCGCTCATAGGGTGAGTATGTTTGGTTAATTTAATTTCTACCTTAAGAAATGGTTTGCTCTCCTATTGTGGTTGCACCAATTTGGTGTGGTTGCACCAACCGGTGTCATCTGGAAAAAACGGATCCGGTATTTTTTATTTTTTTTTACAGATTTAAACGTTTGCCCATGCACGGATTGGAAGAACGGATCCGTCAATGCGGCAATTTTAATACATTTCAATGGAAATGAATGCCTTCCGGCAATTATTCCGGAATTTTGGACGGAGAAAATACCGCAGCATGCTGCAGTGTTTTCTCTGGCAAAATACCGCAAAAGGCACTGAACTGATGAATCATGATGCATTCTGAACAGAATGCTCTCCATTCAGAATGCATTAGGATAAAACTGATCAGTTTTTTCCAGTATCGAGCACCTGTGATGGAACTCAATACCGGAAAAGAAAAATGCTAGTGTGAAAGTACCCTAAGATGACAATATTGAGCAATAAAAATATTCCTACGTAAGTTCTAGGAGACGGCCAGCAAAGAAAGCACACCAACAAAAAGTATGCATTACCAGACTGTACTAGGGCATAAGTTGCAATTCCATGTAGAGGGCTATAATAGGACATAACTACAACTCTCAGCATTACCAGACTGTACTGGGGCATAAGTTGAAATTACATGTAGAGGGCTATAATAGGACAGACCTACAACTCCCAGCATTACCAGACTTTACTAGGGCATAAGTTGCTATTACATGTAGAGGGCTATAATAGGACAGCACTACAACTCCCAACATTACCAGACTTTACTAGGGCATAACTTGCAATTTCATGTAGAGGGATATAATTGGACAGAACTACAACTCCAAGCTTTTATAGGATGTTATATGGACTATCCCAGGACACCACTAACCTCTTCCCCAGTTACCAAACACAAACTCCGCCCCTAACAGCCACATCACACAGATCACATGATTACATCACTAAAGGTCCTTCAGACTTCCCTGCTCTGCTATGCCTTGGCTTCCTGCACTGGTCACATGGTGACGATGACCTCACCAAAGGTCCTTCTCCACGTCCTATAGTCTCCTCTCACAGGTAGCTATATAAGTGGGTTGTGTGGCTCCGGCTTCCAACCCTTCTATTCAAAAGTCATGTGACAAGAGAATGTCATGTGACCCAGTGACGTTAGAAGGTCAGTTTCTTGCATGGAGTTTAGCCGCTACCTGTATAAGTGTAATTAGTGGGATTGGCCTATCCTCTACTGCAGGCCACCTTCCCACAGGGGCCCCATAGCAGCTGCCTGGTCTGCCTCTATTGAAGGTACGCCACTGCTGTTGATGTACTTACCTAAGGAAGGGGTCACTCCAACACCAAAACACATTGTTGATCATGAATAGAGTCAAGTTCTTCTTCACTAAAGGTCTCCCTGACTCTTCCTTGCCGCTCCGCCGATTTAAACTCCTTTATTTTTCTTCTTCCCTGGTTGATCACCCTAGTACCGTAGGAGAGTGCGCAGCAGCAGGCACTCAGCACAACAACACCAGGTGGGAGGCTGCCCTTCTCCCTGTCAATCCCTGATACTCTGATACTACACACCGGCTCTCCTCTACTTTATCGATTAACATTAAACCTCATCGGCCACTTGAATGTGAAGATACAAACCTTATGTCAGAATGTGGGGAGGAAAATCTGCCGCTGCTTAAGGGATTAAAGAAAATTCTGAATTTTCTTTTTTCTTCTCCTTAATGTAATAAAGGTTTTTTTTTTTGTTGCAGGAGATTTTGATATCGTCCCAGGTCCAAGATGAGCATTATAACACCCAGCGATGGTAAGGATTCCTCCTCTTCTCTCTTATTACTGGATGCAGTGACTGATCTACAACATCTGTACGATTCTCAAGTTCCAATGTCCTGATGAGGAACAGACGTAATAGGAAATGGGGTCACACAGCAGATATACTGTGATATGGCTGCTGCAGGGCCAAACTGCAAGTAAATGGGTTGTCTGTGATTTTGACATTGGTGTCCTCTCCAGAATAGCTCATTAGTGTTAGACCTGGGCTCATCTGAGTCCTGTTCAAGTAAATAGGGCTGAAATGCAATATTAAGCACATCCAGTATACAATCGAAGGTGCTGTGCTTAGTAAGTTGCGACAAGGCTACAGCGCTCAATTGGGCATCGCCTTCTCCTCAAACAGCTGATCGTGGGGGGCACCAGGAGTCAGACCCCGCCATACTGATACTATTGGCCTATACTGAGGATAGCAGCCCTGACACTCAACCACCACTACTATACAGCCCCCCTCTCTACTCCCTTAAAGGGGTTGTACCATCTCTCTGTTCCATAGTGAGATCAGACTAAGCAAAGGCCCCCAGTGACCAAAGTCTCGGAAACAGCCTAACAGACTGATGCACCCCTGGTTCTGTGACTCCCATTGTAGTGAATGAGAGCTATGCAAACCCTGTAACAGAAGAGGCTTCGCTGCTTCCGTAAAACCACACGATTAACACAAGAAGGAAAATAAAAGTGAAACATAGAAACGCCTAATCACACTGTAACCATGTAACGCAGCACAAAACCCCTTACTCAATATTGCCAAACAGATCCTTCAGTGCAGTACCATTATCCCTTTCCCACCTATCCTGCAGTGGCAGCAGCATTGTCCCCTTTCTCATCTGTCTCCCACTGGCAGTAGCAATGTCCCTTCACACCCTTCTGCCTCGGGAGCAGCATTCTTCCTCTTCCCCCCCCTCCCCCCCCTAGCTGCAGCATTGTACCCTCTTTCACTCCTTTTCCACTGGCGGCAGCATTCTCCCACCCCACCCCACTAGCTGTACATTGTCTTCTCACCGGTATCAGGATATTATCATCATACTGTGCCCATATTGCAGCGTATCTGTGTATTGTATAGCGTATCTCCATTGCCTCTCACCCTCTGCACCTAAATGTCGATGTGGAAATTATAATCTACATCTATATCATTAAGGAAACTCCTTTGTATATTATCCATGCTATTCAAATTGCTTAAATGTTTGGTAAAATACAGACGAGTGGAATCACTGCAGATTTATAGTGCAGTGTGTGAACACACCCTTAACCACCTAAGGGTCCCTACACACAAGTGCAAGTGAGTGCACCAAACAATGCAATTTATAGCAGCAGTTTTTGGTGTGAAATTGATACCGTTTTGCCACAGATCTCGCCCTGATTTGGAAACGGTGAAATCTTCTGCTAAAGCCACAAACATAATTGACATGCTGAGGATTGGGAAGTCATCACCGCTGTTCAATTTCCACAAGTGTCCATGAGACTTGTCTATTCTCATACACTGTGCTGGCACTGTAGTACACTGCGGTTTTTCCTGCACATATCCTGCATCGTGTACAGGCACCCTAATGAGTACTTTGAGTCTGTGCACGCTCTGTCCTGTAAACGTATGGCACAGAGATGGTGCAGGAGCTGGGCCCGTGCTAATGCTGATGAGCACTGGCTGTACAGAGGGCTCTCGATTCTCACTGCTGGGATCAGAAATAACTCCATTCCCAGCAGTTTAGCCACTTAGATGCCTATGTCAATGCTGCAGTATCTGCGTGGTTAGAAAGAGGGCAGGAGTCCCCTGTGATGCAATTGTGGGGCAGCCAAGAGCCTAATAATGGTCCCTGGACCTGACATCCTGACATGTACAGATGATTATTCAGCCCTTTATTTGGAAGGGCTGAATAGGCATTTTGTCAGTTTTACAATCACTGAAATAATACACAGCAGTTTAGTGTGTAAAAAAAGTAAAGTATTAAAGAGGGTCTGTCACCATGATCAACCCTATTAAACTAGACATACCGCCTAGTGGGGCTCATCATGCTGATTAAAACTATACCTTTTTTTTTTTTTTGTCTGTAGGGTAAACAGCTGCATAGAGATCTGTGTTTTTATTCATTTGCAAATGAGAAGTTGGAGCACCAGGAGGCAGGGCTGAATCCTTTAAGCACTGCTATGGAACATCCCCTGTGCTCTACACCCCCCCCCCCTTCCCCTTGTATTGACAGGGCTCGACATGCTAAGGGCAGACCTTGTCCAAGAGCTGTCTGCTAGCATCTACATATCATATACACCATGTACTATAGCTTTACCACACTGAGATCTGCTAATCTGCATATTACTGCTTTATTCACAACTATCTATATTTATTTTCTTCCACATTTATCCCATGAGAAGTCTATGTCCTTATCATATTGATAATGTTTTTTATAAAGCTAATAAATATTAGTTTTTTTAATCATATATTGTGTCTGTGAATATACAGTAATAGGTTTTAGCAAAAAATAAAATAAAAATAATATATATATATAAAAACCCTATTCTGTAACTTATGTAAGCCTCTCCTGGGACTTTAACTGAAGATCTCTACATACATGGTAGACGACTATACCACCAAGCTATAATATTACAATATAGAAAAACATGTTTTTTTTCTAGATTTATAAGCTAACACATATGACTGGTGTCTGTATGATCATATATGGTGCCTGTAAATAAATCAGTAATATGCAGATTAGCTTTCTGAGCAGATCTCAGTGTGGTGAAGCTATAGTACATAGTGTATATGATATGTCGATGCTAGCGCACAGCTCTTGGACAGGGCTCTACCCTCAGCCTGCTGTCTAGCCTTGTCAATCAAAAGGAAGGGGAGTGTGCAGAGAACAGGGGGTGTTACAAATCAGTGCTCAAAGGATTCTCGAACTTCTCATTTGCATATGAATAAAACACAGATATCTCTGCAGCTGTTTATCATACAGAAAAAAAGAAAGGTATCGTTTTAGGGTACTTTCACACATGTGTTTTTCTTTTCCGGCATAGAGTTCTGTCACAGGGGGAAAAAACTGATCAGGCATATCCCCATGCATTCTGAATGGAGAGTAATTTGTTCAGGATGTCTTCAGTTAAGTCATTTTGACTGATCAGGCAAAAGAAAAAAACCGTACCATGCTACGGTTTTATCTTCGGCAAAAAAAACTGAAGACTTGCATGAATGCCGGATCCGGCATTTTTTCCCATAGGAATGTATTAGTGCATTTTTTTGACTGATCAGGCATTTTTAAGACTGATCATGATCCTGATCAGTCTTACTAATGCCATCAGTTGGCATACATTTTTGGCATCGACTGAACTGCTTGCCGGATCTCTCTGCCGCAAGTGTGAAAGTAGCCTTAATCAGCATGATGAGCCCTACCAGACAGTCTGTCTAATTTAATAGGGTTGTTCATGGTGACAGAGCCTTTCAAAGGGAAAAAAGAAAAATCAAGCAACCCCCCGCAAATACATTTATTCCCTTGTTTATTAATGTAAAAAAATAAAAAGCCTATAGATAATTTTTATCACCTCATCCGTAACAACCCAAACAACATCCTATACGGTAAACTGCATAAAAATGCCAAAATTGCAGTGTTTTTGTTCATTCTACTTTTCTATTATCAAAAAGTCATACGTAGCCCAGAATGGCACCAATGAAAACTCATGCCCCCCAAAAACAAGCCTCATACATCTCAGTCAGTGGAAAAAAAAGGGACACGCTAAATACATTTTTTCAAGAAAAATAATTTTGCTGTATTAAAGTAGAAATACCGTAGTGGAATCACTTGTCGTCACCCCAAATCCTTTTTTACATTTAGGCAGTTCATTAGATGTACCCCAAAATGATACCATTAAAAACTATTACTCATCTTGCAAAAAGCCCTCACACCGGTATGTGGATGGGAGAGCATAAAAGTTATGGCTTTTGAAATGTGGAGATGAAAAAGTTAAATAAAGTCACCAAGGATTAACTACCAAATTAGACGGCGTCCTTAAAGGGAGTGTGTCATCAGAAAACGACCTGTCTCAGTCAAGTATTTATGTTAAATGTATTTTCCGAATTTCTGGTGATTTAGATTTTCTAGGCATGCTTGTAACCTGTGCAGGGGTCAGAAGGAAGAAGATAAAATGTAGCTATTAACGGTAGAGAAAATGGTGGATCCTGTGTTATCTATACAGAGGTGATACCTATCATTGTCATCCTGCCTGTGATGATAATGAGATGGCTACAGAAAATGTTTTGTTTTTATTACAATGTTATTGTTGTACCAATTTAACAGCTGTAACTCAACTATATTTTGATTTATGTTGCTACCGATTGCATGCATATATTTAAACTAAACAAAATTTACAAGAAAAGTTGCCTCTCCAATAGCATAAAGCAAGTGTGACATGAAACTAACCACATCTTCAGGCACAGAGTCACAGTATAGCGCTAAATAAATATACATGAGGTAGAGGTACAAATGATTGCAGAGGTATACCCTCTAAACCAGATGCCGGGAGCCCAATTTAGTATTGACAGAACCACTGACTGACTCCCTCTGAGGGCAGTGTATTATTATGACTGGTTCTCTCTTTTGAATAAGGGGAGCGTTCCCCTCGCTTCTCACCAGTGAGTGACATCTGCCATGTATCTACATGTATAGATCTCCTGTCAATGTGTCCTGCAGTTATTGTGCTGGTGAATTACAGGGGGTTGTGGATTTCTCATTAGTGGAAACCTGTAAAATGATCCAGGATAGGAATATTCCAAATAAACTGCCATCAGTCTCCTCCATGTTCTAGACATTTCATTCTTGTGTCCACTCCGTTTCCTAGATGATGAGACCCGGCAGTTCTACCAGCAGCTCCGTCAATATAAAGATCACTTCCTGAGGATGACATATGAATATTTCCAAGATGATCTGCACCACATTGTGGAGAACATGAGTCTTCTACCACTTCTGCATGAGCTACATTCCCGAAATCTCCCTGATACTGAGGTGAGAGGACATGAGTAGAGTTGAGCGGACACCTGGATGTTCGGGTTCGAGAAGTTCGGCCGAACTTCCCGAAAATGTTCGGGTTCGGGATCCGAACCCGATCCGAACTTCGTCCCGAACCCGAACCCCATTGAAGTCAATGGGGACCTGAACTTTTCGGCACTAAAAAGGCTGTAAAACAGCCCAGGAAAGGGCTAGAGGGCTGCAAAAGGCAGCAACATGTAGGTAAATCCCCTGCTAACAAATGTGGATAGGGAAATGAATTAAAATAAAAATTAAATAAATAAAAATTAACCAAAATCAATTGGACAGAGGTCCCATAGCAGAGAATCTGGCTTCACGTCACCCACCACTGGAACAGTCCATTCTCAGATATTTAGGCCCCGGCACCCAGGCAGAGGAGAGAGGTCCCGTAACAGAGAATCTGTCTTCATGTCAGCAGAGAATCAGTCTGCATGTCATAGCAGAGAATCAGGCTTCACGTCAGCCACCAATGCAACAGTCCATTGTCAGATATTTAGGCCCAGCACCCAGGCAGAGGAGAGAGGTCCCGTAACAGAGGATCTGGCTTCATGTCAGCAGAGAATCAGTCTGCATGTCATAGCAGAAAATCAGGCTTCACGTCAGCCACCACTGCAACAGTCCATTGTCAGATATTTAGGCCCACCACCCAGGCAGAGGAGAGAGGTCCCGTAACAGACAATCTGGCTTCATGTCAGCAAAGAATCAGTCTTCATGTCATAGCAGAGAATCAGTCTTCATGTCATAGCAGAGAATCAGGCTTCACGTCACCCACCACTGCAACAGTCCATTGTCATAAATTTAGGCCCAGCACCCAGGCAGAGGAGAGAGGTCCCGTAACAGACAATTTGGCTTCATGTCAGCAGAGAATTAGTCTGCATGTCATAGCAGAGAATCAGGCTTCACGTCACCCAACATTGGAACAGTCCATTGGCATATATTTAGGCCCCGGCACCCAGACAGAGGAGAGGTTCATTCAAATTTGGGTAGTCTCGCAATATAATGGTAAAATGAAAATAAAAATAGGATTGAATGAGGAAGTGCCCTGGAGTACAATAATATATGGTTAAGGGGAGGTAGTTAATGTCTAATCAAGACAAGGGACGGACAGGTCCTGTGGGATCCATGCCTGGTTCATTTTTATGAACGTCAGCTTGTCCACAATGGCTGTAGACAGGCGGCTGCGTTTGTCTGTAATGACACCCCCTGCCGTGCTGAATACACGTTCAGACAAAACGCTGGCTGCCGGGCAGGCCAGCACCTCCAAGGCATAAAAGGCTAGCTCTGGCCACGTGGACAATTTAGAGACCCAGTAGTTGAATGGGGCCGAACCATCAGTCAGTACGTGGAGGGGTGTGCACACGTACTGTTCCTCCATGTTAGTGAAATGTTGCCTCCTGCTAACACGTTGCGTATCAGGTGGTGGTGCAGTTAGCTGTGGCGTGTTGACAAAACTTTTCCACATCTCTGCCATTCTAACCCTGCCCTCAGAGGAGCTGGCCGTGACACAGCTGCCTTGGCGACCTCTTGCTCCTCCTCTGCCTTGGCCTTGGGCTTCCACTTGTTCCCCTGTGACATTTGGGAATGCTCTCAGTAGCGCGTCTACCAACGTGCGCTTGTACTCGCGCATCTTCCTATCATGCGCCAGTGCAGGAAGTAAGGTGGGCACATTGTCTTTGTAGCGTGGATCCAGCAGGGTGGCAACCCAGTAGTCCGCACAGGTTAAAATGTGGGCAACTCTGCTGTCGTTGAGCAGGCACTGCAGCATGTAGTCGCTCATGTGTGCCAGGCTGCCCAGGGGTAAGGACAAGCTGTCCTCTGTGGGAGGCGTATCGTCATCGTCCTGCCTTTCCCCCCAGCCACGCACCAGTGATGGACCCGAGCTGCGTTGGGTGCCACCCCGCTGTGACCATGCTTCATCCTCATCCTCCTCCACCTCCTCCTCATCCTCGTCGTCCTCCAGTAGTGGGCCCTGGCTGGCCACATTTGTACCTGGCCTCTGCTGTTGCCAAAATCCTCCCTCTGAGTCACTTCGAAGAGACTGGCCTGAAAGTGCTAAAAATGACCCCTCTTCCTCCTCCTCCTGGGCCACCTCCTCTTCCATCATCGCCCTAAGTGTTTTCTCAAGGAGACATAGAAGTGGTATTGTAAAGCTGATAACGGCGTCATCGCCACTGGCCATGTTGGTGGAGTACTCGAAACAGCGCAACAGGGCACACAGGTCTCGCATGGAGGCCCAGTCATTGGTGGTGAAGTGGTGCTGTTCTGTAGTGCGACTGACCCGTGCGTGCTGCAGCTGAAACTTCACTATGGCCTGCTGCTGCTCGCACAGTCTGTCCAGCATGTGCAAGGTGGAGTTCCACCTGGTGGGCACGTCGCATATGAGGCGGTGAGCGGGAAGGCCGAAGTTACGCTGTAGCGCAGACAGGCGAGCAGCAGCAGGATGTGAACGCCGGAAGCGCGAACAGACGGCCCGCACTTTATGCAGCAGCTCTGACATGTCGGGGTAGTTGTGAATGAACTTCTGCACCACCAAATTCAGCACATGCGCCAAGCAAGGGATGTGCGTCAAACTGGCTAGTCCCAGAGCTGCAACGAGATTTCGCCCATTATCACACACCACCAGGCCGGGCTTGAGGCTCACCGGCAGCAACCACTCGTCGGTCTGTTGTTCTATACCCCGCCACAACTCCTGTGCGGTGTGGGGCCTGTCCCCCAAACATATGAGTTTCAGAATGGCCTGCTGACGTTTACCCCGGGCTGTGCTGAAGTTGGTAGTGAAGGTGTGTGGCCGACTGGATGAGCAGGTGGAAGAAGAGGAGGAGGAAGCCGAGAAGGAGGAGGTGGCAACAGGAGGCAAAGAATGTTGCCCTGCGATCCTTGGCGGCGGAAGGACGTGCGCCAAACAGCTCTCCGCCTGGGGCCCAGCTGCCACTACATTTACCCAGTGTGCAGTTAGGGAGATATAGCGTCCCTGGCAGTGCTTACTGGTCCACGTATCTGTGGTTAGGTGGACCTTTCTACAGATGGCGTTGCGCAGTGCACACTTGATTTTATCGGATACTTGGTTGTGCAGGGAAGGCACGGCTCTCTTGGAGAAGTAGTGGCGGCTGGGAACAACATACTGTGGGACAGCAAGCGACATGAGCTGTTTGAAGCTGTCTGTGTCCACCAGCCTAAATGACAGCATTTCATAGGCCAGTAGTTTAGAAATGCTGGCATTCAGGGCCAGGGATCGAGGGTGGCTAGGTGGGAATTTACGCTTCCTCTCAAATGTTTGTGAGATGGAGAGCTGAATGCTGCTGTGTGACATGGTTGAGACGCTTGGTGACGGAGGTGGTGGTGGTGTTGGTGGTACATCCCCTGTTTGCTGGGCGGCAGGTGCCAACGTTCCTCCAGAGGCGGAGGAAGAGGCCGAGGCGGTAGCAGCAGAAGAGGCCGAGGCGGCAGCAGCAGAAGAGGTAGCAGGGGGAGCCTGAGTGACTTCCTTGGTTTTAAGGTGTTTACTCCACTGCAGTTCATGCTTTGCATGTAGGTGCCTGGTCATGCAGGTTGTGCTCAGGTTCAGAACGTTAATGCCTCGCTTCAGGCTCTGATGGCACAGCGTGCAAACCACTCGGGTCTTGTCGTCAGCACATTGTTTGAAGAAGTGCCATGCCAGGGAACTCCTTGAAGCTGCCTTTGGGGTGCTCGGTCCCAGATGGCGGCGGTCAGTAGCAGGCGGAGTCTCTTGGCGGCGGGTGTTCTGCTTTTGCCCACTGCTCCCTCTTTTGCTACGCTGTTGGCTCGGTCTCACCACTGCCTCTTCCTCCGAACTGTGAAAGTCAGTGGCACGATCTTCATTCCATGTGGGGTCTAGGACCTCATCGTCCCCTGCATCGTCTTCCACCCAGTCTTGATCCCTGACCTCCTGTTCAGTCTGCACACTGCAGAAAGACGCAGCAGTTGGCACCCGTGTTTCGTCATCATCAGAGACATGCTGAGGTGGTATTCCCATGTCCTCATCATCAGGAAACATAAGTGGCTGTGCGTCAGTGCAGTCTGTCTTCCACCGCTGGGGAAGGGCTAGGTGGATGCCCTTGGGAAACCCCGCCAGCAAAGTCTTCAAACAGCATAAGAGACTGCTGCATAACTTGAGGCTGAGACAGTTTCCCTGATATGCATGGGGGTGATGTGACAGACTGATGGGGTTGGTTTTCAGGCGCCATCTGTGCGCTTTCTGCAGAAGACTGGGTGGGAGATAATGTGAACGTGCTGGATCCACTGTCGGCCACCCAATTGACTAATGCCTGTACCTGCTCAGGCCTTACCATCCTTAGAACGGCATTGGGCCCCACCATATATCGCTGTAAATTCTGGCGGCTACTGGGACCTGAGGTAGTTGGTACACTAGGACGTGTGGATGTGGCAGAACGGCCACGTCCTCTCCCAGCACCAGAGGGTCCACTAACACCACCACGACCATGTCCGCGTCCCTTACTAGATGTTTTCCTCATTGTTATCGTTCACCACAACAACAAAAATATTATTTGGCCCAATGTATTGTATTCAAATTCAGCTGAATATAAATTTGAGGCCTAGTATTTAGGCGCTGGGTGACCGGTATGGATTTACTAACAGAATTAGACTTGGAAATGCACAGTAGCGTGTGTGTGAAGTTATTCTGAATGACCCTATGTGCACCTTGAATATTATATACCCTTTTAGGGATAGATTTCAAATAGCTCTGATATAGCAGAAACCACTAAATTATGAAATTGCTAAATTGGGAATTGTATTTCAACCCAGAACAAAAAATGTGCTTTGACGGACACTAAATAACTTTCCCAGCTACAACAGTACAGCGGTAACGAGAGATTTAGCGGGATATAAATTTGAGGCCTAGTATTTAGGCGCTGGGTGACCGGTATGGATTTACTGACAGAATTAGACTGGGATATGGCCAAAAAATAACCACACTATTGCTGGTTAAATGCACTTGGTGTGACAGCTTGACCAACCACTCTACTGAGGGTTAAATGCACTTGGTGACGGGCGCAGCTTGCCCCTGATGTAGTATATGGCCAAAAAATGAACAGACTATTGCTGGTTAAATGCACTTGGTGTGACAGCTTGACCAACCACACTACTGAGGGTTAAATGCACTTGGTGACGGGCGCAGCTTGCCCCTGATGTAGTATATGGCCAAAAAATTAACAGACTATTGCTGGTTAAATGCACTTGGTGTGACAGCTTCACCCTGATGTAGGCTTTAGCCAAAAAACAACCACACCATTGAGGGTTAAATGCACTTGGTCGCAGCTTGTGCTGGCGCACCACAAGACACAAAATGGCCGCCGATCACCCCAGAAAAAAGTGACTGACAAACGGTCTGGGCAGCCTAAAAACAGTGAGCAATTGAATTTCAGCAGCTCAATGATGCACAGCTGCAGATCGATCGATTAATCAAGTCCTTTGGAGGAGTTAATCTGCCTAATCTCGCCCTACTGTCGCAGCCGCAACCTCTCCCTACGCTAATCAGAGCAGAGTGACGGGCGGCGCTATGTGACTCCAGCTTAAATAGAGGCTGGGTCACATGGTGCTCTGGCCAATCACAGCCATGCCAATAGTAGGCATGGCTGTGACGGCTTCTTGGGGCAAGTAGTATGACGCTTGTTGATTGGCTGCTTTGCAGCCATTCAAAAAGCGCCAAGAAAGCGTCACAAAAGCGCCAAGAAAGCGTCGAACACCGAACCCGAACCCGGACTTTTACGAAAATGTTCGGGTCCGTGTCATGGACACCCCAAAATTCAGTACGAACCCGAACTATACAGTTCGAGTTCGCTCATCCCTAGACATGAGCCGCCAGTGTTGTGTATATAATTGCCCCAAGTGAAATCACGTGTAACAGGCACAGTTTACATCATTTTTATAGTGGTGGTTGATTTCCGCCACTGCTTTGCTCCCTCTGGCGGGCATGGCTATTGCTGTGGTCACCTGCCTTCTAGCTCCTGGATGCCAGAGCTCTGGGCTCACAAACATTTATCGTCTCCTACTCTGAGGACTCCAACGTCTGGAGTAGTTCTTCTCTTTAGTCCATCCACGCTGCAGCCTGAATTTCTATGGCCATGATTCTCCATAACTGAAGGGGCACATGCACCATGCACGCATATCATCTACTCTAACTTATGGCAGACCTCCCTAGGGTATTTAAGGAGCCTTCCCACAGGAGAGAGCCTCTGAACAATGGTTTGTAGTGACTAGATTCCTGCAAAGACGGGATTTACTCGGTCTATTTACCTGACTACTGCCTTTTTCCAGATTTGACCCTTCACTGCCTGACCTGACCTCCACCTGATATTCATACTGACCCTGAGCTGCCTGTCCTGACCTCGTACTGTTTAATAGACTACATTAACTCTGCCTGCCCTGACCATGGGCTTCCCCGACTACAGTCTTGTCTGATCGCTCAGTTCTCTGCCTCAGCATCTCTTGACCCCCCCCCCCCCCCCCTCAAAGTTTTTTTTTTTTTTTTTGCCTTCCTCTGGATCAACTTGCAGGAAAACAGGCCGAACTGGATGGACAAATGTCTTTTTTCAGCCTTATATACTATGTTGCTTCAGGAGTTAGCGCCCTGGTGGTTCCCCTGTATAGGGGTTAAAGAGTGAAAACCAGGGTGGCTACTTAGACAACAGGGGAGAACATGTGAGGTTCACGGTGGGCCGAAGGCTACAACAGTTCATCGGGTACTCACGGTTAGCAGATGCCTCCCTGGTCCAGCAGTGCAGTGAAGGAGAGAACAGCACTAGATTCTCCGGGGCACACTCTATTACAGGGGACAGCAGCCAGGTGGTGATCGAGGTGCCCATGAAGGTGATTGGCTTTTCTGGATGCTTGTGTGGCTGGGCCCCTGACTTAAGTAATGTTGTGACGCCAGCACCTTCATGGTGCAAAATGATAAGTGGTGGTAGTATGGAGATAGAAGAACGAGGCAGGGTTTGAATCCAACTCAGAACTTTACTGTAACCAGGATCTTGACAACAATTTTACATCAGTTAAACATTTTTTTTGTGAACATGTACGTGGACTGTGAAAAATCTCAGTAACAGGCTGTATACGTGGCTATCTCTCAGGCTACCATAGGAAGTTATGTACTCACAGGTGTTTAGTGCTGAATCTGGTCCTTGTTCTCCAGCTTGTTAATGGTGAGGCTGCCGGAAGCTAATAGATCCTTCACCTTGAATCCAAAGGTCCTTAAAGCTTGGTAAAATGGCTGTTGTCCTTTGTGCCTTTATCCACTCTTTCTCAATTGAACTGTCTTTCACTAAACACAGCAATCAGCTACACTCTCACTCCTTGAACTTCTACTCCTCCTCTCTTAAAACTAGGCCTGAACTGATATATATACAGTACAGACCAAAAGTTTGGACACACCTTCTCATTCAAAGAGTTTATTATTTTCATGACTGAAAATTGTAGATTCACACTGAAGGCATCAAAACTATGAACACATGTGGAATTATATACATAACAAAAAAGTGTGAAACAACTGAAAATGTCAAATTCTAGTAGCCAAATTTTGCTTTATTACTGCTGTGCACACTCTTGGCATTCTCTTGATGAGCTTCAAGAGGTAGTCACCTGAAATGGTTTTCACTTCACAGGTGTGCCCTGTCAGGTTTAATAAGTGGGATTTCTTGCCTTATAAATGGGGTTGGGACCATCAGTTGCGTTGTGGAGAAGTCAGGTGGATACACAGCTGATAGTCCTACTGAATAGACTGTTAGAATTTGTATTATGGCAAGAAAAAAGCAGCTACGTAAAGAAAAACGAGTGGCCATCATTACTTTAAGAAATGAAGGTCAGTCAGTCCGAAAAATTGGGAAAACTTTGAAAGTGTCCCCAAGTGCAGTCACAAAAACCATCAAGCGCTACAAAGAAACTGGCTCACATGCGGACCTCCCCAGGAAAGGAAGACCAAGAGTCACCTCTGCTGCGGAGGATAAGTTCATCTGAGTCCCCAGCCTCAGAAATCGCAGGTTAACAGCAGCTCAGATTAGAGACCAGGTCAATGCCACACAGAGTTCTAGCAGCAGACACCTCTCTAGAACAACTGTTAAGAGGAGACTGTGTGAATCAGGCCTTCATGGTAGAATATCTGCTAGGAAACCACTGCAAAGGACTGTCAACAAGCAGAAGAGACTTGTTTGGGCTAAAGAACACAAGGAATGGACATTAGACCAGTCGAAATCTGTGCTTTGGTCTGATGAGTCCAAATTTGAGATCTTTGGTTCCAACCACCGTGTCTTTGTGCGACGCAGAAAAGGTGAACGGATGGACTCTACATGCCTGGTTCCCACCGTGAAGCATGGAGGAGGAGGTGTGATGGTGTGGGGGTGCTTTTCTGGTGACACTGTTGGGGATTTATTCAAAATTTAAGGCATACTGAACCAGCATAGCTACCACAGCATCTTGCAGCGGCATGCTATTCCATCCGGTTTGCAATTAGTTGGGCCATCATTTATTTTTCAACAGGACAATGACCTTAAACACACCTCCAGGCTGTGTAAGGGCTATTTGACCATGAAGGAGAGTGATGGGGTGCTGCGCCAGATGACCTGGCCTCCACAGTCACCGGACCTGAACCCAATCGAGATAGTTTGGGTTGAGCTGGACCGCAGAGTGAAGGCAAAAGGGCCAACAAGTGCTAAGCGTCTCTGGGAACTCCTTCAAGACTGTTGGAAGACCATTTCAGGTGACTACCTCTTGAAGCTCATCAAGAGAATGCCAAGAGTGTGCAAAGCAGTAATCAAAGCAAAAGGTGGCTACTTTGAAGAACCTAGAATATGACATATTTTCAGTTGTTTTACACTTTTTTGTTATGTATATAATTCCACATGTGTTAATTCATAGTTTTGATGCCTTTAGTGTGAATCTACAATTTTCATAGTCATGAAAATAAAGAATACTCTTTGAATGAGAAGGTTTGTCCAAACTTTTGGTCTGTACTGTGTGTATGTATGTATGTATATGTGTGTGTTTATATATATATGTATGTATATGTGTGTATGTGTGTATATATATATATATATATATATATATATATATAGTGGGATGCGAAAGTTTGGGCAACCTTGTTAATCGTCATGATTTTCCTGTATAAATCGTTGGTTGTTACGATAAAAAATGTCAGTTAACTATATCATATAGGAGACACACACAGTGATATTTTAGAAGTGAAATGAAGTTTATTGGATTTACAGAAAGTGTGCTATAATTGTTTAAACAAAATTAGGCAGGTGCAGAAATTTGGTCACTGTTGTCATTTTATTGATTCCAAAACCTTTTAGAACTAATTATTGGAACTCAAATTGGCTTGGTAAGCTCAGTGACCCCTGACCTACATACACAGGTGAATCCAATTATGAAAAAAGAGCATTTGAGGGGGTCAATTGTAAGTTTCCCTCCTCTTTTAATTTTCTCTGAAGAGTAGCAACATGGGGGTCTCAAAACAACTCTCAAATGACCTGAAAACAAAGATTGTTCACCATCATGGTTTAGGGGAAGGATACAGAAAGCGGTCTCAGAGATTTCAGCCATCTGTTTCCACAGTTAGGAACATATTGAGGAAATGGAAGACCACAGACACAGTTCAAGTTAAGGTTTTGAAGTGGCAGACCAAGAAAAATCTCAGATAGACAGAAGCGACAAATGGTGAGAACAGTCAGAGTCAACCCACAGACCAGCACCAAAGACCTACAACATCATCTTTCTGCAGATGGAGTCACTGTGCATCGTTCAACCATTCGGCGTACTTTACACAAGGAGATGCTGTATGCGAGAGTGATGCAGAGGAAGCCTTTTCTCCGCTCACAGCACAAAAAGTGCCGCTTGAGGTGGGCTAAAGCACATTTGGACAAGCCAGCTTCATTTTGGAATAAGGTGCTGTGGACTGATGAAACTAAAATTTAGTTATTTGACCATAACAAGGGGTGTTATGCATGGAGGAAAAAGAACACAGCATTCCAAGAAAAACACCTGCTACCTACAGTAAAATAGGGTGGTGGTTCCATCATGCTGTGTGGCTGTGTGGCCAGTTCAGGGACTGGGAATCTTGTCAAAGTTGAGGGACGCATGGATTCCACTCAGTATCAGCAGATTCTGGAGACCAATGTCCAGGAATCAGTGACAAATCTGAAGCTGCGCCGGGGCTGGATCTTTCAACAAGCCAACGACCCTAAACACTGCTCAAAATCCACTAAGGCATTTATGCAGAGGAACAAGTCCAACGTTCTGGAATGGCCATCTCAGTCCCCAGACCTGAATATAATTGAAAATCTGTGGTGTGACTTAAAGACAGCTGTCCATGCTTGGAAGCCATCAAACCTGAATGAGCTAAAGAGGTTTTGTAAAGAGGAATGGTTCAAAATACCTTCAACCAGAATTCAGACTCTCATTGGAACCTACAGGAAGCGTTTAGAGGCTGTAATTTCTGCAAAAGGAGGATCTACTAAATATTGATTTCATTTCTTTTTTGCGGTGCCCAAATTTATGCACCTGCCTAATTTTTTTTAAACAATTATAGCACACTTTCTGTGCATCCAATAAACATCATTTCACTTCTCAAATATCACTGTGTGTGTCTCCTATATTATATATATTTAACTGACATTTTTTATCGTAGCAACCAACGATTTATACAGGAAAATCATGACGATTAACAAGGTTGCACAAACTTTCGCATCCCACTGTATGTGCTTTCCCCATCTAGTGGTGGAATGCACCCAACAGCCTGGCAACAGGGATTCTACACAAGAATGAAATACAGCATGATACAACATATGGCATAACAAGCTTTTGCAGTGCCCATGTACACTAGTGGGACGCTGCACCATTAGGAGTTACCCCAAGCCAAATCTCTTCAAGTGACACAGCAGATTCACTTCCCCTGTGCAACATTCATGTCACCATTCTGCTGTCTACAAGAGGCTGAATGACAATTGTGCTTCATATGTCAGAGTTATATGTTGGACAACTTCCAGTTTAATAATAGATAGCAGCTCATATATGATGGAGAACCCCCCAGAAGTGTATAATCCCCCACACAAGTACATTAGGGGTCATGACATACTGTAAAAAATTTGATTGTTACTTGTGGATTCAGGAAGGATTTTCTCCACAACTATTCCATAGATTTCTCTTTCTCTAGATAACACATTATAGAGAAGACAGACATGTAATATCTGCAGTGTGTTAACCCTTTGTGTTATGTATCTGTATAACGCACCTTATGTCTGATCTAGAAATACCACAGTCTAGAAAATGATAGAAGAAGATTGGCCTGGACTTTACTACAGGATATATTTCTCAGAGGAAGAGAAGCTGTGATACGATTGTGGGTCAGTCTGTATGCATTACGGAGACGTCATGGTTCTCTTGTCCTGGACGGTGTACTGGGGGAACTCCGTCATACAGGTAACATTGTGTATGAGACGTGTCACCCATAAAATAGAGGTCTTCAGAACTAACATTGTCCACAGTAATAAAGATCTCCCTTTGGATTCATTAGGGATCTGAACCAATTTTAGAGTCTAGTCTGGGGTTTGAAGTATAGGTCTTGCCTGTGGCCTGAATTGATTTGGGTCTGGCTTAGGATTTGACGCCAAAACGAGCCACAGGTGATATTTAAAGGGAACCTGTCACCAGTTTTATGGTGTCCTAACTAAGGGCAACATACATAAGTGACTGATTCTCTTAGCAAAGTGCTGGGTTACTTTTTTTTTAAATGACCTAGTCAATCTGCCAACATCTTGTATTGAAAAGCTCCAGCTCATAATGATGAATCCTGAATATTCATGAGCTCCTGACTCTCCCCGCCTACCTGCTGCAGATTGACAGTTATTTTCCATATGAATCCGCAGCAGGTGGGCAGGGGAGTGGCTATAGCTCTGAATTAAATATACGCTGGATTCACTGACATCACGCTGGACTCAAATCAGCTTATTAGCATGCGGCATCTTTGTGTGTATATTATGAGGTAACCATCTGTCACACCAGTAAGTGAATACATCTAAGGTACTTTTTAGTAGTTAATGATTGTGGAACAAGATGTGCTATAACTGCAGACTGTCAGCTTTAATTTGAGGGTATTTACATCCAAATCAGGTGAACGGTGTAGGAATTACAACAGTTTGCATATGTGCCTCCCACTTGTTAAGGGATCAAAAGTAATGGGACAATTGGCCTCTCAACTGTTCCATGGTCAGGTGTGTGTTATTCCCTCATTATCCCAATTACAATGAGCAGATAAAAGGTCCAGAGTTCATTTCAAGGGTGCTATTTGCATTTGGAATCTGTTGCTGTCAACTCTCAAGATGAGACCCAAAGAGCTGTCACTATCAGTGAAGCAAGCCATCATTAGGCTGAATAAACAAAACAAACCATCAGAGAGATAGCAAAAACATTAGACGTGGCCAAAACAACTGTTTGAAACATTCTTAAAAAGAAGGAACGCACCAGTGAGCTCAGCAACACCAAAAGACCCGGAAGACCATGGAAAACAACTGTGGTGGATGACGAAAGAATTCTTTCCCTGGTGAAGAAAAAAAACACAGTTTACAACAGTTGGCCAGATCAAGAACACTCTCCAGGAGGTCGGTGTATGTGTGTCAAAGTCAACAATCAAGAGAAGACTTCACTAGAGTGAATACAGTGGGTTCACCACAAGATGTAAACCATTGGTGAGCCTCAAAAACAGGAAGGTCAGATTAGAGTTTGCCAAACGACAGCTAAAAAAGCCTTCACAGTTCTGGAACAACATCCTATGGACAGATGAGACCAAGATCAACTTGTACCAGAGTGATGGTAAGAGAAGAGTATGGCGAAGGAAAGGAACTGCTCATGATCCTAAGCATACCACCTCATGAGGGAAGCATGGTGGTGGTAGTGTCATGGCGTGGGCATGTTTGGCTGCCAATGGAACTGGTTGTATTTATTGATGATGTGACTGGTAGTGATGAGCGAGAGGTGCCATATTCGATTTCGCGATATATCGCGAATATTCGAGTGAATATTCGTGTTATATTTGTCGAAATCGAATATTCGTAATTATTTCAATTTTCGCGAATAATATGCGATTATTTTAATCGCATGTTGCGATTTTTCTAGTATATTAGTATAAGGCAATGGTATTTTACGAAATTTCATACTATTGCTCTAACTTCGTCTTTTAGAATATTACGAATATTCTAAAAGACGAAGTTAGAGCAATATTACGAAATTTCGTAAAATACACATATATATTGTAATTTAGCTAATATAGTGCTATAATAATTTTTTTTTTCTTTCATTTTTTTTCCCTCTTCTGAACTTAAGCTTTGTAAAATATGTACACTGTTAAAAAAAGTTAATATAGCAGTATATTAGCTAAATTACAATATATATGTGTATTTTACGAAATTTCGTAATATTGCTCTAACTTCGTCTTTTAGAATATTCGTATTATTCTAAAAGACGAAGTTAGAGCAATAGTACGAAATTTCGTAAAATGCACATATATGGAATATAGCAGTGCGAAGCTGAAATTGCGATGCGATTAATATAACACGAAATAATCGCATGGTGATTTCTACTTAGTACTGCTATAGTCCATATTCGGCGAATATGGAATATAGCAGTACTATTCTTCGAGTTATATTCATCGCATGGTGATTTCAACTGATGGACTATAGCAGTAATAAGTAGAAATCACCATGCAATTATTTTGTGTTATATTAATCGCATCGCAATTTCAGCTTCGCACTGCTATATTCCATATATGTGTATTTTACGAAATTTCGTTCTATTGCTCTAACTTCATCTTTTAGAATATTACGAATATTCTAAAAGACGAAGTTAGAGCAATATTACGAAATTTCGTAAAATACACATATATATTGTAATTTAGCTAATATACTGCTATATTAATTTTTTTAACAGTGTACATATTTTACAAAGCTTAAGTTCAGAAGAGGGAAAAAAAATGAAAGAAAAAAAAAATGATTATAGCACTATATTAGCTAAATTACAATATATATGTGTATTTTACGAAATTTAGTAATATTGCTCTAACTTCGTCTTTTAGAATATTCGTAATATTCTAAAAGATGAAGTTAGAGCAATAGAACGAAATTTCGTAAAATACACATGTATGGAATATAGCAGTGCGAAGCTGAAATTGCGATGCGATTAATATAACACGAAAAAAATCGCATGGTGATTTCAACGTAATTCTCTAATCCGACAGTACATTCTAGTATATGGAGCGTCCCCATGGTGATGGGGACGCTCCATGAGCACGGCAACGGGCCCTGAATGGAGCATTAAAAAAAAAAAAAAAAAAACGAATATTCGATTTCGCGAATATATAGCACTATATTCTAAATATTCGCGAAATCTCGAAATCGTGATATTCGAGAAAAATATTCGCAATTCGAATATTCGCGCTCAACACTAGTGACTGGTGACAAAAGCAGCAGGATGAATTCTGAAGTTTCGGGCAATATTATCTGCTCATATTCAGCCAAATGCTTCATTGGCCGGCACTTCACAGTGCAGATGGACCCAAAGCATACTGTAAAAGCAACCAAAGAGTTTTTTAAGGGAAAGAAGTGGATTGTTATGCAATGGCCAAGTCAATCATCGGACCTGAATCCGATTTGAGCATGCATTACACTTGTTGAAGACAAAACTGAAGGGAAAATGCCCCAAGAACAAGCAGGAACTGAAGACAGTTGCAGTAGAGGCCTGGCAGAGCATCACCAGGGATGAAACCCAGCGTCTGGTGATGTCTATGCGTTCCAGACTTCAGGCTGTAATTGACTGCAAAGGATTTGCACCAAAGTATTAAAAAGTGAAAGTTTAATTTATGATTATTATTCTGTCCCATTACTTTTGGTCCCTTAACAAGTGGGAGGCACATATGCAAACTGTTGTAATTCCTGCACCGTTCACCTGATTTGGATATAAATACCCTCAGATTAAAGCTGACAGTCTGCAGTTAAAGCACATCTTGTTTGTTTCATTTCAAATCCATTGTGGTGGTGTATAGAGCCCAAAATGTTAGATTTGTGTTGATGTCCCAATATTTATTGACCTGACTGTACGTATGCCGTAAATTACAAATTAGTGTGGTTGCATCAATGTGAACATGACAAACATAAATAAATGATAGCAGCAATTGCTGATGAGGCTTCAGGGCCCCTCATGCAATGACTGCCGCATACATTGATTATCAAAATGTCCTCATAGTGACCACCACAATGCCCTTATATACTTTATCACATACAAAAAATCCCTTCTCCATTTCAAGTCTGCACTCACTGCTGCAAAACAGACTTACTTCACATCATATCTTCTCTGTCTTACAACCCTAATCAACTTTTTAACACTTGCCTCCACCCTCACCCCTCATCTCAGCTGAGGACTATGCCACAGACTTTAGAGAAAAGATTGACATCAGAGAAAGCTTCAGCCTACAGTCCCCACAGTCCCTCTACACAACTCCCCCCCCCCCTAACCTGCTTCTCCACCATTACAGAGGAAAGCCTTTCCACCCTACTGTCCATATCACATCTCACAGCAGCATGCAGGCAGCACGCACCGGGTCACATCACCAGGGTCGGCGCATACGATGTCTGAATAGTTTAGCCGACACTGCGCACACCAGCCAGCCTCATAATCTCATTTGTGTGGAACGTCACACATGGAAGTGTCAAACTCTTTTGAGCAGCCGAGGGGCGGAGTGGCAGCGAGGTGAGAGATCTCGCACACCCAAGGGGCCGAGCCCCACTCATTATAGTAAGTCCAGTCAGTGTAGCGCAGCAGGGCTCTCAGGCAGTGACTAAGTCGCTCAGTAAATCCCTGACACTGCGCACACCACACGGCCTCAACCACCACCCACCGCCACACACACTTGTATCCCCAGAAGTGTCAGTCGGGACTGAGCAGCTCAGCAGCCAGGATCTTTGTCAGCCAGTGCAGCCAGTGGTATGTGTATTAGCCCTGGCTGCAATCGTTTAAAAGAATAGCTGGGCTCCACTGGCCCACCGGGAAGTTTCCGGTACAATACATTGTCAATCACCCCTGCCGTCGACCACTCCCTTCTCTGACAAACTCTTTCATCACTTGGCATCACAGAACTGGCTCTCTCCTGGATCACATCATACCTCATATATTGGACATTTAGTGTCTCCCACTTGCACACCACCTCCTCATCTCGTCCCCACTCTGTTGGTGTCCCTCAAGTCTCTGTCTTAGGACCCGTCCTCTTCTCAGTTTACACCTTCGGTCAGGGACAGCTCATGGAGTCCCATGGATTTCAATATCACTTTTATGCTGCACACTTTTACCTCTTTTTTCCAGACATTGTAGTGTCCCGCTCCAGGGTCTGTACCATCCGATGTCATTTTGCACTATTGTATTTTTCTATGTCAATGCTGCTAAATTCCTATTTCAGGCTGGTGGATGCATTGCACACATCCAACACTAGAGGTGCCATTTATGTAGGTCAGCCACAGGAAGTTAGAGGGAGATTAGGAGTTAGGAGGAGAGGAGACAGACTTGGCTCTGTCCTCCTGGGCCTTGGCCAGGGAGTGAAGCTACTTCAACCTTTGTAGTCCAAGATTAGGACTTATTGATCCTTTACTGTAATACCCCTTCTAGGGAAATAATTGCTGTATCTTGTGCAACCTTTTCAAAGAATGGAGCAGAGAGTTTGCCTGCTATGAGGGAGACCGCCCTTGGGTTGCTGAATTGCTGAAGCACTGAATATTTACTTAGAGTAATGTTGAGCATGAAAATTAGAATAGCGGATTTTTATCGCGAATATAGACACTTCGAGAATTTGTGAATATTTAGAATATAGTGCTATATATTTGTTATATCGAATATTCAGCATTTTTTTTTTTACCATCTGAACACATGATTCCTCTCTGCTTCTAGCTTGTGGGCCAGTGAGAAGGAAGCAATGTCAAGTTCCCAACAGTACTTGGTGCACCAATCAGTAATCGGTAGTCAGACCTGCTACCACGCCACTTTGTAGTTAGTATTTAAAATGTGAAGTTGCACCTTGTGCGAAAAAATATTCTAATTACTGCCAATTAGCGCAATCGCAAATATATTGGAGCACTTGACTCTATCTGCATATAAAGCTATTCTAATGTTCTGCCTTGCCAACCATTTTCTCCACTTTCAGGAAACTTATACCAACTTGAAAAATGCAGCCAAAGTGACCCACGCCTGTATTTCGCGTTACAAATTCGCATTACGTGATTTTTACATTGCCGATTTATTGCATTCAATAAAATCTTGAATTATCGAAATTCGCGAATATATAACGAATATTCTTAAAAATATTTGTGAAATATCGCAAATTCAGATATAGCGCCTGCCGCTCATCACTTTTACAGAGGATCCAAACTATTATTGAAAGGCTGAGTAACCAGAGTCAGATCAGGAACCAAGTACAAGTAAGATCATCACTTCTACACACTTGAGCTGGAAACCTACATACACCACCTCACTGAGCCTGTTATTGGGATTTAAAGCTTTACCATCTGTATTTATGATAAAGTGCTGCTATTGGATGATACTTATTGCAAGACTACAATTTACAAGTAAAGTTCCTGTTTGGTTTAACTACTACCTCTCTCATTATTCTACTCTATCTACTAATTGCTTCTCATGGTGCTGGCATCAAAAACAACACAGGGGCCCAGCCACCAAAGCACCTTAAACACCCATTACCATCAAGTGCACGTCAACCACCATCTGGCTGGTGTTTCCTGCAATAGAGAGTGCCCTGGAGGATTTAGCGCTGTCTTCCCTATCACTAGAGTTGAGCTAACCGAACTGTAAACTTCAGGTTCGTACCGAACTTTAGGTTTTTCGGGACCTGAACCCGAACATTTATGTAAAAGTTCGGGTTTGAAAGGCTGCAAGGCAGCCAATCAATAAGCGTCATACTACTTGCCCCAAAAGGCCATCACAACCATGCCTACTATTGGCATGGCTGTGATTGGCCAACTGCAGCATGTGACCCAGCCTCTATTTAAGCTGGAGTTACGTAGCGCCGCCCATCACTCTGCTCGGATTAGTGTAGGGAGAGGCTGCAGCTGCTGTGAGGGAGAGATCAGGGAAGAATCTTATGAAGAACTGCTTCTTTACTCAGCGATCTACAGCAAGTGTGTTTTGTGGGTTCAGTGCACAATTGTTTTAAGCCTGCCCTGAACCAACTACTACTGAAAACAACCTTTTTTTCCTTCAGTTAGTCAATATCAATACATAATCGGCAGCCATTTTATGCAACGATAGTGCACCAGCACAGGATGACTGCAAGTCCAGAAATACTGCTTTGAGACACAAAAACCTCTCAAATGTATGTATACTAATGCCAGAAGCCTGACTAATAAAACTGGGGAGCTGGAATAAGTGATGTGTGAGGAGAACTATGACATAGTGGGAATAACTGAGACATGGCTGGATGATGGCTATGACTGGGCAGTTAATGTACAAGGTTACAGTCTGTTTAGAAAGGATTGTCAAAACCGGAGAGGGGGAGGGGTTTGCCTTTATGTAAAGTCTTGTCTAAAGCCCACACTCCGAGAAGATATAAGTGAGGGCCATGAACATGTGGAGTCGCTGTGGGTAGAGATACATGGAGCTAAAAACAACAATAAATTACTAATAGCAGTTTACTATAAACCACCAAATATACCAGAGTCCAGAGCAAATCTACTACTAAACGAGACAGACGAGGCGGCAAATCATAATGAGGTGGTTATTATGGGAGACTTCAACTACCCAGATATAGACTGGGAAACTGAAACTTGTATATCTCATAAGGGAAACAGGTTCTTGGCAATAACCAAAGACAATTACCTCTCCCAACTGGTTCAGGACCCGACTAGAGGGACGGCCATACTGGACTTGGCATTAACCAATAGGCCTGACAGAACATCAGACGTGCAGGTTGGTGGACACCTGGGAAATAATGACCATAAAGTAATAACCTTCCAATTATCATTCAAAACAGGAAGGAACAAAAATACCAAACTTCAAAAAAGCTAAATTTGGCCAACTAAGAGAGGCCATAGGCCTAACTAACTGGGACAAAGTCCTCAAAAATAAAAATACAGCCACAAAATGGGATATCTTTAAAAACATCCTAAAATCTCATTGTGAGAGGTACATACCGTATGGGAATAAAAGGTTAAGGAACAAAAATAAACCAATGTGGATAAATAGAACTGTAAAGAAAGCAATAAGTGACAAAAAGAAAGCATATAAATCACTAACACAGGAGGGTAGCACGGAAGCACTGAAAAACTATAAGGAAAAAAATAGAACATGTAAAAAACAAATAAAAGCGACCAAACTAGAGACCGAGAGATTAATTGCCAAAGCGAGTAAAACTAACCCTAAAATGTTCTTCAATTATATAAATGTTAAAAAGTATAAATCTGAAGGTGTCGGCCCTTTAAAGAGTAATGAGGGGGGAGTCGCAGAGAGCGACGAGGAGAAAGCAAAGCTGTTAAAAAAAAAAAAAAAATTCTCCAATATATTTGCCGAGGAAAATAAACTGTCAGATGTCATGCTGAATGTAAAAATAAATACCCCATTAAAAGTGTCCTGTCTGACCCAGGAAGAAGTACATCATTGACTTAAAAAGATTAAAATAGACAAATCGCCAGGACCGGATGGCATATACCCCCGTATCCTAAGGGAATTAAGTAATGTCATAGCCAGACCCTTATTTCTGATATTTGCAGACTCTATACTGACAGGGAATGTCCCACAGGATTGGCGCATGGCAAATGTGGTGCCAATATTCAAAAAGGGTCCAAAAACAGAGCCTGGAAACTATAGGCCAGTAAGTTTAACATCTGCTGTGGGTAAACTGTTTGAAGGTTTTCTGAGAGATGCTATCTTAGAGAATCTCAACGGAAAAAGACAAATGACACCATATCAGCATGACTTCGTGAGGGATCGGTCATGCCAAACGAATTTAATCGGTTTCTATGAGGAGTTAAGTTCTAGACTTGACAGCAGCGAATCAATGGATGTCGTATATCTGGACTTCTCTAAAGCATTTGACACTGTACCACATAAAAGGTTAGTATATAAAATGAGAACTTAACCAGACTTAACCACTTTTTACTTTGCTTGGTGACTGCTAACTATGAGGCAAACATCTAATAAGCGATGCGGTCATGGTCGTGGTGGTGTTCGTGGAGCCTCTGGTACAGGGAGAGGACGTGGCCGTTCTGCCACAGCTACACGTCCTACTGAACCTACTACCTCAGGTCCCAGTAGCCGCCAGAATCTACAGCGATATTTGGTCGGGCCTATTGCCGTTCTAAGGATGGTAAGGCCTGAGCAAGTACACGCGCTAGTCGATTGGGTGGCCGACAGTGGATCCAGCAAGTTTACATTATCTCTCACCCAGTCTTCTGCAGAAAGCGCACAGGTGGCACCTGAAACCCATGCCAATCAGTCTGTCACATAACCCCCGTGCATATCGGGGAACCTGTCTGAGCCTCAAGTCTCTTATGCTGTTTGAAGACTCTGCTGGCAGGGCATCCACCTAGCCCTTCCCCAGGGGTGGAAGACATAGAATGCACTGACGCACAACCACATATGTTTCCTGATGAGGACATGGAGATGCCACCTCAGCACGTCTCTGATGATGATGAAACACAGGTGCCAACTGCTGCGTCTTTCTGCAGTGTGCAGACCGAAAAGGATGTCGGGGAGGAAGACTGGGTGGAAGACGATGCAGGGGACGATGAGGTCCTAGACGATGCAGAGCAGCCATCGCCAAAACAGTTCGCCTGCTACTGGCCACCGTCACCAGGGACCGAGGACACCAAAGGCAGCTTCAAGGAGTTCCCTGGCATGGCACTTCACACAATGTGCTGACGACAAGACCCGAGTGGTTTGCACGCTGTGCCATCAGAGCCTGAAGCGAGGCATTAACGTTCTGAACCTTAGCACAACCTGCATGACCGGGCATCTGCATGCGAGACAGGGGCTGCAGTGGAGTAAGCACCTTCAAAACCAAGAAAGGGCTCAGGCCCCTCCTGCTCCCTCTTCTGCTGCTGCCTCGGCCTCTTCCTCCACCTCTGGATGAACATTGGCACCTGCTGCCCAGCAAACAGAGGATGTGCCACCAACACCACCACCTCCGTCACCAAGCATCTCCACCATGTCACACGGAAGAGCTCAGCTCTCCAAACCTTTGAGAGAAAGCGTAAATTCCCACCTAGCCTCCCTCGATCCCTGTCCCTGAATGCCAGCATTTCTAAACTACTGACCTTTGAAATGCTGTCATTCAGGCTGGTGAAGATGGACAGCTTCAAACAGCGCATGTCGCTTGCTGGCCCACAGTACGTCGTTCCCAGCCGCCACTACTTCTCCCTGCACAACCAAGTATCGGATAAAATTAAGTGTGCACTGCGCAACGCCATCTGCGGCAAGGGCCACCTAACCACAGATGCGTGGACCAGTAAGCATGGACAGGGATGCTATATCTCCCTAACTGCACACTGGGTAAATGTAGTGGCGGCTGGGCCCCAGACGGAGAGCTGTTTGGCGCATGTCCTTCCGTTGCCAAGGATCGCAGGGCATCATTCTTTGCCTCCTCTTCCTACTCGGCTTCCTCCTCCTCTTCTACCACTTGCTCATCCGGTCAGCGACAGACCCTCACCACCAACTTCAGCACAGCCAGGGGTAAATGTCAGCAGGCCATTCTGAAACTTATGTGTTTGGGGGACAGGCCCATCACCACGCAGAAGTTGTGGCAGGGTATAGAACAACAGACCAACGAGTGGTTGCTGCCAGTGAGCCTCAAGCCCGGCCTGGTGGTGTGAGATAATGGGCGAAATCTCGTTGCAGCTCTGGGACTAGTCAGTTTGACGTACATCCCTTGCCTGGCGCATGTGCTGAATTTGGTGGTGCAGAAATAAATTCACAACTACCCCGACATGTCAGAGCTGCTGCATAAAGTACGGGCGCCCTTTCGGCGTTCTCATCCTGCCACCGCTCTGCTGTCCTCTCTACAGCGTAACATCGGCCTTCCCGCTCACCTCCTCATATGCGACGTGCCCACCAGGTTATTTTTTTAAGGTCGTCTATGTTTTTTTAAATTAATTTCCCTATCCACATTTGTTTGCAGAGCATTTGCCATGCTCTTAAGCACATTTTGCTGCCTTTTGCAGCCCTCTAGCTCTTTCTAGGGCTATTTTAAAGCCATTTTAGTGGCAAAAAGTTTGGGTACCCATTGACTTCCATGGGGTTCGGGTTCAAGTTCGGGTCCCGAACCCAAACTTTTTTTCAAGTTCGGCCGAACCTGAACATCCAGGTTTCCGCTCAACTCTTCCTATCACTGCACGCCGGCCCAGGGAGGCTCTGCTAACTGTGAGTAGATGAACTACTACCCCTATCGGCCCGCCATAGCCTCACGTGTTGCCCCTGCGGTCCGGTCTGCTGCATGAATCTGCGTCACAAACAGGATTATAAAACAACTCTGTGCCTTTTAAATGAACTGTACACCATGTATTGATGACATCAATTGCATATTGAAAGTGAGAGAAACTTTAAGTGCCTCTAATCAGCTGAAAAATAACCTGTTTGAATCGTAAAGTATATGAGGATATTATACAAGACTTTTATTATAAAATCGCTTGGTCAAAAGTGAGAACTGAAAAATTTGGGGTCAATAATTCTGATTGCTGTCGTTGAATATACTTTTCTATGCATCTAAAATAGCCACCTGAAGCTTCTTTATTAATTGAACTATGCCATCACTGTGCAGAATGCCCTGTTCAGCTGAAAAAATTGAGTGCAGCCCCTTTTGAAAGTGCGAAAAAATAATTTCTACTGCGCCACAATAGACTTTTCATTATGCTTCTTGGTGGTGCCGCCCTCTGATACAAATGAACCTAAGGGGTGGTCCTGAAAGAGAGAGGAATGCTAGCCGGGCAGGGGAAGCGGAAGTGCTTAGCTGTGGTGTAGTGAGAGAACGAGTCATGGCTGAAAATATGACGTCACTGCAAGGCCTGAGCAGGAGCAACCGAAAGCCGCTTCAGAAGCAGCAGGGGCAAATCGCAGTCCAGAGCCATCATGGTGGCCGTCGGAAATCGCCCTTCTTTTGGCAGGAGAACGGGATGACTTCTATGAGATAATGTGGAAGCAGTGCACCTCCAGGTACGGCTCATACTACACCCAAGGGCCACCCTTGAGGCCTACAGAGCCTCCACAGGCCCTAAGTGCGACATCCACCCCCAGCGCCGCCGAAGGATGGGACCGGACTCGGGCGCAGCAGCCGAGAGAGAGACAGAAATTCCCTGATGTGACGGCATCAACACTGGAGAAGGAGAAGATCTCAATTTTTGATAAAGTTCGGGAGACGCTGGGTTTGATCCCAAGATTGACCCGAAGCCGACTGGAAGCCATCCCAGAGTGTTCATCCTCTGATGAATGGGGCTCCGGGAGCCCACTATCTACTGATGTGCCTTCCAGTCCGGATCCGTACCTATAAGTAGGAAACAATGTATATCCCGTATAGACTCTTGCTGGTTGCAATCTGGTGATAGTTTATATGGTCACCATAGATCTTGCAGGCTTTTCATTCTGGATTACCTGCTGGACATGTAGCAGAGCAAAATAAAAAAAAATCCCAAATTGTGCATTTTTGTTTTTTAGTTGTGCCATATTTGCCTTTTTCCCCCCTTCTCAGGTTATCTGAGGACTTTAACTTGGATCAAGTTATGTAGCGTTCAAGCTATGTACCCAGAAGGAGATTTTCTGTGCCTGTTTTATGTAATACTTATATTTACAATACCAGAACTTTTTGCACTTTATTGGATTACAAATGTTTTATACCCTAATGTTAGGTTCGACTTAAAGGGCTTGTCTCACCTCCTTATTTCAGTCCTTAGTGCACGGCTCTTTGGGCACTTCCTGAGCTGTAGTGGGGTAGTGGGGGGGGGGGTACCTCTGCTGTGACTGGGGGAGCAGGCATGAAGCGCTGGGATAATATAATCTCGCCCCTTTACTACACATGCACGCTCGTGAGGCTGCTAGACTGTCTGAAACACTAGCAGTCTCAGTGGAGCAGACCCTGTACAGATCGTGACAACCTATGGGTAAGTGTCACGGCTGTTTAAGGGTAACCAGAGCATACACAGTAAGAAGAGCTACTGACCGGACCCCAAACTAGGGAAGAGAAAGGGTGACCCCTGTCAGACCCTCAACACTCTCCCTATGCTGCTAAAGCACATGCCCGGATCCAAATGGTGGAACGAGGCATGCCCGCGTACCTTAGACTGATGAGCCCTGTAACCCCTACAATAGTGGAAGGGGCACGGCCACCGATGCCCTGCTCAGAATATGGAGGGAACCGGGGCCACCTCAGATCCAGTCAGGAAAACACCAGGTACACAACAAAGTCTGCACACTTAGCTGATGAAGCTGCAACCGCAGAGAAGATGGATCCAAGGGCCGCTGGCAATATCCGGAGTGCTTGCAGCAGCAGAACACAGGTCCAGGGAACTAGTAGCTAAAGAAGTGAAGATACTCAAGGCAGAGCTACAACTGAAAAGAGAAATATAATCCACGCCCTGCAATAGGAGGAGGGGTGATTTAAAGGCAGGGAAATCAGGAGAGACAGCTGGGAGTAAAGACCTCACAACAGGGGCGGAGAAACAGAACAGTGAGAACACCTCCAAACTCTAAGTGACATCATCACAGGGGTGGAGACACAGAGCTGTGAGAACGTCTCAAAGCTCTGGTAGTGACAGTACCCCCCCCTCTACGGGTGGACTCCGGACACCCAGGACCCACCTTCCCAGGATGAGCCCTATGAAATGCCCTGATAAGGCGAGTGGCTTTAATGTCCGACATCGGAACCCACATCCTCTCCTCAGGACCATAACCCTTCCAATGAACGAGGTACTGAAGAGAACCGCGGACAATGCGAGAGTCCACAATTCTGGAAACCTCAAACTCCAGATTGCCATCAACCAAAATCAGAGGAGGAGGCAAAGAGGAGGGTACCGTGGGCTGGACATATGGTTTTAAGAGAGATCTGTGAAATACATTATGTATCTTCCAAACCCGTGGAAGATCAAGGCGGAAGGCAACAGGATTGATGACTGACAAAATTTTATAAGGCCCAATAAACTTGGGACCCAATTTCCAGGAGGGAACCTTCAGTTTAATATTTCTTGTAGACAACCACACCAGATCACCCACATTCAGGTCCGGACCAGGCACACGTCTCTTATCAGCCACACGCTTATACTTCTCACTCATCTTTCTGAGATAACTCTGAATCTTTTGCCAAATGGTAGACAAAGACGAGGAAAATCTCTCCTCCTCAGGTAAACCAGAAAGAGCCCCTCCCGAGAATGTCCCAAACTGCGGATGGAACCCATATGCACCAAAAAATGGTGACTTATCAGAAGATTCCTGACGACGGTTGTTCAAAGCAAACTCAGCAAGAGGGAGAAATGAACACCAATCCTCCTGGTTCTCTGCCACAAAACAGCGCAAATATGTCTCCAGATTCTGATTGAGGCGCTCAGTCTGACCATTCGACTGCGGGTGAAAAGCAGAAGAGAAGGACAGCCGAACCCCCAGGCGAGAACAGAAAGCCTTCCAGAACCTGGACACAAACTGCGTGCCTCTATCGGAAACAATCTCAGAGGGAATGCCTTGCAATTTAACAATATGATCGACAAAAGCTTGCGCCAACGTTTTAGCATTGGGTAAACCAGGGAAAGGAACGAAATGAGCCATCTTGCTAAAACGGTCCACGACCACCAGGATCACCGATTTCCCCGAGGAACGAGGAAGATCCGTGATAAAGTCCATGGACAGGTGTGTCCAAGGACGGGAAGGTATGGGTAATGGGAGAAGGGAACCTGAAGGTCGTGAACGAGGGACCTTAGCGCGAGCGCACGTCTCACAAGCCGCCACAAAACCCTCCACAGACTTACGAAGAGCCGGCCACCAAAATCTCCGAGCAATGAGATCTACCGTGGCTCTACTCCCGGGGTGACCAGCAAGAACTGTATCATGATGTTCCTTAAAGAGTTTGTGACGTAGCTCAGGAGGCACGAACAACTTCCCGGAGGGACAACGGGCAGGTGCCTCAGACTGGGCAGCCTGGACCTCGGCCTCCAAATCGGAATATAGAGCAGAAACAACTACCCCCTCCGCCAAAATGGGACCCGGGTCCTCGGAGTTTCCTCCTCCCGGAAAACAGCGAGAGAGAGCATCAGCCTTCACATTCTTGATCCCAGGGCGGAAAGTAACAACAAAATTGAATCTGGAGAAGAACAGAGACCATCTGGCCTGTCTCGGATTCATACGCCTGGCCGACTCCAAGTACGCCAGATTCTTATGGTCGGTAAAAACGGTGATAGGGTGCCTGGCCCCCTCCAACCAATGGCGCCATTCCTCGAAAGCCAACTTGATGGCCAACAACTCCCTATCTCCCACATCATAGTTTCTCTCTGCCGGGGAGAGTTTTCTAGAGAAAAAGGCACAAGGTCGCCATTTGGCAGGAGAGGGGCCCTGGGACAAAACTGCACCCACACCCACCTCGGAAGCATCCACCTCAACAATAAAAGGTAAGGAAACATCGGGATGCACCAAGATGGGAGCAGACGCAAAACTCTCTTTAATCTTAGAAAAGGCTGCAAGCGCCTCCTCCGACCAAGAGGAAAAATCTGTCCCCTTTTTTGTCATGTCAGTAAGGGGTTTGACAATAGAGGAATAATTCAAAATGAACTTTCTGTAGTAGTTAGCAAAACCCAGAAAGCGCATCAATGCCTTCTGATTTTCAGGAAGCTCCCACTCCCGCACAGCACGGACCTTCTCCGGATCCATGCGAAAACCAGAAGCAGAGAGGAGAAAACCCAGAAATTGAATCTCCGATACCATAAAAAGACATTTCTCCAGCTTGGCATACAGTTTATTCTCCCACAGTATCTGCAGGACCTGAAAAAGATGATCCTGATGGGTCTGAACATCAGGGGAAAAAATCAAAATATCATCCAGATACACCAATACAAATTTCCCCATTAAATGATAGAAAATACTATTAACAAAATGCTGAAAGACGGCCGGAGCATTCATCAGGCCGAAAGGCATAACGAGATTCTCAAAATGCCCATTAGGGGTATTAAAGGCCGTTTTCCATTCATCCCCCTCTCTGACCCTGACCAGGTTGTACGCGCCTCTCAGATCCAATTTGGAAAACACCTTGGCCCCAACAATTTGGTTGAAGAGGTCCAGGATTAGAGGAAGGGGATAGGGATCGCGAATCGTGATACGGTTCAGCTCCCTAAAATCTAAGCAAGGTCTCAGAGAGCCATCTTTTTTTTTAACAAAAAAAAAAACCCGCGGCAACAGGCGACTTTGAGGGACGAATATGCCCCTTCTCGAGACTCTCGGAGATATAGGTTCGCATTGCGAGTCTTTCCGGTTGTGAGAGATTGTAGAGGCGTGCCTTTGGCAGCTTGGCGCCGGGAATGAGGTTAATGGGACAGTCAAACTCCCGGTGAGGAGGTAGCTCCCGAACACCGCTTTCGGAAAACACATCCGAGAAATCAGAGAGAAATGATGGCAGAGTTTTAGTAGACACCTCTGCAAGAGTGGCTGTGAGACAATTCTCTCTACAAAAGTCACTCCACTCATTTATTTGCCTTCCTTGCCAATCAATAGTGGGGTTATGTCTAGTGAGCCAGGGTAGCCCCAAAACTAGAGGAGAAGGCAATCCGTTAAGGACAAAACAAGATATCTCCTCCACATGAGTGTCACCTACAGCTAGCCGGATATTGTGAACAATGCCTTTCAAAGATCTCTGCGAGAGTGGGGCAGAGTCAATAGCAAAAACAGGTATATCCTTTTCTAATGTACAAACCTGAAAACCATGCAAGGCTACAAATTGAGTGTCAATAAGATTGCCGGCCGCTCCACTATCGACAAAAATCTCACAAGGAATGACTTTGCTCTCTAGCGCCACCCTGGCAGACAGGAGAAAACGGGAACTGCAGGTCAAAGGAAAAGCATCAATTCCCACATCAACTTTGCCCAAAGTAGCAGATGAAGCAGAACTTGATGATCTACCTCTTGAGGTTTTTCTCTTATTATCGCTCTTAGAACAGGTCAGGAATCTCCTAGACGGACAAACATTTGCCAAATGACCTATGCCCCCACAACAAAAACACACCATATTCTGAGGACTAAATCCTCTTTTATCAGGGGCAAGTCGGCCTAGCTGCATGGGCTCCTCCTCAGAGGGGAGCGAGACAGGATGAGACCCCTGCATACTGAATGAGTCCGCACCATTGCCCCTAGACTGACAATGGCTGGATGGAGAGGTCTTGTTTCTTTCCCTTAGACGCCTGTCAAGGCGTACCGCTAATGACATGGCAGACTCTAAGGATGTTGGTCTCTCATGGAAAGCAAAGGCATCTTTCAAATCCTCTGAGAGACCATGACAGAACTGACTTCGGAGTGCAGCATCATTCCAGCCTGAATCAGCTGCCCATCTCCGAAATTCAGAACAATAAAGCTCCGCAGACAGTTTGTTCTGGCATAGAACACGTAAGTTCGATTCTGCCAGAGCAACACGATCCGGGTCATCATATATCTGCCCCAGGGCCACAAAAAACCTTTCCACGGATCGAAGGGAAGGATCCCCTGATGGCAGCGAAAAAGCCCAAGTCTGAGCATTACCTCTGAGCAGGGAGATGACAATCCTCACCCTCTGTTCCTCATTACCAGAGGAGTGGGGACACAAACAAAAATGGAGTTTACATGCCTCTCTGAAGCAAACAAAATTCTCACTGCCCCCGGAGAACGTTTCCGGAAGTGAGACCTTTGGCTCGCAACAGACTCCATGAGCCGGAGCAGAGCCCAATGCTTGTAGCTGAGTCAGAGATTGACGGAGATCCGCTACTTCCAAAGAAAGACCCTGCATGCGGTCAACCAGGTCAGAAAGCGGATCCATGTCAACAAGGACGGTTTTGGTGGATTATAATGTCACGGCTGTTTAAGGGTAACCAGAGCATACACAGTAAGAAGAGCTACTGACCGGACCCCAAACTAGGGAAGAGAAAGGGTGACCCCTGTCAGACCCTCAACACTCTCCCTATGCTGCTAAAGCACATGCCCGGATCCAAATGGTGGAACGAGGCATGCCCGCGTACCTTAGACTGATGAGCCCTGTAACCCCTACAATAGTGGAAGGGGCACGGCCACCGATGCCCTGCTCAGAATATGGAGGGAACCGGGGCCACCTCAGATCCAGTCAGGAAAACACCAGGTACACAACAAAGTCTGCACACTTAGCTGATGAAGCTGCAACCGCAGAGAAGATGGATCCAAGGGCCGCTGGCAATATCCGGAGTGCTTGCAGCAGCAGAACACAGGTCCAGGGAACTAGTAGCTAAAGAAGTGAAGATACTCAAGGCAGAGCTACAACTGAAAAGAGAAATATAATCCACGCCCTGCAATAGGAGGAGGGGTGATTTAAAGGCAGGGAAATCAGGAGAGACAGCTGGGAGTAAAGACCTCACAACAGGGGCGGAGAAACAGAACAGTGAGAACACCTCCAAACTCTAAGTGACATCATCACAGGGGTGGAGACACAGAGCTGTGAGAACGTCTCAAAGCTCTGGTAGTGACAGTAAGAAGTTGCAGCGATTTGTATCTTACAGGAGAGAATGACAGAGAGGTGGACGGGAACGGGACGCCCACTCCATCAGATCCCGGCCACCAGAAAGGCCGGCTTTTTTTCCAGCTGTGTGTAAGCCGTGTACCCGGGTGGGCTCCCCAGAATACAGCAAAGTCACAGACCAGGAAAGCGACACTGACACCAGCTTACTATGCAAGAAAATAAACTTTACTTAGACAAGGAGTAATAACATAAGCATCACCAAAACAATACAAACATGCATAGAAAACGCTATATCCCCGGACCTACAGTCAATGTCTCTGCCCACTGGACAGGCCTAGCTGATGGCGGACACAGCAGAGCCTGCAAGTCGTGCAGCCTAGGCCTAGCATTAGTTAGTTAGGATTAGATTGTTTTGCTAGGCGGTACTGTACTGGACTGCAGCACAGTTATTGACTTGCAGACTCTGCATGTGTTTGCCATCGGCTAGGGGTGTCCTCTGTAGTGGCACACTACAGAGGACACCCCTAGCCGATGGCAAACACATTCAGAGTCTGCAAGTCAATAACTGTGCTGCATTCCAGTACAGTACCACCTAGCAAAACAATCTAATCCTAACTAACTAATGCTAGGCCTAGGCTAGTCTCTGTAACTTCAGGCATCACACAATATAACAATCAGTAACCAGGTGTACTGACCTGCGTCAGTTCTGGGCCCGAGGATGCAGCCTACCAGGGATGGCCACCAACCTCTTCGCAACCGTGCGGCCTTGCTTGATGATGAGGCCTTCTGTCAACACACTGAACTGGTCTTCCTTGGACAACCTCTCTTTCAAAAGAGCTGGATTCAGTCAGGGTATAACAGCTACTCTCCTTCTTCTGAGTGTCCATTAACTGCCGGACATCTGCAAGCCAGGATGGAATCGGATTCAGTCCCTCACAGCACAATCCTTCCACCATGCCAGATTAACACTTCCTGGTTCACTTACAGGCAGCAGCATGAGTCATCAGCATGAGTCATCATCTGTTTTGCATATTCAAATCTCAGAGTGTGCTGGCTGTAGCTTCAAAACAGTGGCCTCTAGTGCCCGGAATGCCAAATGACAATTCAAGTACAGATATTATGCAGAAATGGCTGTTTCACAATCTCACATGAGCGCAATCGCGGCCACGGCTGCAGTGGTGGCTGTAACCCCTGGAGACGAGCAGTGTATAAAGAGGACGAAGAAGTTAGATAGTGGGCACCAGAGCCATTTCTGCTAATTCATCTACATTAGTAAGTTAATTATATCAATGTCATGCACATAATAAATATAACTTGAGTTGAGACAACCCCATTTACTCACTTTGGACTTGAGGCCCCCCTCCCCCAGTAATTTTTTCCCCCTTCCTTTCATGCCGCCCCCATTCCTGTGGCTAGTAAAGATCGCTCTCTCAGACCAGGGCCGGCAGCTGTTCCATCCGTTTTATATACTGCCACTGTATATAATTTTATTGTGTAATACTGTTCATGGGGCCCTGACAAAATCATTTAGTCCCCCTCTTCCTGGATGGGCCCCTTCTGGGTCAGGGCCCCAAAGCAGCCGCTTCCCCTATAGGTATTCCCCTTGGACTTAACCCACTATGGACTTAACTTACTTTGCACTTAACTCACTATGGAGTTTGCCCCAATGGACTTTGCTATGGACTTTATTCTTTGCCTATGTATCACCGCCCCTTTTGTAATGGTCAAGCAAAGAAGAGAATACAACGCCCATTATTCCTTTTTCTGCGCCATCACAACTAAGAAGTATTAACCTGTGATATATTGTGATGATGTGTATTTATATGCAAGTTTTTTTATGCACTTGAGTACTGGATTAACCTGAAAACAAAAACAAAATATAGTATATAATGCTGAACTTTGAGATATATGTGTGCGGCGCATGTTTTTAGTGTTTTTCAGGTGACGGCAAGGAGATCCTCAGCATCTAGCAAGTCCAATGTCGAGGTCGACTTTCCTTAAAGCAGTGGGGAATGTAATGTACCACCCCAGGTGGATGGGAACGCTCCTAAATTGTCTATACCATTCGATGTCATTTTGCACTATTTATTGTATTTTCCTTTTGTCAATGCTGCTAAATTCTTATTTCAGGCTGGTGGATGCATTACATACATCCAACACTAGAGGTCTCTGTAACACCATTTATATAGTTCAGCCACAGGAAGTTAGAGGGAGATTAGGAGTTAGGAGGAGATGAGAGGAGACATACTTGGCTCTGTCCTCCTGGGCCTGGGAGTGAAACTACTTCAACCTTTGCAGTCTAAGATTAGGACTTATTGATCCTTTACTGTAATACCCCTTCTAGGGACCCTTCCAGGGACTAAGGGAATAATTTCTGTATATTGTGCAACCTTTTCAAAGAATGGAGCAGAGAGTTTGCCTGCCATACGGAGACTGCCCTTGGGTTGCTGAATTACTGAAGCACTGAATATTGCTGAATATTTATTTACAGAGGATTCAAACTATTATTGAAAGGCTGAGTAACCAGAGCAAGATCAGGAACCAAATACAAGTAAGATCATCACAGTTGAGCTTGAAACCTACATACACCACCTCACTGAGCCTGTTATTGAGATTTACAGCTTTTCCATCTGTATTTATGACAAAGTGCTGCTATTGGATGATACTTATTGCAAGACTACAATTTACAAGTAAAGTTCCTGCCTCTCTCATCATTCTATTCTATCTCCTAATTGCACCTCACGGTGCTGGCACCACAAACAAAACAGGAACCCAGCAACCAAAGCACCTTAAACGCCCATTACCATCAAGGGCACCTCAACCACCATCTGCCTGGTGTTCGCTGCAATAGAGAGTGCCCCAGAGGATTTAGTGCTGTCTTCCCCACCACTGCAGGCCGACACAGGGGACAATTGAAATGTGAGTACTACTACCCTCACTCGGCACATCGTCACCGTTACACTCACATAACATCCTTAGTGTGCGGGCGTTGCAATATCTTACTATCAAGAATCGCACAATTCCTATCTTTTTATATCTTCTTTCTGCTCTCACTAAATTAACATGGATGAAACAGAATTTATCATGTTTTCCCCATCTCTCTCAACCCCCCAACAGAGCTATCATGGTCAATGGCTACACACACTCATCGGTCAACCAAGTCCTCACAAGTCCTTCAAACCACCGCACATCCAAGCCCATCACCAGCCAGCCCATCACCCACCACACCCAACTCAAAAATATCTCTTGAATTCGAACATTCCTAAGCCAAGAGTCTGCAAAAGTTTTGAGAGAATACATGAAAGATACATGTGAGCATCCACAAAACATGCACATACATGTCTGTTACCACATGATTGGAGTCCAAACAGAATAGTATCAACGGCTGCATGTGGCCCGCGGGCCGTAGGTTGTGCACCCCTGTTGTAGATGGTAAGCCCACACGGGCAGGGTCTTCTCTCCTTCTGTACCAGTCTGTAACTCGTCTTGTTCATGGTTATTGTAATTGTTTTCTATTATGTATGTATACCCCTTATCATATCTGCAGCGCCATGATATCTTGAAGAAAAGAAGATCATCGCTACCCCGCCCACCCTCCCCTTTTTTATGATGTTTTTTATGATGTTTTTTTTACTGTTTGTGGGGTATGAGTTGTTTATAACTCTCCATTTTGAGCTTGAGTTTATGGCTGAGCTCGTTTATTGTTTTTATATAAGTTTAATTAAATGTGTATATATTGAGTTATGAATGTTACTTAATAAATTAATAAAGGCTGTGGCCAATTAATAATTTTTTTTTATTCCATACAAAAAAAACGTTTGGTTTCAGTGCGTTTATTTATGTTTATATTATTGTAAGTAGGTATGACCTTTTATCCCATGAATGGAGCTATAATAATACTACAGCACCCTCATAATAACAACCATAGTGCCCCTTCATAAAGTAACCATCCCAATGCCAGGACATACAATGACCACCACAATGTGACCATGTGTACATCCAGCACTGATTACGTCTGTATCATTTCTTATTAGGTGACACTATGGTGAAGGAAATCCTGCTGGATGAACATGGACACCAACTGTCCCCACAACTCAAAGGTAAGTGAGATTTATATAAACCTATTGTTATAAAACTGCTCATAGTTTACATTACATTACACCTATCACATAGAACATATTGTTTGCACTGCAGCAAGTTGTTTTAGAGCAGGAGGAGCTGAGCAGATTCATATATAGTTTTCTGTGACGATTCAGTATAACTTGTATAACCTCCTCCTCATAGAGGAAAGGCTGTCAGTCCCTGATAGGACCTCTTCCTCCTCCTCATAGAGGGAAGGCTATCAGTCACTGACAGCCTTCCCTCTGAGGAGGAGGTCCTATCAGTGATTCACAGCCTTCCCTCTGTGAGGAGGAGATCCTATCAGTCACTGATAGGATCTCCTCCTCATAGAGGGAAGGCTGTGAATCACTGATAGGACCTCCTCCTCAGAGGGAAGGCTGTCAGTGACTGATAGGACCTCCTCCTCATAGAGAGAAGGCTGTCAATCACTGATAGGACCTCCTCCTCATAGAGGGAAGGCTGTCAGTCACTGATAGGATCTCCTCCTCATAGAGGGAAGGCTATGAATCACTGATAGGACCTCCTCCTCATAGAGGAAAGGCTGTCAGTCACTGATAAGACCTCCTCCTCATAGAGAAAAGGCTGTCAGTCACTGATAGTACCACCTCCTTATGGAAAGAAAACTGTTAATCACTGATAGAAACAACTTCTTGTCTTCACAGCCCAGAATTAGCATGCTTTTAAAGCGACCCTGTCAGCATGATTAACCATCCAAAAGTCTGCACTTATGCTACAGCTCTGCTGTTGCTTGCTGACCAGGTGCTGGTGACATAATTGAACGAGGAAGTAGAGGCATTCCTGGCTACAGAGATAGAGGAGGATCGCTTCTGGGTTAAATCAGGCCATCGGCTTCTGTGCTCTATGGATATGAAATGCTCGGTAAGCAGTAGCAGAGCTGTAGTACAGGCGCAGACATTTGGAGGCAGTACTCAGGTGCAGAAGACAGGGAAAGATAAGGTGTCTTGCTCTATCAATGAAATGTCAGGGTATAGTGTTCAGCGCACCAGGGGTGTATATAATGCTACAGCACACCCCTCGGTGTTCCAACTAAGTAATTTGCATATTTAAAAAAAGTAATTATTTCTATGCATCATTAATACCTAAAAAAATATAATTTTGGATCAGAATAATCAACCGTACCAGGCACTATGTCTGTTTTAGTAGGGTTGATCACGCTGACAGTGCTGCTTTTAATAAATAAAGTACAAGTTTTACTGGATCTTTTCCCATAAACTATATACCAATTTGCTCAGCTCCTCCTGCTCTATGGTGCCTGCATTTCATGTAAATTACACCGTACAGCACCACCGCACCTAGTATTCTAGTTAATAACATGCAGCAGTGGCCCCGGCAGAAGGTGAGAATGTGTGTGATGGTGCTACTAGTACTCACAGTGTCTATGGTCCTCCCTGTTACTCTTTGGAGCATGCACAGCGAATAGAGCACCCTTGCCCCCCGCATGGAAAACCCTGGTTTGGGTCTCCCTGGTTTGTTGGGCCCTTGGTGTTGTGTAAAGTTATTATCCACATTTATCATCCAGTGTCAGTCTGTGTAATAAATCTGGAGCAATGTCAGACTGTCTGGTCTTAGTTCACCCACACTGTCTTACTTTCAGACACTATTCGTAAATCCACTCCAATGTATCTAGAAAAGTCATGTGGCCAAGAGGAGCTGGAAAATTCAGCAATGTACAGACATCTGCCATTTCTTCATCAAGATATTTAGTTTTGTTTGAGCTTCTTATCTTTACCTTTTTACTTTCCTGTTTGCTATAGAATTCCAGATCCGTCACAAGAAACATTTACATGAAAGAACTGAGAAACTTCTAGAGAACAAACCTCCAAAATGTGACCAGCAAGAGCAGAGTTTTCCATTCTCTACACGTTATGTCAACCTTATCATTGTCTCAACTGATCACTTCAGAGAACGCTCTGAGAATGAGCTCATAGAGACCGGGGCAAAACATGAGGAATACTTAAAGAGAAAACAAAATGAATTACTACCCATTTCCCCCAACAAACTGTTCCGCTGGTGCCACCGATCCGAACAAGTGCCACGAATGGTAATGGTGAGTGGAGTGCCCGGTGTAGGTAAGACCACACTGATGCAGAAGGTTGTCTATGACTGGGTGAAGGGGTGTCTCTATCAAAGATTTTCCTTTGTCTTTTTCTTCAAATTCCGAGAACTCAACAGACTAGATAAAGTTAGTCTGGACACTCTAATCCTTCATCAGTACCCATATCTGTGGGAGCAGCTTAGTAACATCTTACAGGAACCAGAAAAACTTCTCTTTATATTTGATGGTTTAGATGAAAGTCTTCATAAAATGGATTTCACATCACGTCACTTGTGCTCTAATCCTAAACAGCCCGAACCTTGCGGTCAGATTGTGGTTAGTTTGGTGCGAAAGTCTCTTCTTAATGGTTGTTCTGTCCTAATGACTAGTCGCCCAACCAGACTGGCATCAATTGATTGTAAGTTTTCAAGCGAATAGTAGAAATCACTGGGTTTTTACCGGAAGAACGACAGATGTACTTTCAAAACTTCTTCCCCGACCATGAATTGGCAGAAAAGGCTCTTAATTATGTGAAGCAGAATGACACCCTGTACACGTTCTGTTATATCCCATCCTACTGCTGGATCATCTGTACAGTATTATCCAAGAGCTTCCAGCCAACAAGTCGTGATCAGTCGGTGCCATTATTCCCCAAAACCGTCACCCAGCTCTTTGCGATATTTGTGGCCAACATCCTGTCCAATCACTGCCTGGACAAAAGTGATGCTCAGAAGATCCTGCAGTCCATCGGATGGATGGCAGAACATGGAGTTATGAATCACAGGATTATCTTTGAGGAACGAGATCTGGACTGTTTCCATGTGGACAATAAGTCAAAGCTCTTATCAAGTTTTCTGATGGAATCGGAGGAACCTGTGTCCTATACGTTCTTACATCTCACTGTACAGGAATTCTTCTCTGCCTTGGTGCATTATGTGGATTATTCTCCTGAGAAGTTACAGAAATCACTAAAAGATGCCAAATCCTATCCTGATGGACGAGGTGAAATGTTTCTCCGTTTCCTGTGTGGTCTATCAGACGGCTCCACCAGGTCAATACTAACTGGATACCTGCACAAACAAGCAGCTCAGGTCTCCAGAGATGTAATCACTTGGCTGAAGAACTTTATTCTAGAAGAACAGAGGATGATTGAAAGTAATGACAAAAAGCGACGTCTTCTCAGTAAATTTTTCTATCTGTATGAATCCCGGAATAAGGCTTTGGTCCTGGAATCATTACAATCACACAGAAGTCTTGACTTTTCTCTTGTCCGTATGTCGCCTCTAGAATGCACCGTGTTGGCATTTATTTTGGACACCTGCACAAATATAGAAGAACTCAATCTATATGGATGTTCCTTAGACAATGAAGGATTAGAAAGACTTGCTCCAGGATTACATAACCTGCAGAATCTGAGGTAAAATACTAATTATATTTAATCTTTCTGTAGTATTCAGGATCTGACAGATTTATTGTATGTATTAAAGATGAGAAAACCGGTTCATTACGAACTTTGCAAAATTTTGTCTGACAGACCAACCCGAACTTTTTGAGGTTTGTTTCGGACAAATCCAGTAAAACAACACACAGCGCCATTTTACTGCACATGTCAGCGGGAAAAATCACTAGGGAGGAAGAAGGGTTCTCACATGAACCTGAGAGGAATTGGGGGGAGGGCAGATAGCCTGGATGAGCCAATCAGTGCTGCAGCAGGCATGGAGGTGCCCTAGCAGAACGAGCAGAAAGTCATTGTGTGTGGGGCTGTGAATGAGGGTGGTTGGGTGTCAGTGTCTGACAGTGAAAAGTCACCATCAAGCTTGTATTGTACTGCCAGGGACAGAGAAGGGAAGGGATAGAATTACAAAGAAGATGAATTGTGTGTGTAGAAATGGGACAGGCAGGGAAAGCTGTCAGCCAGGGAGTGAGCAGAGAGGAGCTGAGGCTTGCTGTGCCTCCTAGCGGAACTGCAGCTGCTGCAAATCTCAAAGAACCTACTGGCAAGGCATTTTTTCCCATTTTAACAGAAATACATTTGGGGGAGGGGGGAATAAGAACAAAACTGTAGAACACATGTTTTACCATCAATGTAACATTTACAATTTGAGTGAAAACACCTGAAATACTAGTCCAAACTTGGTGTCAGGGCATCTCCACATAGTTAATTTATTTTTATATTTAATTATTTTTATTCGTTTTAAAATTGCAGTGTTGACTATACTGCTGTTTCAATAAGTGGAGTACAGAAATGTAGAATACAATATGGAACAATAACATATCCAATAATGTATAACAGAGAGGGTGAGGCACAAGACCCTCATATTAGCCTCATGAGAATAACAGCTAAGATTGTTGTTAGAACACTGATATCATGAAAACACACGGATCGTGTCTAGGTGAGGAACCTTAGAAAGGAGAAGGGTAGAAGGGGTATATTGGAAGGTCAATTGAGCAGTCCAGCAGTACGGCCAAAACCAAGGGTGAATTGTAAGGTTATGGAGTATATTGTGAGTGGAACAACCAAGGAGCCCAAGTTTTGTCTCTATGAATTGGGTTGATTACTGTTTCTGGAAGAAACCTTTCATATCTGCAGGTGGAATTGAGAGCTTGAATAACAGGGGTGTTCTTTGATTTCCAATGTCTCATGATTACTAGTTTGGCACTGAGTAGTATGTGCCCTGCAATGCGCCTGTAATCATAGGGGAAATTGGAAATATCAAGAAATAGGAGGGCCAAAGCGGGTGATGGGGACACATGGGAGCCTGTAATCTGAGAGACTAAAGAGAAGACTGATTGCCAATATGCAGTAAGTTTTGGGCACGACCGACCATAGCATATGAAGGAGAGAACCTGTTTCACTGCATTCTCTCCAGCAACATGCTGGGGAACCAAGGTATACAGTACAGACCAAAAGTTTGGACACACCTTCTCATTCAAAGAGTTTTCTTTATTTTCAGGACTATGAAAATTGTGGATTCACACTGAGGGTATCACAACTATGAATTAACACATGTGGAATTATATACATAACAAAAAAGTGTGAAACAACTGAAAATATGTCATATTCTAGGTTCTTCAAAGTAGCCACCTTTTGCTTTGATTACTGCTTTGCACACTCTTGGCATTCTCTTGATGAGCTTCAAGAGGTAGTCACCTGAAATGGTTTTCACTTCACAGGTGTGCCCTGTCAGGTTTAATAAGTGATATTTCTTGCCTTATAAATGGGGTTGGGACCCTCAGTTGCGTTGTGGAGAAGTCAGGTGGATACACAGTTGATAGTCCTACTGAATAGACTGTTAGAATTTGTATTATGGCAAGAAAAAAAACTGATAAGTAAAGAAAAACGAGTGGCCATCATTACTTTAAGAAATGAAGGTCAGTCAGTCCGAAAAATTGGGAAAACTTTAAAAGTGTCCCCAAGTGCAGTCACAAAAACCATCAAGCGCTACAAAGAAACTGGCTCACATGCGGACCGCCCCAGGAAAGGAAGACCAAGAGTCACCTCTGCTGCGGAGGATAAGTTCATCCGAGTCACTAGCCTCAGAAATCGCGGGTTAACAGCAGCTCAGATTAGAGACCAGGTCAATGCCACACAGAGTCCTAGCAGCAGACACATCTCTAGAACAACTGTTAAGAGGAGACTGTGTGAATCAGGCCTTCATGGTAGAATATCTGCTAGAAAACCACTGATAAGGACAGGCAACAAGCAGAAGAGACTTGTTTGGGCTAAAGAACACAAGGAATGGACATTAGACCAGTGGAAATCTGTGCTTTGGTCTGATGAGTCCAAATTTGAGATCTTTGGTTCCAAACACCGTGTCTTTGTGCGACGCAGAAAAGGTGAACGGATGGACTCTATATGCCTGGTTCCCACCGTGAAGCATGGAAGAGGAGGTGTGATGGTGTGGGGGTGCTTTGCTGGTGACACTGTTGGGGATTTATTCAAAATTGAAGGCATACTGAACCAGCATGGCTACCACAGCATCTTGCAGCGGCATGCTATTCCATCCGGTTTGCGTTTAGTTGGACCATTTATTTTTCAACAGGACAATGACCCCAAACACACCTCCAGGCTGTGTAAGGGCTATTTGACCATGAAGGAGAGTGATGGGGTTCTGCGCCAGATGACCTGGCCTCCACAGTCACCGGACCTGAACCCAATCGAGATGGTTTGGGGTGAGCTGGACCGCAGAGTGAAGGCAAAAGTGCCAACAAGTGCTAAGCATCTCTGGGAACTCCTTCAAGACTATTGGAAGACCATTTCAGGTGACTACCTCTTGAACCTCATCAAGAGAATGCCAAGAGTGTGCAAAGCAGTAATCAAAGCAAAAGATGGCTACTTTGAAGAACCTAGAATATTACATATTTTCAGTTGTTTCACACTTTTTTGTTATGTATATCATTCCACATGTGTTAATTCATAGTTTTGATGCCTTCAGTGTGAATCTACAATTTTCATAGTCCTGAAAATAAAGAAAACTCTTTGAATGAGAAGGTGTGTCCAAACTTTTGGTCTGTACTGTATATGGCTTAGGCGGTGGGGGGTAAAATACCCGCTGAGTAATATTTAATCCCGGTCTCATAGTGTGAGACGCATTTGAAATTGGACACAATAAAGCAAACTGCGTTAGCCCATCTCTCTTCTGAGAACGTTGTCTGCGAGTCTCTTTCCCACTTTAATATCGGGGGAGACTTTACAAATTTAGACTTGTCATCCACAATATCATAAATATAGCGTGTAGTATGTTGTTTGAGTAGAAATTGATTTTGAAAAATCCTAATGATGTCCTGTTGGATGTTGAAGGACGAGAGGAGAAGTGTGCCAAGGCAGTGGCGTACTCTCATGTAGGACAAGAATTCAGAGTTGGGTAGATTCTGATCCCTTCGGAGGTGATCAAATGTTACTATTGTGGAATTTTCCATCAAATGAGTGGTTGAAGTGATACCAGAAGCTAACCAAGTAGAAAGGTCGATGTCCCCTATTAGTTTCTCCAAAGCCATCATTGATACTTGTGACAGGTTAACAGGGTTTGGGGTGCCCTGGGACAGGTGAAGCTGAGACCATAGAGAGATAGCATGCAAAGCTGTGATAAGGGGGTGAGTAATAATGTTGGGCTTTAGTATATCTAGACAAAGGAGATCTTTTATTGAGCCTCCCGATGCAAATTGGGATTCTATGCTGACCCAAGATTTATTCGTAGAAGTACTCCACCAATCTCTAAGGAAAGAGACGCCAATAGAATGGAAATAATCCTAAATCGAAGGGAGGCCAACCCCTCCTGCCTGTTGCTTTCTGAACATTAAAGGTTGAGAGACTCTAGGGCGCTTTGAATTCCAGATGTAATTATTGAGCAGTTTCTGTGCTTCTTTGAAGAACGAGTTGGATATAGGAATTGGCAAAGCACGAAAGACATACCTGTATATCAGTTTTGGTAACGTCATCATTTGGAATGATGCAATTCTACCAACCCAAGAAACTTCCTGCATACTGAAACTTGCAAAGTCTTTTGACATAGTGGTAAAGAGGGGTACATAGTTATGCTGTTATGCGTGCAAGCAAGGATGTGTGATTTCCCAAGTATGGGAGATAGGAAGTTTGCCAATCAAGTGGAAACATATATTTTTAAGGAATCTCTGTTCTGCTATTGGTATGTTAATGGAGAGAGCCTGTGATTTTGAGTTGTTAATTTTGTAGTAGGAAAGAGAGCTGAAATGGGAGATGATGGAAAATGCATGATGCAGAGAGTGAGTGGGGTTAGTGACAGTTAGAATGATGTCATCTGCATAAAGGGAAATGACATGTGAGGTGGTTCCTTTTTTTTATTCCTTCTATATCAGTAGAGAGGCGGATGTGTTGCACTAAAGGTTCTAGGGCCAGGATAAATATCATTGGGGATAAAGGGCATCCCTGTCGGGAACCATTTGTTATTTTGGAAGCTGTCAGATAACACTCCATTAACAAATATTTTAGCGGATGGGTCAGATTATAAGCTTTTTATTGCTTGAATGATGGCGCCAGTAAAACCCATCGCTCTCAAGACAGAGAAGGCATATGACCGGTGGAGACGATTAAACGCCTTCTCCGCGTCCAGAGTAACTGCTACCATGGGTATGTTTCTAATCTCATTAAAAAGGTCGAACAAATGTCTAGTGTTGTCAGAGGCCTGTCTGCCCTTCACAAAACCGGACTGATCATCTCGTATCAAATGTGGGAAGATAGAGGTTAATCTAGAGGTGACCAGTTTGGCAAAGATTTTGATGTCCGCGTTTGAGAGAGATAGGCCTGAAATTTTGGGGAGAGTCAGGTGGCTTTCTGGGTTTGGGCAGTGTGACAATCAAGGCCATTAGCATGTCTGTTGGGAATAGGGAACCTGACATGTTTTTTTTGAAATATGGATAAGAGGAAGGGGGCCAGCGTGGGGTAATAATGTCTGTAGTATTCATTCGATAACCCATCCGGGCCTGGGGATTTTCCTAGGGGAAGTGTTGAAATTAGTTTTTTCCATTCTAGTTCTGATATTGGGGCATTTAAAAGGGCTAGTTCCCTTTTCTTCCTCTCAATATGGTTTAACTTGATTAATATTCCTCTAATAAAAGCCTTGTGGGCTTGCCACACTATGAGAGGGACAGGGACGGACTCTGCGTTTAGCTGGAAATATTCCTGTAATGCCAGGGAGATTTCTTGCTTATGATCAGGGTGTGAAAGGAGATATGTGTTGTTTCTCCAGATGGGAGGGGGAGTGGATTGGAATTGTTCTGCTAACTCTAGGTGTATGGGAGCGTGGTCTGACCACTGAATCAGTCCTATATAGGAATTTAATGTGTGACATTAGACCGTATGGTCTATTAGGAACATATCTATTTGAGAGTATGTTAAATGTGCGTGGGAGAAGAAGGTGTAGTCCCTCTCTTGACCATGCTGAGCCCACCAGACGTCTATTAGGCCTTCGGAGTGTATAAATGCTGCTAAGCCCATAGGGGATCGTCTGGAGGGATTAGTTGTATCAAGAGAGGGATCAACAATGGAGTTAAAATCTCCGCATATAACCAATTTACCTTGTTTAACTTTATGGACTTTTCTGATAACTTTTTGCAGGAAGGACATCTGGTGTTCATTAGGAACGTATACATTCACGATCGTGTATTTGATGCTGTTCACCATGCATACCAGAATCACATACCTGCCCCTTTGATCTATAACCGGGGAAATCAGAAAAATGAGATGGAGTTAATTGCTATAAGTACGCCTCTGGATTTCTTAATATTATTGGAGTGGAGTGGATAATTGTTGGAAATAGGCGATTCTTAATTCTACCGGCATCTCTCTGCAGCAGGTGAGATTCCTGAGTGCAAAGGATGTCCGCCCCACTAGACACCACCCTTTGGAGTTTAGGGAAAGGATTTTCGACCCCATGATCTCGGGTGGAAGTGCTGTTATGCTCAGGATGACCTAAAGGGAAGACGAGAATAAGGAGGGAAGTTGCATGGAGGAGATTAGTAGGCAGAACATAAAAATAAAAACAAGAGCTGGGAGTCTGAAATAGAGACAAAACTCTGATTATAAGAAGGGGCAAAAGTTCGATGTTGAAGCTGAGGTTTGGAGCCATTTCAGACGTAAGTCTTGTAACATATAATAAAGGTTGCATCAATGAGCGGCTGAAGTATAATAAAGCTTCTGAACTTGGAGGATACATCCGCCTAAAACTATGGTAAGGAAAAATAACATTAAAGTGTAGTTAAAGAGTGACTGCATTAGGAACAGCATTAGTCAGCCTTGATGATGGTGAGCCGATTAATTTGCAGTGTAAGGTCAGGGTTCCAAAGAATCATGTAGGCTCCGGAGGAAGTTGAGTAGAGATACTTGCCAATGTAGAACTCACACAAAATTCAGGAGTGTAGACAAAGTCTTTTGTTGGGGCGATGCTACTTGGTACTTTCCAGGCCCGCTTGTGAGGAGCAGATGTATGGAGCGGAGTAGACTCATGTCCAGATGTTTTGGATGTGCCAGTTCTGAAGTAGTATTTTCCCATCTTCAAAAGAACGAACCAGAGGAGTATGACCCTCTCTGGAGACGAGCAGCTTTAGTGGGTAACCCCATTTATAAACAATGTTATGTTTACTCAAGGCTGTTGTGATGGGCATTAGGGTACGGCGTTGTCTCAGTGTAGCCGCAGATAGATCCGTATACAGATGAACCGATTGGTAAGGGGCAGGAAGGGTGCCCATCTTTCTGGCTGCCATGATTGCAGCTTCTTTAGTGGGAAAGTGAATATGTGCCAACAAGTCCCTGAGAACTTCTGGGCCCAGGTGTTTTGGTTTTGGGATTCTGTGAGCTCTGTCTATGATAAGTTCCTGGGATGAGAGCCTGGGTAAGAGGCTTTTAAACATCTTCTGAATATAGGAAGACAGTTCAGAGTTGGAGACCTCTTCAGGTATACCACGGAATTTGATATTGTTTCTCTGCAAGCGGTCTTCCAGATCCGCCATTTAAGTGGAGGGAATATATACAATCTGGATGAGGAGAAGGAGGAGGAGAAAACAAGATTCAACCATATACTCTTTTTTTTTTTGTGGTGGAAAAGAAGCATGGGAATACACTACAGTAGATTGAGTACATTATAAATGATAGATTGAAATTGCCTTTATGTTCATCATCAGCTCAGCTCTCCTCTGGTGGAGTTGAGAAGTCGGGGCAATCCAGGGCTTGTTCATTTTTATCTGAGTCAAACTGTCAGCCAGTGGACAAGCGGATATTCTTATCTGTTTAATGCCACCAGCAGCACTAAATACACGCTCAGACAAAAAGCTGGTTGCAGGGCAGGCCAGCACCTCCAAGGCGTAGAGCGCAAGTTTGTGCCCTGTGTCCAGCTTGGACACCCAGTAGTTGTAAGGTACTGAGGGATCATTTAGGACGCTGACACGGTCTGCTATGTATTTCTTCACCATATTCCAAAACTTTTCCCTCCTTGTACCACTAGGCCGCACTTCAGGGTGAGGTTGCTGGCGGAGTGTCATGAAAGTGTCCCATGCCTTGGAGAGTGTTGCCCTGCCTTTGTTGTAAATGCTGTGTGTTCCCCTTGTCTCCATTCCTCGATTGCCTAAGGAAGTATGGACTCTGCCGGCCGCGTTGTCAGATTGGAAAATTTTGGAGCAATCTCTTAACAAGTACCTTCTGGTATTGCACCATTTTACTTGTCCTCCCCACCACAGGAATGATAGCTGAGAAGTTCTCTTTGTAGCGGGGGTCGAGAAGGGTGAACACCCAGTAATCAGTGTTATATAAAATGCGTATAACGTGAGGGTCGCGGGAAAGGCAGCCTCACATGAAGTCAGCCAGGTGTGCCACAGTACCAACAGGCAAGTCGTCGATGTCGACATCAGGATGACTCGGGATCTCCTCCTCCTCCTCCTCTTCTGCCCATCCACGCTGAATAGATGGAATTAAAGTTCCATGGGTACTACCCTCTGTAGCAGAGGCAACTGTCTCCAGCTCCTCCTCTTCATGGTCTAATTCGCATTGAGAAGACGAACTGTGGGTGGGCTGGCTATCACCCTGTGTAATGTCCTCCTCCATTTCCTTGTCTGCCACATTCAGAGCATCGTCCTTAATTGTGAGCAGCGATCATTTGAGTAGACACAACAGTGGGATGGTGACGCTGATAATAGCGTTATCGCCACTAACCATCTGTGTGGATTCATCAAAGTTTTTTAAAACCTCACAGAGTTTTGACATCAATGCCCACTCCTCGCTTGTGAATAGTGGCAGTTGACTTGAATGGTGACGACCATGTTTCAGCTGGTATTCCACAACTGCCCTCTGCTGCTCACAAAGCCTGGCCAACGTGTGGAACGTGGAGTTCCAGCGCATGCTCGCGTCGCACAACAGTCGGTAAGCTGGAAACCTCAAGCGCTGCTGCAGCGTTGACAGACCGGCTGAAGCTGTGGACGACTTGCGGAAATGGGCAAACACGCAGCGCGCCTTCACTAGTAGCACTGGCAAATTGGGGTAGGTTTTGATAAACCGCTTAACCACTAAGTTTAAGACGTGGGCTAAGCATGGGAAGTGTCAGGTTGCCGAGCTCCAAAGCCGCCACCAAGTTACGGCCATTGTCAGACACAACCATGCCTGGTTGTAGGTTAAGTGGCGAGAGCCACAGCTCGGTTTGGTTCCTTATATCCTGCCACAGCTCTGTGGCAGTGTGCTGTTTGTCCCCTAAGCTGATCAACTTCAGCATGGCCTGTTGACGCTTACCCACCGCAGTGCTACACTGCTTCCAGCTAGACTGCTGCTGGAGGTGGAAGTGGAGGAGGAGGCGGAGAAGTGGGGGTTGGAGCCACTAACATAACTGCTGGCGGAGACCCTGACGAATGTAGGGCCCGCAATCCTGGGCGTGGGTAGCACCTGTGCCATCCCAGGGTACGACTCACTCCCGGCCTCCACAACATTCATGTCCCTTGCCACCAGCACTTGTCCATGTGTCCGCGGTTAAGTGGACCTTCCCAGTAACTGCGTTGGTCAGGGCACGGGTGATGTTCTGGGACACATGCTGATGTAAGGCAGGCACGGCACACCGTGAAAAATAGTGGCGGCTGGGGACTGCGTACCGAGGGACGGCTGCCAACATCAGGCTGCGGAAGGCCTCAGTGTCCACAAGCCTAAATGGCAACATTTCAAGTACCAGTAATTTCGAACGTTGCGCATTTAGTGCTATGACCTGTGGTTGGGTGGGTATTTGCGCTCGCTTTCAAATGACATTGTTTTGGACATTTGGATGCTGCGCTAGGACAGGGAAGTGGATGTTGTTGATGATGGTTCATGAGAAGGTCCAGGGGCAGGGCGAGGGGCATACGGGCCTGTGCCTTCGACAGGGCATTGGCCAACAGTGCGTAACACAGGGGAAGAGGAAGCAGTGGTGTGACCCGCAGACCCAGATTGTGGACCCACGCGTTCGGCCCACTTATTAGGGTGCTTGTATGCCATGTGGCGGATCATGCTGGTGGTGGTGAGGTTGCTAATGTTCACACCCTGGCTCATTTTAGTACGGCACAGTTTGAAAACTACCACACTCTTGTCATCTGCACTTTCCTCAAAAAAGCACCATACTTCAGAACACCTACCCCTTGGCAAGGTAGATTTATGCATGGAGGTGCATGGTGTAATGATTGCATGCCTGTTTGGTGTGGGCAGACTTCTTGCAACCCCACTGCCTCTTCCAGCCTGTTGCTGTGCTGTGGATCCCTCCCCCTCTGTATTGCTGTCCTCGCTCGGCTTTTCACCTTCCCATGTTGGGTCAGTGACCTCATCGTCAACCACCTCCTCTTCCACTTCCTCACTCTGCTCATCCTCCTGACTTGACCTAACCACAACCTCAGTGATTAAAAACTGTGTCTCATCATCATCCACCTCGTGAACAAATGATTGCTGTTCACCACCGTCATCTTCTTGAGACTATGAAGGCTTAAGGGGTTGGGAATCAGGGCACAATATCTCAGGTCCCACTTCAAGCGTGCTGGGAGCGAGGGCCAAATGTAATAGTGGCGCTGGAAAGAGCTCCTTGGAATATCCGAGTGTGGGATCACTCGTTTGGCAAGCCTCTCCATGGTGGGAGGAAGGATTGAGGATTCAGTTGACCAGACTCTTGGCTATAGAGACTGGACTTGGTGGAAGAGAGCGTGGTTCTTAACCGACTGGAAGCATTATCTTCAGCAATCCAACCGGCCAACTGTTCGCACTGGTCCGACTTGGACAGTGTTGTCCTGCACATTGGACATGAAGCTGGGCACGGTGGATGTTTATTTATTTTTTGGTGCACTGGCAACAGGCACAGTTTCATTGCGCCAAGGGCCACGGCCTCTGTGTGCCCCATCAGCTTCACGCCCACTTCCCCGTCCCTTAGTGCTCGCCTTCTTTATAATAATGGTTTTGACATCGTTTTTGGATGTAGGACAGTATATGTCACAGAAACCCACAGAATATGGACACTATATTAGGCCCAGATTAGTCAAATTTGCTCTAAAGAAACAGTTTTCGGAAGGAGTACTGTATACAGACGTGGACAAAATTGTTGGTACCCTTTGGTCAATGAAAGAAAAAGTCACAATGGTCACAGAAATAACTTTAATCTGACAAAAGTAATAATAAATTAAAATTCTATAAATGTTAACCAATGAAAGTCAGACATTGTTTTTCAACCATGCTTCAACAGAATTATGTAAAAAAATAAACTCATGAAACAGGCATGGACAAAAATGATGGTACCCCTAGAAAACACAGAACATAATGTGACCAAAGGGACATGTTAATTCAAGGTGTGTCCACTAATTAGCATCACAGGTGTCTACAACCTTGTAATCAGCCATTGGGCCTATATATATGGCTCCAGGTAATCACTGTGTTGTTTGGTGATATGGTGTGTACCACACTCGACATGGACCAGAGGAAGCAAAGGAAAGAGCTGTCTCAAGAGATCAGAAAGAAAATTATAGACAAGCATGTTAAAGGTAAAGGCTATAAGACCATCTCCAAGCAACTAGATGTTCCTGTGAGTACAGTTGCACATATTATTCATAAGTTTAAGATCCATGGGACTGTAGCCAACCTCCCTGGACGTGGCCGCAGGAGGAAAATTGATGACAAATCTAAGAGACGGATAATCCGAATGGTAACAAAAGAGCCTAGAAAGACTTCTAAAGAGATTCAAGGTGAACTTCATGCTCAAGGAACATCAGTGTCAGATCGCACCATCCGTCGTTGTTTGAGCCAAAGTGGACTACATGGGAGACGACCAAGGAGGACACCATTGTTGAAAACGAATCATAAAAAAGCAAGACTGGAATATGCCAAACTACATGTTGACAAGCCACAAAGCTTCTGGGAGAATGTCCTGTGGACAGATGAGACAAAAATCGAAGTTTTTGCCAAGGCACATCAGCTGTATGTTCACAGACGAAAAAATGAAGCATATCAAGAAAAGAACACTGTCCCTACTGTGAAACATGGAGGAGGCTCTGTTATGTTCTGGGGCTGCTTTGCTGCGTCTGGCACAGGGTGTCTTGAATCTGTGCAGGGTACAATGAAATCTCAAGACTATCAAGGAATTCTAGAGAGAAATGTACTAGCCAGTGTCAGAAAGCTTGGTCTCAGTCGCAGGTCATGGGTCTTGCAACAGGACAATGACCCAAAACACACCGCTAAAAACACCCAAGAATGGCTAAGAGGAAAAAATTGGACTATTCTAAAGTGGCCTTCTATGAGCCCTGACCTCAATCCTATTGAGCATCTTTGGAAGGAGCTGAAACATGCAGTCTGGAAAAGGCACCCTTCAAACCGGACACAACTGGAGCAGTTTGCTCATGAGGAGTGGGCCAAAATACCTGCTGAGAGGTGCAGATGTCTCATTGACAGTTACAGGAAGCGTTTGATTGCAGTGATTGCCTCAAAAGGTTGCGCAACAAAATATTAAGTTAGGGGTACCATCATTTTTGTCCATGCCTGTTTCATGAGTTTATTTTTTTACATAATTCTGTTGAAGCATGGTTGAAAAACAATGTCTGACTTTCATTGGTTAACATTTATAGAATTTTAATTTATTATTACTTTTGTCAGATTAAAGTTATTTCTGTGACCATTGTGACTTTTTCTTTCATTGACCAAAGGGTACCAACAATTTTGTCCACGTCTGTATGTCACGGATGTGTATTACACACACACACACACACTACAGAGACAGTAGATGAGGGATGGCCCCTGATTATTTAGATTTACCCTAAAGAAACAGTTTTTGGATGGAGTACTGTATATGTCATGGATGCATATTAAACGCACGCTATAGACAATAAATGTGGCGCTGATTATTTGAATTTACGCAAAAATACACAGTCTGCAGATGACGTACAGTATATGTCACTAATAGGTATTAAAGAAAAATATCTTGCTGCTGTCAAACACACACACATAGTAGTCCTTAAAAGGACTTATGGGTCTTAGAAAAGCTTTCTTAGAATAATAACTGTTAATTTTGCTCCCTACACTGCCTTTCCCTTCCTACGCTCTGCTCTCCCTGACTGTGACTGACCCGAGCACGCGTTATTGGGTGCTATATAGCACCCCTTGACGCGTTTTGGCAAGCCAATCACTGTAATGCCAGCAGCCAACATGGCTACTGGCATTACAGTGATGGCAGTACTCACCTGCACGTTTATTGGCTGCTTAGCAGCCATGAAATGTGGGGGGAGGAGACTCTAGCATGGCACTTGCGGTACTCGGCCATGTGCCGAGCATAGCGATGCTCGAGCCGAACAGGTATTCGGCCGAGCATGCTCGCTCATCAGTAACTACCACATAAATAAGTGCAGGACAGGAAAAAAAAACCACAGCCACCAAAAAGGTGCCAGATTCCAGGTCGTCGTAATTGGATATAAAAGAGGGAAGGGATGGTTATTTAGAAATTGTGAGACAATAAATTGGTAGACACAATAAAGTTATGACTTGAATAGAAACTGATCCACAGTAAAGATTAAAAAAAAAGTAGAAGGTTGACTCACTTCACTGAGGAGGAGGTCCATGGGATAAAATTAAAGACACTCATAGACACAGCCTCCCCCACCAGGATCACTTGTAGTATCTCAGGAAAGACACGGCAGTATCAAAGACGTTACTTCAAGTGGCTTCCTTTTATTGAATATCACAGGTGGGGTTAGGGTGCTATGAAGCCAGGGTCACAGTGTCCCTCTTGCTCCTGAAGAATACCAGAACTGCACGGGCATGTTTGAGTGAGTCATAGCTAGTGTGAATGTGAACCGAGGAATGCGACAGTCTGTGCAGCCAGCCAGTCGCAGGGGGAACACATGAGGTTCACGGTGGACCGATGAGGGGCCAACGCTATAACACACAGTTCATTAGTTTACTCATGGTTAGCAGATAGCCTCCCTGGGCTGGCAGCACAGTGTTGAGGTGGACAGCACAAAATCCTCCGGGGCACGCTCTGTGGTAGGAAGCATCAGCCAAGATGGTGGTTGAGGTGCCCTTGATGTTAGGGGTGCTTAGGGTGCTTGTTGCAGCTGAATCCTTTGATGGTTTTTGTCGTGACACCAGTACCGTTAATGGTGGTACAACCATAGGTAGTAATTATGAGGTAGACAGTGGTAAGATGCAACTCACAGCTTTTACTTTGGATGTCTCTTAGTTGCAGTAGTACAATTATGCAGTCTTTAGATGGTACAGAGGTAATTCTGCAAATCCACTGTTTAGGCTAGTTAGGTTTTGTGGTTTTGGAGCAGTGGGTTACTTCAATGTCAGTGGAATCTTGGTGAGGTTGCCGGAGGCTAAGGTATCCTTTACCTAAAATATCCCAAAGGTCCTTTTCTGCCTGGTTTACGGCTTTTATCCTTTTGGATGAAGTTAAATTTGTCCTTCTCTCTGGTCCCTCTCTGGACTAGAACTTTTCTTTAGAGCTGACGTGCTGGATCTGCACCTTTTCACTCAATATACATATTGATCTTCACACGGACCTGTGGTCTCAACTGAACTGATCTCCACTAACCACTGACCTGAACTAATCTGATCTGATCTCCTCTGAACTGAACTGCTTCACTAGGCCTGACCTAGGTATATATAGGACCCAAACTTTATCCCCATCTAGTGGTGGGATGTATAAATTACACCTAATAGGCCTTTTAACAGGGATTTTGCAGTTACATAAATGCAAAGTTATACCATTCTGTACAATGAAATTGTTAAGATGAAAAAGTACTTTAAGCAGTGCCCACACACACGTAGTGGGACGCTGCATTTGTACTCACGTTTCTGCAGCTCCCTGGTCTGTAGTGCAGTGAAGAGAAGGAAGGCACCGTATTCCTTCGGGGCACTCTGAGGGTTAAAGAGGTTCTATTGATGGAGGTCGAGGTGCCCTTGGTGGTATGGGTTTTAGGTGCAGGAAAGGCAGGGTCCCTGATGTCTTTGTAATGGCAGCACCCTTGGGTGTACGTAGATGATGAGTTTTCACAATTAGGAGACCAGTACTCCTCACAAATCTAAGTGTTTTACTGAAGCTGATCCAAAGGTCATCAATGTACACAAGTCATTTACAGCAAGGCAGCTTCTACAATGGTTCAGCGTAGTTTCCAAAAGTTGCATAAGGGGTAGTTTTCCTCTTTAGCAATCAATCTTCTTCACTTATTTCTCCAGCCTGGATGGATGCCCTATTTGTCGTACAGTATAGTTGTCTACTTTGTATCCTCTTTAGTAATAATACACTTTATTCTACTTACTGTCATGGTGCGGTTCACAGTGACAGTTTTGGCCTTGTAGGCTAGCTGCAGGCCGTCTCGCATACTGGCTACAGGCTGAATCCTGTGTATGCTGCTGGCTTGGGGCTGCGTGCTGGCTGCGGTGTCATGTGTGAACTATGCCCGTAATTGTATTCCGTTTGTCTTGTTATCTGATCCATGTCCTGTGTTTGTTTGAGTTCCAGTTCAGTTGTCTGTTTCCGCTGGTGGTTGCACCAGTGTGGTTCTTTGCAGGTATGGGCCAAGTGTACCATGACCTTCCTGGAGGTACGTCCAGTGAGCCCTCGGCCCAGTTCATCCCCACCACCATGGGCTCTGTGAAGAACGGGGCTCACTGGCTCCTCGCCCCCTGGGTTTTGCCTCTGGTCTGCCGGTGCACTTGGTTCTGTTGTAGTGCTACCACTATTGCCTAACCTGCTTGTCCTGTATTACTGTCATGTTCCTTTATTACATGTATAATAAAGTACTCTATTGGTCCCTGGTATGTATCCACCCTTGTCCTGTTTGGTAAATGTCCCGGAGGTCTGCCCTGGCCTCCGGTACGTGACACTTACAGGATCATGCACATGGTATCACGTGTAAAACAAGCTCCTTCCTGACCTAGGATTTGCTCTGCTACATCCGGTTCTGAGGGCAGTGTAATTTTGATCTGTGACCCGTGTGTCCATCCTGGCACAAGACTCTCCAACATCACAGATTAAAGCCTGCTGGAAAGCCTGCCTGGAGGACTATACCACAAATGTATGCAGATCACTGGCCACACTAACTAAATGCCAACAATCTCCACAAGGTCATCTAATCACCTGTAACAAAGGAAAAATCTACAGATTTTATACTAACGCTCTGTGGACGCTTCACCCACATCTCATCTTTTTCTTACAGTTTGGGTAATAATGGTCTACCAGACACTTCCTGCATTCAGTTGGCATCTGGAATAAGGAATAACCCGTCCCTGAAGAAAGTTAACCTGTCTAGTAACCGACTGTCTGGTCCTCACTTCAGTGACTTGATGGAGGCTCTGTCCAGTCCGGACTGCAGGATAGAGGAATTAGAGTGAGTATAAGAGATGTGTACAGGACTGAGACATGTGGGGCACAAGTTATACATGGATTCTACTCTATTTTATGCTCCTCACCATTGTTATGTCTATGAGATAAAATGCTGACTGTTACTTGATTTGTGATGTCTCTACTAATGTCTGACTAATGCACCAGGTTCAGTCCGGCCTGCAGGATAGAGAAATTACAGTGAGTATAAGAGATATGTGTACAGGACTGAGACATGTGGGGCACAAGTTATACATGGATTTTATTATATTTTGTACTCTGCGACATAGCCCCATGTCTGTTTCCTTTTTGTCTCTCCTGTCTAAACCCCCAATCCTTTCTGGTCTCTTAATGACCCACTATTAATGATCCATAAAGTGTTCTCCTCTATCAAAACACACTTAGTAGAACACTTCACTATCAATGCTCCTTCAGTCTCCTCCCTATCTCCCATAAAACAATACTTTGCAAATGGACACTCAAGCAGTGAGAACGTGAACAAAAAGTCTCCCAATGTGAAGCCCTGTCAAAGGCAAGCCCCTCTGAAGACACCCACCAAGCTCTCTCTCACCCACAGACAGAGCTCAATCTTTGCGTCTCCGATACTGTTGAATGATGGTCCAGTTAGAAATATTATACCTAAACAATAAGCCGTTTACCCTACTAGCTAGGACACTTCAATCAACCCCATCATCCGAGCCCTTTTACAAACTCTGCACTATTCAAGGCACAATAACCATTATTCCTGGAAAAAAAACTTCCTATCCCACCTCTATTTACAACCACACACCTCCTTATCTGAACAGATCCCCATCTACACTGACCAAAAATATAAACTTTCATACATGGTCTTAAAGAACCCAGAAAAGAAGATGCGTATTTAATGTGGTTTTCCGGTTACATAAATGAAACATAAACCCAGCACTGATGCTTACAGCATTGTATAGTCATCTGAGGAGGTTCTGAGGGCATCCAGTGTAATTATCATCTGTGACCCGTGTGTCCATCCTGGCACAAGACTGTCCAACATCACAGATTAAAGCCTGCTGGAAAACCTGCCCTGAGGACCATGCCCCGAATGTATGCAGATCCCTGGCCACACAAACTAAATGCCAACGATCTCCACGAGTTCCTATAATCCCCTGTAACCAAGGTAAAATGTCACATAAGAAGTTCTCCTGGATCTCGGAGCATTAAAATAATTTTTGGGTCACTTTATGATTTTTTTCTTCTCATTGTTGATTTCACTGTGCGTCCTGGTGAGCCTGATCCACCTTCACACAGTGATGGCTTTACCCAACTGCAGTCTCCAATCCACAGGAGCAGATCTGTTTGGAACCATACCACTCAGAACCGAAACAGAGTTCGGTTCCAAGGTTTTTTACAGCAATATCAATTCACGAAGTTATTACACAGGTCTCAAGCGGCGTCGTAAAGTAAATACTTTGGCATATCAGAGCCCATACATTCTAATACTGTATGGAGAGAGATCTAATTCCCACTATCTGCTTGTGCAAAAAAATAATAATGAACTTGCCTTCTCCATTTGATGTGAATACTCGCTGCATCGGAATCTCAGGACAGGACCTGCGTTCCTCTATTATGAAGTTACACAGGTCCTGTCCATGAAATGGAGGAGGCAATTTTTTTTTTTACACACGTGGGGGAGGGGCGGGAGTTAAAGGCTGTACTAATGAGCGCTCCAAATTGGAAGCATTAATTAGTCGATATCAGTCAATATAGGAAAATACTAGCAATCGTTATTGGCAGTAGAAAAATATTACTGGCATCGGCAGGGCGCACTTATTTACTGGCTGGAGAGTTACCGGCCGTTTGGCAACCCTATCCACATGTGAACATGCCATAAAGTGAGGACAATCCAAAGGGATTACAGATTTCTAGGACATGGACATATCATATAGCTGCAGCCATTCCTGACAATCACCACACACAAGAGGCGGCCTCTAGTGATGACATTTACGTATTTTACTAACAGCCGGGGACATTTTCTCTCCACAGTCACAATCTACAGATTTTATACTAACGCTCTGTGGACGCCTCACCCACATCTCATCTTCTTATTCTTACAGTTTGGGTGGCAATGGTCTACCAGACACTTCCTGCATCCAATTGGCATCTGTAATAAGGAACAACCCGTCCCTGAAGATACTCGTCCTGTCTGGTAACCAACTGTCTGGTCCTCACTTCAGTGACTTGATGGAGGCTCTGTCAAGTCCGGCCTCCAGGATAGAGAAATTACAGTGAGTATAAGATATGTGTACAGGACTGAGACATGTGGGGCACAAGTTATACATGGATTTTTTTCTATTTTATACTCTGCACTATAGCCCCATGTCTGTTTCCTCTATCTCCCCTGTCTAAACCCCCAAATCCTCCCTGCTCTCTTAATGGCCCTCTAGTAATGATCCATGAAGTGTTCTCCTCTATCAAAACACACTTGGTGGAACACTTTACTATATATGCCCCTTCAGTCTCCTCCCTATCTCCCATAAAACAGTACTTTGCAAATGGACACTCAAGCAGTGAGAACGTGAACAAAAAGTCTCCCAACGTGAAGTCCTGGCAAAGGCAAACCCATCTAAAGACACCCAACAAGATCTCTCTCATGAACAGACAGAGCTGAATCTTTGCCTCTCCAATACTATTGAATGATGGTCCCGTTAAAAAGATTTGTGACAGGCGCAGCACTATGAAGTGCCTTTTGCACTGTGGCATTAGAAGAATTTTGATATCTCTGACTTTTTGTTCTAACCAGACTGTATTACTCTGTAATTCCTCTAGTCTAGAGCCTTTCTATGGAAACAGTAGGTTTAAAGAGAACACCAAATGCTTTAAATAACTTCTTTATTAACTTCAACTTTTCTTCATATATAACACTGCCGCCTCTGCAGCAGATAGTCCATCTACATAACACGTGTTGAATAAAGCATAAAAAAATGGCGGCATGCATAAGATGGTGGTTCAACTGTTCAATCTTTTCATTTAACATACAATGGTGGATATATTTCTCTCTTGAGTATCTGTACTCTCACTTTAAGTTATTTAAGCACTTTATGATCTCTCTGGGAGGTATATCTGAGGTCTAACAAATAGTTCACTTGCTAAATTTGGTCGCAATTTGCAATATGCAGTTAGCAGTAACTATTTGAAGATTGGTTGAGTATGATCTGGTATGGTTGTATGCAATTTAGATTGCAATATGGAATTAGAATTTGGATGGTTCAGTATACAGTTCTAATTACTATATTAACAGTAAGAACTTTTATATAACTGTTTTAAATACCTATTTTGGCCTCTCTGCTTCCATAAAGCACAGCTCTTGTGGAGTGTGTGTCTGTTCAGCTCCTCTCTCTGGTGAATAATAATTTCTAGCAGCTCCTGCTAGGGTAATTTCCCACACAAGCTGTGTGAGGCTGGCTGTGATTGATCTAGACTCCTGCCCAGCAACAACAGTCTAACTCCATGCTTTCTGTTGTGTCTGCTGTGTCATTGAGCTTGCCTCACATCATATAATGAAACTTAAAGACATATTATCTTTTCTGCTTCTGTGAACACAATATATATAACAGTTATATGACATACAAACATTAAGTCACTGTAAATATCTCTGCTTTTGTCTTTAACACACAAACATAGGAACTGTATTAAGGTTATTGACAGGTCTAGCTGTATAAACACACAAGCTATATTAGCAACCTAGGACAGGTCTTAGCTGGCCAGCTACAATATTATACCCTAAACAATAAGCTGTTCACTTCACTAGCTAGGACACTTCAATTACCCCATCTTCCGGGCCATTTTACAAACTCACAGCTGGGCATATTAATAAGGGGGCACAGCTGGGTAGAATTACTGAGGGGGCTCATATCTGGGCATAATCTTTGAAGTGGGTACAATGCTCACATAAATACTGGTGCGGTGGGGAAATAATTACTATGTGGGGGCATTTAGGGGATTTGGTGGGATTAGGTGTTAAGTTATGTTTTGGGCGGAGTTAGAGGCGTGGCCGCATAGTATACCTCTTACTACTTTTCAAAAGTTGGGAGGTATGAGGTTTGTTATGACCTCCCCCTCTCTGTGCAACTTTTTGCAAACTCGGGCACAAGCACATTTTCATGAAAAGCAATTAGTGTCTAGCAGACTGTTTCAGGACACAGAACAAGTTCCACTCGAGTCTTTGTTCTCTCTGACAGTGCGACGTAAGAACATGGCAGGCAGGAAACAGAGAGATAGCCGCGCTTTTATTGGTGGCTGGTGGGACTCCTCCTCCTGACCTCCGTCACTGCTCCATTTTCCTCCAGCACAGCATTGACCCACATCTCGCTGCACTGTGTACGCATGCGCAGTGCAGACTTCATAGTTTAGGGCACAGGTTTTACTGGCTTTTTTTTTCTTTTTTTCTGCTGGATGCTACAGGCGGCAGAAGAAAACACCCGAGTTTTGCGGACTGTCTGTAAATTTACGGACAGTTGGCAACCCTGGCTAGGTGAAGGCATTTTTTTCTTAATGGTGGCAGGTCTAGTCAAAAATGGCAACAATAAAGTCTTGTCGCCATTTATAATCCAAAGTCGCACTGGCGAACCTTTTGGTTATCATCTGGAGCACTGTCATGTATGTGAAGAGCAGCTGTATAACAAATAATGGAAGCAATATCCACACCGGATAACACACAGGTAAGTGTTCTAGGACTGACCTGTAGAGATGGCCATGTGGTTCGCCTGGCGGCAGTTTCGTGGCAAACTTTGCTTGTTCGCGGACATCGCCGAATGGGCGAACATATGGCGATGTCCGCCGGTGCCATATTCTTTTACATTGTGAAGAACTTTGACCCATGACACATCCAGCAGGTAGTACATCCAGCAGGTGGTACAGGTCAATTGAGATGTTTCAGCACATGGACATACCCCCTTCCTTATAAATAAACCCGATCTGGCTGCCATTTTGTCTTTTGCCAGTGTAGGGAGAGGTTGCTGTGTGGACAGGGACAGACTGTTAGGGACACCAAACACTAGCTAATAGGGCCACAAAAGTCCTTGAAAGGACTGGTATAGGTGTGCTATTGATAGGTGTGACTTACTCAGGGGTGAAATATACTTATAATATACTTTATAACATAGAAAGTATATTATAGTGCATATGTACTGTGCAGCAGTTGTGTGTGGTTCTGCTGCGATACTGCAGCTACATAGAGTGTCAAATGCTATTGGAACAAATAATTTCTACTGGTGTGATATACCAGTTGCCCCCCCAAAAAACTGATTGAAGCAGGGGTGTGATATACCAATTATATACTTTCTATATATTGCATTTGGGTAGTGCAGCATTTGTTTGCAGTTTTGCTGCGTTACCACAGCTACACAGAATGCCAAACGCTATTGGAACAAATAATTTCTACTAATGTGAGATACCAGTTACCCCCCCAAAAAAACTGATTGAAGCAGGGGTGTGATATACCTTCTTCCACAAATACTGCTGTTCTATAGGGACTTTTGTCACAGGGTCATTTTGAAAATGGCAGACAGAGGAAGAGGCAGGCCATTCCTCAGGGGTGATAGGCATCGGGCAGGTGCACCAGGCCGGAGCCTAAGTGGGAAGTTGCAGAAGGTGCGTGCAATTGCGTCAAAAGACGCACCATACTTAGTTGCGTGGCTCACTCAGCCTTCCGCTTCTGCAGCCTCCTCATCCTCTGTCTGCACCCTCTTCACACTCTGCTGTGTGCACCCCTAAAGACACCACCGCCACCACCAGATCCCCTTCGCTCGAGTCAAAGGAATTATTTTCCCATCCATTACAAGACCTTACCAATGTGCAGCCATTCTTGGCATCGGATCACGAAGAGGAGATAGCAACAGTCGCCACCCAGCAGTCTGACAACAGTACCCAGATCAGCCCAAGGAGGGTGGTCCCCGTTGTTGCTGCCTACTCCGAGATCTTTAATGTCAGTGGTGGTGAAGGTGACGATGATGACGTGTCGATGGTCGTCACATTAGTGCCAACAAGAGAGGAAGAGGAGGAGAGTTCAGAGGGAGAGACAGGGGCAGCAGATAGGGAGGAGAAGCAGGCAGAACTTACAGTGCACAGGAGGCAAAAAGCGGACTGCTAATGTATCTGGAACAAGACCATCCTCCAAGCACGGTCACATGTGGCGCTCCCAGGACGCCAGCACATGGCTCCGCAGTATGGGCGTTTTTTTAACATGTCCACTGCTGACAATAGTGTTGCCATCTGCAGCCTGTGCTGTCAACGCATAAGTCGTGGTAAGCCCAACACTCACCTAGTGACGACCACCTTAAGAAGGCACCTGGCCTCACATCACCGAGCCCAGTGGAAGCAACACAGTCAGAACTCACAAAGCCACACTCCCAGCGCTCCACGTCCTGCCTCTTCTCCTTTTCCTCTCTCGACCCATTTGTCCTCCACTCCAACTTCCACCGTGCTGTTGTCGCATTCCTCTGGCAAAAGGCAGGCTTCCGTGGCACAAATGTTCGAGCAAAAAAAGATAATGATGCCGGAAAACCCTCTTTCCCAACGGCTGACCGCTGGCTTGTCGGAACTGCTAGCCCACCAACTACTGCCATATAAACTGGTGGACTTGAAGGCCTTTAGAAAATTTGTGGCCATTGGCACACCGCAATGGTAGGTCCCTGGAAGGAAATATTTCTCCCAGAAGGGCATGCTGGAGCTATATGGCCATGTTTAGCAGCAAGTGAATGTATCTCTGGCACACACATGGATACATCTGACCACAGACACGTGGTATAGCAAACACGGGCAGGGAAGGTACATAACTTTTATTGCCCACTGGGTGAACCTTCTGACAGCCGTCAAGCACGCAACCCGTGGCACCCCTGTGGATTTGGTGTAACTGCCACGGATTGCATGCAGGCCTGCCTCTTCTCCTTCTCCATCCTCCATCACCTCCTTGTCATGGAACCATGAACCAGACGTACAACAAGAGATGAGTGGAAATAAGAAGGCTTTATTGAAAATAAAGCTGTAAGGCAAAAGTCCAAACGGATGGCTAAACCGAAGCAGGGTCTTGCGAAACCAGAGATCAGGAACCAGAAGGGTAGTCAGACGAAGCCTGGATCAGGAACCAGCAGGGTAGTCAGACGAAGCCAGGATCAGGAACCAGCAGGGTAGTCAGACGAAGCCAGGATCAGGAACCAGCAGGGTAGTCAGACGAAGCCAGGATCAGGAACCAGCAGGGTAGTCAGACGAAGCCAGGATCAGGAACCAGAAGGGTAGTCAGACGAAGCCAGGATCAGGAACCAGAAGCAGCAGCAGTCTTAGAAGCATGTGAGCACAGGAGGACCAAGCAAGGAACTGAAGCCACAGACCTCCTATATATATGAGCTAGGCATCCAGCTCCTCCCAGTGGAAAGGAGGAGCCGCAGGGTGGGAGGCTACAAGAAATCCAGAAACCAAGATGGCCGCCAGCACATGTCAAACGAAGGAGAACAGCAAGGAGGTAAGACCATGACAGTACCTCCCCCTCAAGGGCCCCTCCTCCGCGGAGTAAGGAACGGTTTCTGAGGGAAGCGTGCGTGGAAGGCTCGGAGAAAGGCAGGAGCATGGACATCTGCGGAGGGAACCCAGGAACGCTCCTCTGGACCATAACCACGCCAATGGACCAAAAACTGCACCCGGCCGCGGACCAGGCGTGAGTCCAGGATATTGCTCACCTCATACTCCTCACGATTGCCCACTTGGACCGGACGAGGCCAAGGAATCGAGGAAGTGAAACGATTACACACCAGTGGCTTCAACAGGGAGACATGAAACACGTTGGAGATCCGCATGCCAGGAGGAAGCGCAAGGGCATAGGCTACCGGGTTTACCCTGCGAAGCACTCGGAAGGGACCAACAAAGCGAGGCGCCAGCTTGGGAGTGGGCACTCGAAGGTTGAGGTTGCGGGTGGACAACCATACGCGGTCTCCGACCTGGTAGGAAGGAGCGGGCGCTCGTCTGCGATCAGCCTGGAGTCTCTGGCGCTGTGCAGAGACCTCAAGGGACCTCTGGATCTGTACCCAAGAAGCACGTAGGACGGAAAGGTGATCCTCCACAGCCGGAATATCCTGGGGAGAGAATACCTCCGGTAACACGGCAGGTTGGAACCCATAATTGGCCATGAAGGGAGACGTCCCAGAGGAAGAGTTCACCGCCGTGTTCCTGGCAAACTCAGCCCAAGGCAGGAGGTCAACCCAATTGTCTTGGTGATCGGAGACATAGCAACGAAGGAATTGCTCCAAGGCCTGATTGGATCGTTCTGCGGCCCCATTGGACTGAGGGTGGTAGGCCGAGGAGAAAGAGAGATGAATCCCCAACTGGGAGCAAAAGGCGCGCCAGAACCTGGACACAAACTGACTCCCCCGATCCGACACAATCTCCTTGGGCAAACCGTGCAACCGGAAGACCTCCCTGGCAAAAATCGAGGCCAACTCTTGTGCAGAGGGTAACTTCTTGAGAGGAACACAGTGGCACATTTTGGAAAACCGATCCACAATCATGAGAATGACCGTATGGCCTCGGGATGCAGGGAGGTCCACAATGAAATCCATCCCCAGGTGTGACCATGGACGCTCCCCGGTGGCTATGGGTTGCAAAAGGCCCAACGGAAGGTGCCGAGGGGACTTACTCTGGGCACAAACGGAGCATGCCGCTACATATGCGGCGATGTCGGAACGTAGAGAAGGCCACCAGAACAGACGTGAAACAGCCCAGGACAGCTGATTCTTTCCAGGATGCCCCGCGGCCTTGGAGTTATGGTAGGTTCGCAACAACCGAGTGCGCAACTCCTCAGGCACAAAACATCTGCCGTTGGGCCTCCCAGAGGGAGCACCAGATTGAGCCGCCAAAATCTGCTCACCCAGGGGAGAGGTCAGGCTGGTGCGAATGGCGGCCAGGATCTGATTCGGAGGTATGACCGAAGTCGGAATCGGCTCCTCCCCGGACAGCTCGGAGTACTGCCGTGATAAGGCATCCGCTCTGATGTTCTTGGAACCGGGTAGGTAGGAGACCACGTAATTAAAACGTGACAAGAACAGAGCCCATCTGGCCTGACGTGGTGTCAATCTCTTGGCCTCAGAGAGGTAGGTCAGATTCTTGTGGTCCGTCAGGATGAGAACCGGAACCACCGAGCCCTCGAGCAAGTGCCTCCATTCTTTAAGGGCCTGCACGATGGCCAATAACTCCCTGTCACCAATCTGATAGTTGCACTCCGCGGAAGACAGTTTCCGGGAGTAAAACCCACAAGGAAGCAGAGGACCCTCTGGTGTTCTACGCTGAGACAGAAGGGCGCCTACTCCCGTCTCAGACGCGTCCACCTCGAGGACAAAAGGCAACCCAGGGTTGAGATGCGACAGAATCGGAGCCGACACAAAGGTGGACTTTAGAGCCTCAAAAGCTCGGATGGCCTCGAGCGACCAGACCTGTGGATTACTGCCCCTCCTGGTCAGATCCGTGAGAGGCTTGGCTAGCATGGAAAAGTCCCTGATGAACTTCCGATAATAATTGGCGAAGCCCAAAAAGCGCTGCAGGGCACGAAGACCACTGGGCTGGGGCCACTGTAAGACAGCCGAAACCTTCTCAGGATCCATGGAGAACCCCTCAGCGGAAATGATGTAACCTAAGAAGGTTACCTGGGATCGGTGAAATTCGCATTTCTCAAGCTTGCCGAACAGCTTGTTTTCTCGTAACCGTTGCAACACTCGTCTGACATCCAGAATGTGGGCCTCCATGGATTCAGAATATACCAAGATGTCATCCAAATAGACCACCACACACTGCTGCAACAGGTCACGGAAAACATCGTTGATGAATTCCTGGAAGACTGCGGGCGCATTGCACAACCCAAAGGGCATAACCAAGGATTCATAATGACCGGTCCTGGTGTTAAACGCGGTCTTCCACTCATCGCCCGCCTTGATCCTTACCAGGTTATATGCCGCCCTCAGGTCGAGTTTGGTAAAGACCGTGGCCCCTTTGAGGCGATCGAACAGCTCGGAAATCAAGGGTATCGGGTAAGCGTTCTTGATCGTGATGCGATTGAGACCCCTGTAATCGATGCAAGGCCTCAACTCACCGCCCTTCTTTTTCACAAAGAAAAATCCAGCCCCTGCCGGGGACGAGGATTTGCGAATGTGTCCGCGTGAAAGCGCCTCCCTCCCGTACTCCTCCATGGCCTCATTCTCCGCTACCGACAGTGGATAGACTTTGCCACGAGGAGGAACGGCACCAGATTGTAACTCTATGGCACAATCGTATGGGCGGTGCGGAGGTAGGGCAACCGCACGCACCTTATCGAATACATCCCGGTACTCCTCGTATTCAGGAGGCAACAGAGAGTCCGAGGAAGTACACAGCAACTTGACAGGCCCATGGATGCAACTAGCCCCACACTGCGATGACCACGAGAGGATCTCGGCTGATCTCCAATCGAAAGTCGGATTATGCTTCTGGAGCCAGGGGTACCCCAAGACCACCGAGTAGTGAGGAGACGAAATAACCTGGAGACAGACCGACTCTCTGTGAACGGCACCAATGGCCATCCCCACTGGAAGGGTCTCCTGAGTCACGTGTGGCGGCAGAAGGGGTCTGCCGTCTATCGCCTCAAGAGCCAGTGGGGAACCTCGAGGCTGCAGAGGAATGGAATTGGCGGCAGCGAACACACTATCAATGAACAAACCACCAGCACCAGAGTCCACCAACGCCTGGGTCGTCACCGAGCCCCCGACCCAGGTGAGGACAACAGTGATCAGTGGTTTGTCAACACGGGAAACCGGGGACGAGGAGACTCCACCCAAGATCTGCCCCCGACAGGATCTCAGGTGCGGGCGTTTCCCGGACGGTTCGGGCATGCCAACCGAAAATGCCCACCAAGACCACAGTACATGCATCGGCCCTCGCGTCTCCGGAGTACCCTCTCCCCCTCGGACAGGCGAGCAAACCCCAGCTGCATGGGTTCACCCCCAGACAAGTCATCCCCAGGAGGCGTGGGAGGAGAGGGAGGCACGGGAGGGACAGCAAACGTAGGCGCCAATCTGTTAGAAGACCTCCGCAGGCTCTCCTTAAAGGAAGGTCTCTCCCTGAGTCTGGTGTCAATCAAAATCAGGAACGAAATAAGAGACTCGAGCTCCACTGGTAGGTCATTAGCTGCAACCTCATCCTTCAAGGCATCCAAGAGACCATGAGAGAAAGCAGCGACCAGAGCCTCATTATTCCAGTCCACCTCTGCTGCCAGGGTACGAAACTCAATGGCGTATTCAGCTACGGATCGTGAACCCTGTCTGATGGACATAAGGAGCTTCGCAGCAGAGGCAGCACGAGCCGGCACATCGAATACCTTCCGAAGAGAAGCAACAAAACCGGAAAACTCTGCAACCACCGGATTGTTGTTCTCCCATAAAGGGCTGGCCCAGGCCAAGGCCTTGTCCGAGAGCAGCAAGATCAAGAAGCCCACCTTTGATCTCTCAGTAGGAAAGGCATGTGGCAGCAACTCGAAGTAAATGCCCACCTGGTTAAGGAAACCTCGGCACTGAGTTGGCTCTCCCCCAAAGCGCTGTGGAAGGGGGGCAGAACCGGTCATACCCCGAAACACCACAGGCGCAGCAACAGGTGTCGGGGTAGACTCTGGCGCAACAACCGGAGCGGCAGTAGGAGCGGGCCCAGGAGCGACAACCGACCCATCGGCAACGGAAGCTAAATGAGCCGTGCGTTCAAGCAGGGTTTGCAACGCCACAGCGAACCGACCCAACAGGTGATCCTGCTGATCAAGTCTGGCAACCAGCGTAGGTAGCGAGGATGGCCCTGTACCGTCAGAATTCATGGCTTGGTCCTAATGTCATGGAACCATGAACCAGACGTACAACAAGAGATGAGTGGAAATAAGAAGGCTTTATTGAAAACAAAGCTGTAAGGCAAAAGTCCAAACGGATGGCTAAACCGAAGCAGGGTCTTGCGAAACCAGAGATCAGGAACCAGAAGGGTAGTCAGACGAAGCCTGGATCAGGAACCAGCAGGGTAGTCAGACGAAGCCAGGATCAGGAACCAGCAGGGTAGTCAGACGAAGCCAGGATCAGGAACCAGCAGGGTAGTCAGACGAAGCCAGGATCAGGAACCAGCAGGGTAGTCAGACGAAGCCAGGATCAGGAACCAGCAGGGTAGTCAGACGAAGCCAGGATCAGGAACCAGAAGGGTAGTCAGACGAAGCCAGGATCAGGAACCAGAAGCAGCAGCAGTCTTAGAAGCATGTGAGCACAGGAGGACCAAGCAAGGAACTGAAGCCACAGACCTCCTATATATATGAGCTAGGCATCCAGCTCCTCCCAGTGGGAAGGAGGAGCCGCAGTGTGGGAGGCTACAAGAAACCCAGAAACCAAGATGGCCGCCAGCACATGTCAAACGAAGGAGAACAGCAAGGAGGTAAGACCATGACACTCCTCTGCTGACTCCTCTTTTTCCACTGCTACCACCTCTTCCGCTGCACCACCCAAGCTCCCCAGAACCTATTCGCCGTGCCAGGTGAGACGTTACCATGCTGTGCTGCGGCTGTTGTGCCTGGAAGCCAAAAGCCACGCTGGTTCTGCACTTCTTTCAGCTTTGCGGTCACAGTGGCTATCAGTGGCTAACCCCGCTCAATTTGACAGTTGGTAAAATGGTGTGCAACAACTCTGCCAATCTGCTGAGTGTTCTGAAAACAGGGCAAAATGAAGCACATGCCGTGCATGTCACACGTCCTGAACTTAGTCGTGCAGCGAATCGTTGCCAAATACCTCAGGGTCCAGGACATCTTGCAGCCGGCCAGGAAAATCTCTGGCTATTTTAGAATATCATGGCCATGGCTCGCCTTGCTGATGTTCAGCGGTAACACCACCTGCCCTTCAGACGCGCTGGTACTCCACCTTGTATATGCTTGATAGGCTGCTCCAGCAGCAACGTGCCATTAACGACTACTTATACGAACTCTGCAGCAGGACAGATTCTGGGTAGCTTTTCTTTTTTTTTCCGCGCCAGTGGCTGCTCATGCACGATGCATGCAGACTGCTGCAGCCATTTGATGAGATCACCAAACTGGTCAGTCGCAGCCAGGGGGCCATCAGTGACATTGTACCTTATGCATTCTTTCTGGAGCGTGCATTGAGTCGTGTCATTGATCAAGCCGTCGAGGAGCAGGAGCAGAAAGGATGAGGAAGTCACAATGCTGGATGAATTCCCAGGGGGGGGCTACTCCATCTGAGACAAGTCAACAGGAGTCTGAAGAAGAGTCAGGGGAGGATGGTGCCGGAGCGGAGGAGGAGCAAAAAGCGCATGCTTTAAACTTTTCTGGGATCCCTGGTGTTGTCCGTGGCTGGGGGGAGGAGAACGAGGACGACATTATCCTGGATTATGAGCAGGAGCCAGTAAAAACACTAAATGGAAGACATGTTACCAGCATCACAGAGGGCTGTCAGAATGAAGCACTTCCAGGCCTTGCTTTTGAGAAATGCTGCATTATGCTTTTGCGGGCTCTGGCAGTGGAATTTCCATTCACAGAGAAACAGTTGCGGGTACCAATCCAACAGCGCATGCAAGAAGATTGCAGTTTGAAGACAGCTGCCCTCCGAATCCAGCCTCAGGGAATGCCTAGACCGACAGGTGTCCAACTAAATCAGGTTAACGGCCGATGTAAACGCTCTGAGAAGCGAGGAACCCCTTGGACTACTTGGTGTGCAGGCTTGACCTGTGGCCAGAGCTGGCACAATTTACCATGGAACTCTTGGCTTGCCCCTCGTCCAGTGTCCTGTCCGAAAGGACGTTCAGCGCAGCAGGCAGGATTGTGATGGATAAGCGCACTCGCCTAGCTCACGACAGTGTGGACTACCTCACATTTCTTAAAATGAATGAGGCATGGATCTCGGAGGAATTCAACACCTGTGACGACCACATTTAATTGCATTTCCTCATGACAGCCCACAAATATCTGCCACCACTCAGAACAAATAATGGTCCCTGTCTTTGGTAAATACAGCGGCATAAAATGGCTTTTCTGTCCGTTGAGTGCCTAATGTTTTGGGCCTCAGAGGAATTCAACACCTGGGACGACCACGTGTTTCAACTATTATCATTTGTTTGTTTTTTTCAAGAGGGGGGATTTCGTTAGCCATGTTTTTAATCCAATTTTATATGTTTAGTTCTATTAAACATGTATTTAACCTCTATTTGTACTGGCCTTTAGTAAAATTGAGATATATATATATATATATATATATATATATATATATATTGACCATCTAATAGACCTCCAGTCACATACTTACTTACTTGTTCTTTTATGTACGCTGAATGCATAATTTTTGGGGCCTGTAGTACACTGGCCTGCTGTAAAATTGATTTCCAATGACCGTGTAATCTACCTCCAGCCACATACTTGTTCTTTTATGTACGCTGAATGCATACTTTTTGGGGCCTGTAGTACACTGGCCTGCTAGAAAATTGATATCCAATGACTGTGTAATCTACCTCCAGCCACATAATAACTTATTCTTTTCTGTATGGTAAATGAATAATTGTTGCGGCCTTGAAGGAGTTCAATACCAGTGACGACCACGTGTTATCGAATTTCAACTACAAACCGGATTCCAAAAAAGTTGGGACACTATACAAATCGTGAATAAAAACTGAATGCAATGATGTGGAGGTGCCAACTTCGAATATTTTATTCAGAATAGAACATAAATCACAGAACAAAAGTTTAAACTGAGAAAATGTACCATTTTAAGGGAAAAATATGTTGAATCACAATTTCATGGTGTCAACAAATCCCCAAAAAGTTGGGACAAGGCCATTTTCACCACTGTGTGGCATCTCCCCTTCTTCTTACAACACTCAACAGACGTCTGGGGACCGAGGAGACCAGTTTCTCAAGTTTAGAAATAGGAATGCTCTCCCATTCTTGTCTAATACAGGCCTCTAACTGTTCAATCGTCTTGGGCCTTCTTTGTTGCACCTTCCTCTTTATGATGCGCCAAATGTTCTCTATAGGTGAAAGATCTGGACTGCAGACTGGCCATTTCAGTACCCGGATCCTTCTCCTACGCAGCCATGATGTTGTGATTGATGCAGAATGTGGTCTGGCATTATCTTGTTGAAAAATGCAGGGTCTTCCGTGAAAGAGATGACATCTGGATGGGAGCATATGTTGTTCTAGAACCTGAATATATTTTTCTGCATTGATGGTGCCTTTCCAGACATGCAACCCCATACCATCAGAGATGCAGGCTTCTGAACTGAGCGTTGATAACAACTTGGGTTGTCCTTGTCCTCTTTGGTCCGGATGACATGGCGTCCCAGATTTCCAAAAAGAACTTCGAATCGTGACTCGTCTGACCACAGAACAGTCTTCCATTTTGCCACACTCCATTTTAAATGATCCCTGGCCGAATGAAAATGCCTGAGCTTGTGGATCTTGCTTAGAAATGGCTTCTTCTTTGCACTATAGAGTTTCAGCTGGGAACGGCGGATGGCACGGTGGATTGTGTTCACTGACAATGGTTTCTGGAAGTATTCCTGAGCCCATTCTGTGATTTCCTTTACAGTAGCATTCCTGTTTGTGGTGCAGTGTCGTTTAAGGGCCCGGAGATCACGGGCATCCAGTATGGTTTTACGGCCTTGACCCTTACGCACAGAGATTGTTCCAGATTCTCTGAATCTTTGGATGATGTTATGCACAGTTGATGATGATAGATGCAAAGTCTTTGCAATTTTTTCGCTGGGTAACACCTTTCTGATATTGCTCCACTATGTTTCTGCTCAACATTGTGGGAATTGGTGATCCTCTACCCATCTTGGCTTCTGAGAGATACTGCCACTCTGAGAAGCTCTTTCTATACCCAATCATGTTGCCAATTGACCTAATTAGTGTTAATTGGTCTTCCAGCTCTTCGTTATGCTCAAATTTACTTTTTCCAGCCTCTTATTGCTACTTGTCCCAACTTTTTGGGGATTTGTTGACACCGTGAAAATTTAAATCAACGTATTTTTCCTTTAAAATGATAATTTACTCGGATTAAACGTTTGATCTGTCATCTACGTTCTTTTACAAGTAAAATATTGACATTTGCCATCTCCACATCATTGCATTCAGTTTTTATTCACAATTTGTTTAGTGTCCCAACTTTTTTGGAATCCGGTTTGTATTATCATTAGGGTTTTTTCAAGAGGGGGGATTTCATTAGTCATGTTTTCAATCCAATTTTTATATTTTTAGTTCTTTTAAACATATATGTATTTGACCTGTATTTGTACTGGCCTGCAGTAAAATTGATATCCATTGACCATGTAATATACCTCCAGCCACATAATCACTTGATATTTTCTGTCCGGTGAATGCCTAATGTTTGGGGCCTGTAGTGCAGTGGCCTACAGTAAAATTTGTATCCATTGACCTCATAATGTACCTTGTGCCACATAATCAGAATTTCTTTTATGTCAGGTGAATGCCTAATTTTTAAGGCCCGTATTCCCGTGGCCTAAAATAAAAATTTCCTAGGCTCCAACGGGGCACATTTCAGAGAATTTCCCTTCAAGATGCTTAAAAATGTCCCCCGATTTAATATACATATTTTTTGTTGGAATTTTTGTCATTGAACCCCCTCTAGTATGTCAATGTCCATGTTGTGGGACTATTGTACACTTCTACTAAGTATTTGGTGGCTGCAAATATGAGCTGAAGGTTTTCCAGGTTCGCCTGCCATTAAAGTGAATGGGGCCTGCCGCAAACTTGTAGTTCGCGAACATTTGTTTGCGCATTCGTGAACCGTCCCAGCTGATGTTCATCCATCACCACTGACCTCATCAGAACCTGCATTGTGCCTCCACATGGAGGAGGTGTCATATGTCCTGAGAGACATCTGGAGGGATAGGAAGGACGCATCTGCTTCTATGGGGCGGATTATGGGTCTGAGCAACTTCCAGGTTATAGAGGGCTGTAATATGTACATGAGCCCTTACAGCCATATGGACTGTGCCTGTGCTACATCACAGCTGTATGACGGTATTATTACTGATGGACCCCCCCCCCCCACCCCGGCTGTAATTTACTCAGAATGGAGACCATTACTGCTCGTTATCAATAAGTAATAATCCATACCAGCAGAATCCAGAAAAATCCTGAATGTAGTGTAATGTCTACTAATAATCCATCCCCCAAATAACTGATGGAATGAGGGTAGAGCCACATGTGTCCTGTAGTAATGTGAGGAGGAGAATGGGGGCCACGGGGCCACAATAGATGTGGACGAAGGAGAATGGAGGCCACATAAGCCACAATAGATGGGGAGGAAGGAGAATGGAGACCACAGGGACCACAGACTGAGGGCCACAATAGATGGTAGAGGAAGGAGAATGGAGGCCACAGGGGCCACAGACTGAGGGCCACAATAGATGTGAAAGAAGAATAGGGGCCACAGACTAAAGGGCCACAATATATGGTGGAGGAAGGAGACTGAGGGCCACAATAGATCATGGAAGGAGAGTGAAGGCCAGAGACTGAGGGCCACAATAGATGATGGAGGAAGGAGAATGGTAGCCACAGGGACCCCCTCTCCTCCTGCCATGTTCTTATGTGTCTCTCATCCCTCATGTGTCCGGCGTTTTGGTGTGTTCCAGGGATCTGGATAGATCTGCCCTACTGGTCGGCTTGCTTGATCCTGGCGGATGGCTGCAGAGGCCTCCTGCTTGTGGCTCCGGACCTGATGGGTGCTTGACTGCTCGCCGCTTTCTGCTGCCTCCCTTCTGTGAAGATTCTGCCATGGTCTGTGTCCCGATGTGTCTCCTCAGCTGGCCATTCCAAGTTCTGCTGCTTTCCCCCTGTGTAGATTCTGTTACAGCTTGTGCTTTGCCTGTCATTCCTTTAGCCCTGCTTGTTTTGTGTGTGGACCCCTCTTCCTGCTCCCTTCCCCTGCTCTTGGTGCCAAATCCTCCTGAGTTGTTGCACCCTGCGGACTGGTGAGATTTTTTTTCTTTCTTGGTTTTCTTCTGTTGCATTATTTTTTTCCACCTTTTATGGAAAAAAAGTGAAACTGAAGAAAGGGGGGAGGGAGGAGAAAGAAAGTAAAAAGAAGAAGAAAAAATAAATAAATAAAAAAGGGGGGTAGAGGAAAAAGTGGGAAATAAGAAGAAAGGGGAAAATAATGGGCCCAAAGCAAAATAGCCTTTCAGCTGATTTTTCTGGGGTAAAATCAGCCCAGAGACCCGTGGAATCGCCAAACATCGATCAGTTCTTGAATTCCCTAAAGATAAATACCAGGGCAGGACAAAAAAGGCTTCAGGACATTAACTCAAAAAGAAACAATAATACTGCAACCGCGGTGGAGGAAACACTGAGTTCTCCCAAGTGGAGGAGACTCAGAGGTTGGGGGAAGAAGAATTATCCAGTGTTCAATCTTCCTCTATAAAATAAATATTGTTGGCAGTTAAAAAAAATTGGGAATTGGGAATGAATCCATGACATCTCAATGCAGCTCAGGTTAATCCAGTCTGATTTAGCCCTAATCAGGGATGATGTATCAAAGATTCGTGACAGAGTTAATACTATAGAGTAGTGTTGATCAAGCACTGTAGTATTCGGGGGCTCGGGCCGAACACATCGGGATGTTCGGGTGCTTGCCCGAGCACCCCAGTATAATGGAAGCCAATAGGAGAACCCGAGCATTAAACCAGGTACCCCCTGTTCTGAAGAGGGGAGGATGCCTGGTTCATAGGAAAATGTCAGAAATTTATGGAAACAACACTGAAATGGTTCTGCAACAGCATGGGGAATGTCTGGATGCATCTTGAACTCGCAGGTCGCTGCTGGGATCGATGTTGTCCGAATAGTACGCCACTTATACAGACTGACAGTAATACGCACAAAACCGAATAAAAAAATCGTTTTAAGAGGAAAAATTAATAGGAAAAATTCTTCCCTGTATATTTACTTATATATAAAGTGCAAGTGCTGCCAAAAATTACAAGGAAGAGGCACTCCGATACAACCTGTATATCACATAAAGGATGGTCTCATTCACATTGTGGGACTCCTACACTCGTAAAGCCTATGCACTAAGTGAAAGCGCTGCTGAAAATTACAAGGAACAGACATTACAATACATCCTTTATTACACATAAAGGATGGGATCATACACAGACTTGAAAAATTATGATTGATGCCCTGCTGGTGACCCTCAAAAACATTTGGATCACGGGCCTGCTGTTCTGACCATCTAAAACATTATGGGTGAGGGCCTGCTGCTGCTTTGGTGACTCTAGTTAACCTGGGGCTGATCGGACGTCCCCATGACAGCGAAGATCCATTCGGATATCTGGCCTATCAACTTTCAATGTTATTGTTGTAACTACGGTTAACGTGGAATCAGTGTCTGATTCAGAAGAGAGAACCTGAGAAACTGCTACGGCTACCACATCCAAGCAAGGCAGCATGCTCGCAAATGACCTATTAGGTATTATTAGGTGAGGGCCTGCAGGTGAGCTGACCCTGTAAAAGATTTTAGGTACAGGCCTACTGGTAATCTGACCCTGTAAAAAATTATATGCGAGCGCTTGCTAGTGAGCTGACCCTGTAAAACATTATATGCAAGGGCCTGTAGGTGAGCTGACCCTCTAAAAAATTATATGCAAAGGCCTTTAGGTGAGCGGACCCTGTAAAAGATTTGAGGTGCAGGCCTGCTGGTTTGTTCCCCTTGTCAGCCTTCATCGGTTTTCAACAAGGATCTTCTGGTATTGCACCGTTTTGCTTGTCCTCTCCACCAGAGGAATGGGAGATGAGAAGTTCTTTTTGTAGCGCGGGTCAAGAAGGGTGAAGAACCAGTAATCCATGTTGTCTAAAATACGTATAACGCGCGGGTCGTGGGAAAGGCAGGCTAACATGAAGTCAGCCATGTGTGCCAGAGTACCAACAGGCAAGACTTTGCTGTTGTCATCAGGAGGATGACTCTCAAGAATCTCAACCTCTTCCTTTTGTTCTGCCCACCCACGCTGAACAGATGGATTTAAACTTCCATGGGTACTACCCTCTGCAGCGGATGCAACCGCCTCCTGAACCTTCTCCTCCTCTTAATCATCCAATTTGTGCTAAAAAGACGAACTGAGGGTGGTCAGGCTATCACCCTGTATAATGTCTTCCCCCATTTCCACCTCTTCCACATGCAAAGCATTGTCCTTAATTGTGAGCAACGAGCATTTCAGTAGACACAGAAGTGGGATGGTAACGCTGATAATAGCGTTATCGCCGCTCACCATCTGTGTTGATTCCTCAAAGTTGCGTAAAACCTCACAGAGGTCAGACATCCATGCCCACTCCTTGCTTGTGAATAGCGAAAGCTGACTGGAAATATGACAACTATGTTACAGCTGGTATTCCACTACTGCTCAAAAAGCCTGGCTGACATGTGGAACGTGGAATTCCAGCACGTGCTCGCGTCACACAACAGCGACTTGCGGAAATGTGCACACACACGGCGCACCTTCACCAGTAGCTCAGGCAAATTGAGGTAGGTTTTGAGAAACCTCTGAACCACAAGGTTGAAGACGTGGGCAAGCATGGGATGTGTCTAAGTTTGCCGAGCTCCAAAGCCGCCACCAAGTTACGGACATTATCATACACAACCATGCCTGGTTATAGGTTGAGTGACGAGAGCCACAGCTCAGTCTGGTCTCTTATCCCCTGCCACAGCTCTGTGGCGGTGTGCTGTTTTTCCCCTAAGCATATCAGCTTCAGCACGGCCTGTTGACACTTCCCCACTGCAGTGCTACACTGCTTTCAGCTACCGACTGATTGTCACGCTGGACAGGATACATGATACACAGAATACAACAAAGCAAATGTCTAGGCAAGAAGCTGGGGATAGAGGTCACCTCCTGACAAATCCCTACCAGCTCTTCCTAGACTTCTATGCTCACATTCAGACCCTGAAGATGGGAATGAACGTGTCCTCGTGCCTAGGCTGAGTCTTGGATTGTATTGACCAGACTCCTGGCTACTGAGACTGGACTTGATGGAAGACAGGGTGGTGCTTAACCAACTGGAAGCATTAGCTTCTGCAATCCAACCGACCACCTGCTCGCACTGGGCTGACTTCAAGAGTGGTCTCCTGTGCTGCCCTGCAAACTGGGACATGAAGCTAGGTATCTTGGATGATTGCTTATCTTGTGCTCTGGCAGGAGGCACAGTTTCTCCATGCCCAGTGCCACGGACTCTGCGTGCACCAACAGCACCACGCCCACTTCCCTGTCCCCTACTGCTCGCCTTCTTCATTTTAAATGTGATGTATTCTTGAAAGTATGTCACACGTACAGTAGCGTAGGATTTGGAAGTGTTTGCAAAAAATTTACCATAGTATTTGTGATGAGGAAACATTATACAGGATAGGTGCCACAGGGAATGTCACAGTTTGCAGTGTCTACAGAAAAACTGCACTGAATGTCACAGATTATTAGGGATGCGCACAATTTAGACAGGAGATGTGGCACGGATAGTTTAGCAGTCCACAGCGGCCTATTGCACGGTATTTAGCGCAGGATGCGCTAAAAATATATATTGCTGCTGTCACACACTATAGTACTTAAAAGGAATTTTGGGTCTCTTAAAAGTTTTTTGTATAAAATATCTTCCTATTACACTCCCTACACTGTCTGTCCCTTCCTATGCACAGCTCTCCCTAACACTCAGCAATTTAGCGCAGGTTGCGCTACACAAATATATTGCTGCTGTCACACACAATAGTCCTTACACACTCCCTACACTATCTGTCACTTCCTATCCTCAGCTCTCCCTGACTTAGAATGAGCCGAACACGTGTCATCAGCACCCAATGACTTGTTCCGGCCAGCCAATCACTGTAATGCCAGTAGCCAACATGGCTACTGGCATTACAGTGAGGGCAGTACTTACCTGCATGTTTATTGGCTGCTTAGCAGCCGCAAAACGTGAGGGTAGGAGACTCGAGCATTGCGATCCAGCACATGCGGTACTCGGCCAAGTACCGCCATGTGCCGAGCATAGCTATGCTCGAGCCGAACTGGTATTCGGCTGAGCATGCTCGCTCAACACTACTATAGAGGGTTCTGTGGGTGCCCTACAGAATGAATTTAAAATATCAAAAACTGAAATCTCTACTTTGAAGCCAAACTTTGTTTGCTTAAAACTAGTTTGCTTAAAAAAAAAAAGTTGTAGATTTGGAGGATAGGTCAAGGAGATGTAACGTGAGAATTTTGTGGCTACCTGAGGGTGCTGATGAAAAAAATCATGTTCAAATAATACAAACGGTGATGTTAGAAAAGTTTGCAAAGGAACATTTTTCTCCATTTGTTTTTGGTGAAAAGGGCACACCGGGTCCCCCGGGGTAAACCAATTCCTGGAAAGCAGCCACGGACACTTCTGGGGAAAATATTGATCTCGCGAGACAGAGATATGTTATTGAGAGGGCAAGGGAGTGCTCACCTATTTTATATAATGGAAATAAACTGGCTTTTTTCTGGACTTTTTCAAGGAGATTCAAGAAAAGAGGTGTACTTTTAATGCGGTTAAAAAAATGTTTACAGGAAAATGATATTTAAATATTAATTTGTGTATCCAGCTAAACTTCGGATTACTTTTTAATGCTGGAACTCATTTTTTGATCCACTGACCTTGCTGTGGACTGGCTTGACCGGAATGGCATCTGATGGCTTTTGGTTTCATTTTCTTGAGCGGTATCAGTAGTGAGGTTATGTGGTAGTTAGAGGGGAAGGGATGGTCTTAGTTTAGATATTGGTCACAGAATGTGGCGGATCAGATGGATTGGGTGGTTATATTTTTTTTAGGGTGAGGGTGGGGGGCAAAAGAGGGTATGGGGGGGTGGTTGCGATGTGTCTCATAGGTTAAGAAAAGAAGGGCTGGGGCTATTGGAAGTTTTCAGGGTTTGGGGATCTCTAGGTTGATTTAAATCGTTATGTAGCTGGCTGACATTAGCGATGTGCATAACTGTATGACTTATATCTCCCTGCCTGCCGCCCCTTCACGCTATATAATGACTTTTATAATATGCAAATGAGCCTCTAGGTGCTAGTGGGGCATTGCTGCAGCACCTAGAGGCTCCATCTTCTCACCGTTTGGCATGCCGTTGTAAAGGTGATTGACATCCTCGGTTTCCTCCGTTCCCCGCAAATCCCGCACCTGTGCCGTCCATTTTAGTATTAGGCACAGGTGCAGTGAGTGAAGGACGGCAGCAGGCGCGGGTTTTGCGGGGCATGGAGGAGACCGAGGATGTCAATCACCTTTACAAGGGCGTGCCAAACTGTGAGAGGACGGAGCCTCTATGTCAAACTCGTGGCCCTCCAGCTGTTGCAAAACTACAACTCCCATCATGCCTGGGCATACTGCAGCTATCAGGGAATGCTGAGAGTTGTAGTTTTGCAACATCTGGAGGGCCATGAGTTTGACATCCATGCTCTAGGTGCTGCAACAGCCCCACTACCACCTAGAGGCTCATTTGCATATTATAAGTCATTATTTAGCGCAAACGGAGGCAGGCAGGGAGATATGTCATACAGTTATGTTCTGCTGACATTAGCACATTGCTAATGTCTGCCAGCTACATAACGATTTTTTTGATGACAGAAACCCTTTAATGTTAGTCAGAATTCTAACTTGGAACGTTCGGGGTCTGGGTGATAAATTGAAGAGACAAGCGGTCTTTGACATGGTACAGATACATCTTCCAGCTATTGTTTGTTTTGTGGAGACTAGTGATGATCGAGCACCTTAGTGCTCTACCGAGCACCCGAGTATAATGGGAGGACCCGAGAATTAAACCAGGCACCCCTTGCTCTGAAGAAGGGAGGGTGCCTGGTTCATATGAAAAGTTCAGAAATTGATGGAAAAACCACTGAAACAGTTCGGGAACAGCATGGAGAGGATGTCTGCATGCAACTTGGACTCCCATGTCGCTGCTGGGAGCGATGTTGTCAGAATAGTACACCACTTTTACAGACTGACAATAATATGCACAAAACCAAAGATAAAATCGATTTATAGAGTAAAAAATGTTAGGAAACATTCTTTCCTGTATATTTACTTGTATATAAAGTGCAAGTTCAGCCCAAAATGTTGTTGATTTTCGGAACTGGGGCCATGATTAAGAGGGAAGGCCGGTGGCATCCGTTTTGTACCACTAGAGGTGAAATTCTCGGACCAGGGCAAGACGAACAGCCAAAGCATTTGTTGCCACAAATTTTTTCATTAATCAACAATGAAAGTCAGAGGCGATTCGGCGGCGTTATTCCCATTACCCACTGAGCATTTTCTAGTAAAACAAACTCTTTGGGTTCCAGGGGGAGTATGGTTGCAAAGCTGAAACTTAAATTAATTGATGGAAGGGCACCACCAAGAGTGGAGCCTGCTGCTTAATTTGACTACGCACGGGGAACCTCACCCGGCCTGGATACGGAAAGTATTGACAGATTGGTGCCTCTTTCTCGATTCTGTGGGTGGTGGTGCATGGCCATTGTGAGCCGGTGGATCAAGACTATTTGTGTGGGTCATTCCGATAACCAACAATACTCCTCCATGCTAAGTAGTTACATGACATCCGGTGGTGAGGATTGTGTTAACCAGACTCTTGGATAGTGAGACTGGACTTGTAGGTGAAGGCCTGCTGCTGAGCTGACCCTGTAAAAGATTGTAGGTGAGAGCCTGATAGTGAGCTGACCCTCTCAAACATTATGTGCAAAGGCCTGCTGCCACTTTGTTGACTCTAGATAACTTCTGCGTGATCTCACGTCCCTGTGATGTCGACGATCCATTTGGATGTCTGCCCTTTCAAATTTCTATGTTCTTTTATGCGCCTACTATGGTGACCATGAGTAACGGGGAATCAGGGTTCGCTTCAGGAGGGGGAGCCTGAGTAACGTCTACGACTACCACTTCCAAGAAAGGCAGGAGGGGGCGCAAATTAACCACTCCCGACTCAGGGAGGTAGTAACGATAAATAACAATACAGGACTCTTAATAGGCCCTGTCTTTGGAATGAGTACTAAAGAATTAAAGGGAACCTGTCACCGGGATTTTGTGTATAGAGCTGAGGACATGGGTTGCTAGATGACCGCTAGCACATCTGCAATACCCAGTCCCCATAGCTCTGTGTGCTTTTATTGTGTAAAAAAAAACGAGTTGATACATATGCAAATTAACATAAAATCGTCATATCTTACTTGTGTGACCAGAGAGGAGTCATATTTTCAAGCTCTGACTCATTCCAGGTTAATTTGCATATGTATCAAATCGTTTTTTTTACACAATAAAAGCACACAGAGCTATGGGGACTGGGTATTGCGGATGTGCTAGCGGCCATCTAGCAACCCATGTCCTCAGCTCTATACACAAAATCCCGGTGACAGGTTCCCTTTAAAGGGAATGTCATAGGTATTTAGGATGAGGAAACGTTATACAGGACAGGTACAACATGTAATGACACTGTTTGCAGCATCTACAGCAAAGGTACACTGTATCTCACAGATATACGAGGGTCTGCAGGTGATCTGACCCTCAAAGATTTCCGCTGAGGGCCTGCTGGTGAGCTGACCCTCTAATAATAGATTTTATTTTTTATATCCGCACATTTTTTACACAGCAGATGTGGCGTGGATAATTTAACTGTCCTCAGCAGGACACCGTCTACAGAAAAAGTATGATTGGTGGCCTGCTGGTGACCCTCAAAAACATTATGGGTGAAGGCATGCTGGTGAGCTGACCCTCTAAATGATTTCCACTGAGGGCCTACTGGTGAGCTGACCCTGTAAAAAATGATATGAGAGGGCCTGCGAGTGAGCTGACCCCATAAAATTTTTTATGCGAGGGCATTATATGCAACGAATAAGCATGTTGATATCATGGAAGAGGAGGAAGATGCAACCATATACCCTTTTTTTGTGGTGGAAGGGGTGCATGGGAACACATTTAAAGTGCCTTTATGTTCATTCGCTTTCCTCTTGTGGAGTCAAGAAGTCAGGGGCAATCCAGGCCTTGTTCATTTTTTTAAGAGTCAACCTGTCAGCATTTTCAGATGACAGTCGGGTACACTTATCTGTTATAATGCCACCAGCAGCACTAAATACCCGCTCAGACAAAACGCTGGCAGCAGGGCAGGCCAGCACCTCCAAGGCGTAGAGCGCCAGTTCATGCCACGTGTCCAGCTTGGACACCCAGTAGTTGTAAGTCACTGAAGGATCACTGAGGACACTGACAGTCTGCTAACGTACTCCTTCACCATCATCCTAAACTTTTCTCTCCTTGTGACAGTAGGCCACACATCAGTGTGAGGGTGCTGGCGGTGTGTCATTAAACTGTCCCAGGCATTGGAGAGTGTTGCCCTGTCTCTGTTGGAACTGCTGTGTTTTCCCCTTGTCTCCCCTCTTCGGTTGCCCAAGAAAGTACAGACTCCGCCAGTGTTGTCAGATGGAAATTTTTGGAGCAATTTTTCAACATTGGACCTTCTGGTATTGCGCCATTTTGGTCATCCTCTCCACCTGAGGTATGAGAGATGACAAGTTCTCTTTGTAGCGGGGGTGGAGAATGGTGAGCACCCAGTAATCCGTGTTGTCTAAAATGCGTATAATGTGCGGGTCGCAGGAAAGGCAGCCTAACATGAAGTCAGCCATGTGTGCCAGAGTACAAACAGGCAAGACTTCGCTGTCATCATCAGGAGGATAACTGTCCATCTCCTCATCCTCTTCTTCTTCCCACCTACGCTGAACAGGTGGAATTGAACTTCTATGGTTACTACCCTCTGTGGCGGAGGCAACCGTCTCCTGCTCCTCCTCCTCTTCATCGTCCAATTTGCGCTGAGAAGACGTACGGAGGGTGGTTTGGCTATCACCCTGTGTAATGTCTTCTTCCCCCATTTCTACCTCTTCCACCTGCAAAGCATCGGCCTTAATTGTGAGCAGCGAGCGTTTGAGTAGACACAGAAGTGGGATGGTAACGCTGATAGCGTTATCGCCGTTCACAATCTGTGTTGATTCCTCAAAGTTTCTTAAGACCTCACAGAGGTCAAACATCCATGCCCGCTCCTCGCTTCTAATTAGCGGAAGCTGACTGGAAATGCGACGACCATGTAGCAGCAGTTATTCCACTACTGCCCTTTGCTGCTCACAAAGTCTGGCCAACATGTGGAACGCGGAGTTCCAGCGTGTGCTCACGTCGCGCAACAGCCGGTGATCTGGCAATTTCAAGCGCTGCTGCAGCGTTGACAGACCGGCTGAAGCTGTTGACTTGCGGAAATGTGAACACACGGCGCACCTTCACCAGTAGCTCAGGCAAATTGGGTTAGGTTTTGAGAAACCGCTAAACCACTAAGTTTAAGACGTGGGCTAGGCATGGGATGTGTATGAGCTTGCCGAGCTCCAAAGCTGACACCAAGTTAAGGCCATTATCACACACAACCATGCCTGGTTGTAGGTTGAGTGGCGAGAGCCGCAGCTCAGTCCGGTCTCTTATCTCCTGCAACAGCTCTGCAGCTGTGTGCGGTTTGTCCACTAAGCATATCTGCTTCAGAACTGCCTGTTGACACTTCCCTACTGCAGTGCTACACTGCTTCCAGCTACTAGCTGATGGCTGACTGGTGCTGCACGTGGATAATTCAGAGGTGGAAGTGGAGGCGCAGGAGGAGAAGTGGAGGTTGGAGCCACTAATGTAGGTGCTGGCGGAAACCCTGATCGATGTAGGGCCCGAAATCCTTGGCGTCGGTAGCACCTGTGCCATCCCAGGGTACGACTCTCTCCCGGCCTCCCCAACGTTCACCCAGTGTGCCGTCAGGGAAATGTAGCGTCCCTGCCCGAATGCGTTCGTTGTTAAGTGGACCTTCCCAGTAACTGTGTTGGTCAGGGCACGTGTGACGTTTTGGGACACATGTTGGTGTAAGGCGGGCACGGCACACCTTGAAAAATTGTGACTGCTGGCGACAGAGTACCGTGGGATGGCCGCCGACCTCAGGCTGCGGAAGGCCTCAGTGTCCAAGCCTAAATGGAAACATATCCAGGGCCAGTTATTTTGAAAGGTGCGCATTTAGTGCTATGGCCTGTGGGTGGGTGGCTGGGTATTTGCGCTTGTGTTCAAATGCCTAGGGTAAGGACATTTGGATACTGCGCTGGGACACAGAAGTGGATGTGGTCGTTGATGGTGCTTGCGAAGGTCCAGGTGCAGGGCGGAAGGAATCCTCGCCTGCAGCTTCGACAGGCGATTGGCCAGCACGTACCATAGGGGAAGAGGAGGCAGCGGTGTGACCCGCAGACACAGATTGTGGACCCAGGCATTCGTCCCACTTATTACAGTGCTTGGATGCCATGTGGCAGATCATGCTGGTGGTGGTGAGGTTGCTAGTGTTCACGCCCGACTCATTTTGGTGTGTCACAGGTTGCAAACTACTATTCTTTTGTCGTCGGCACTTATAAAAAAAGCACCATATTGTAGAACACCTACCCCCTGGAAAGGGAGATTTACGCAAAGGGGTGCTCCATGGAACAGTTGTAGGCCTGTTTGGTGTGGCCCGCCTTCTCTCTTTTGCAACTTCACTGCCTCTTCCAGCCTGTTGCGGTGCTGCTGATCGCTGCCCCTCTACTGCTGTTCTCGCTCGGCTTTCCACCTTCCCAGGTTGGGTCAGTGACCTCATCGTCCACCAAGTCCTCTTCCACTTCCTCGCTCTGATCATCCTCCTGATTTGTTGACCCAACCACAACCTCAGTGATTGACAACTCTGTATCATCCACTTCATCAACCTCTTGAGACAGTAATTGTGGTTGACTCAATGGCAACTGTGTCTCATCATCATCCACCTCATTACACACTAATTGCCATTCCCCACCGTCATCTTCTTGTGACTGTGGATGCTGTAGAGTTTGGGAATCAGGGCACAAGATCTCATGTCCCTCTTCAAGCGTGCTTGGCGAGAGGGCCAAATCAAGTAATGGCAATGAAAAGGGCTCCTCGGAATATCCGAGTGTGGGATCACTTGTTTGGCCAGACTCTCCATGGTGGGAGGTAGGAGGATCAGGAAGAGGATTCTGTTGACCAGCCTCTTGGCTACTGAGACTGGACTTGGCGGTAGACAGTGGTGCTTAACCGATTTGGAAGCATTATCTGCTGCAATCCAACCGACCACCTGGTCGCACTGGTCTGACTTCATGAGTTTTGTCCTGTGACGCCCTGCAAACTGGGACATGAAGCTACTGTAGGTATCGTCAATTTGTTTTTCTTGTGCTCTGGCAGCAGGCACAGTTTAAACGCGCCCAGGGCTACGGCCTCTGTGTGAACCTTCAGCATCACGGCCACTTCCCTGTCCCTTAATGCTCACCTTCTTCATATTAAATGTTATATGCATGCTTGACACACAAGATGTGGCACGGATGTCACAGTTCACAGCAAGCACAGTATATGGAAAAAGTATGTCAAAGTATGGAAAAAAGAAAATAGACTTCTCTTATATTTTTTTTTTCTATCTCTGGTCCTGACACACACAAGGTATTGCACAGATGTCAGAAGTTACTGCAGACACCCTTCTATAGAAAAAAGTATGGAAAAGTAAGAAAAAAAAATAGCTATATTATATTGCTGCCACCACACACAATAGTCCTTAAAAGGATTTTGGGTCTTTGAAATATGTTTCAACTAAATAGATTGCAATCACACTCCCTACAGTATCTGTCCCTTCCTAAGCACAGCTCTCCCTGACTAATAATGAGGAAAACACGCACCCTGTGTTCCGGCCAGCCAATCACTGTCATGCCAGTAATCAACAAGGCTACGGGATTACAGTGATGGCAGTACTTACCTGCACGTTTATTGGCTGCATAGCAGCCAAGAAACGTGTGGGGAGGAGACTCTAGCATGGCACTCGAGCACATGCAGTACTCGGCCGAGTAGCGCTATGTGCCGAGCATAGCGATGCTCGAGCCGAACATCAGTTTGGCCGAGCATGCCCGCTCAACACTAGTGGAGACCCATCATACTGAGGAGACTTCCCGGCGAGTAGCCGTTTTTGTACATAGGGCGATTGATTTTGTCTGTGAGGCATCCTCTGTTGACAGGCAGGGGAGATATGTTTTTTTATATGGTAAACTCGCTGGGAAACTATGTATTTTGGCCTTTGTCTATATTCCACCTCCTTTCTCCCTATATGCACTTAACTCCTTGTTTACTTTTATAGAGCAATGGCCTGAATGTCTCTCGTTAGTTATTGGGGACTTTAATTTTGTTCTTAACCCTACTACAGATAGGATCTCTATGGGGGAGGGAATGCCATACTCTTCCCCGGGGGTCGCCCTTAGCTCGATTCTGTCAGGAATCCGGCTTTGGGGACGGCTGGGGAAGTTTAGGGCAGGGGAGAACAGCCTACTCTTCCGTAAGCAAATCTGGAAAATCTATGTCCAGGATAGATCTGGCCTTAATTAATTAAAAATATATGAGATATTCAAAACGGATGAAATATGAGACCAGGTGCCTCTCGGACCATATGCCTCTTTCCCTTGAGTTATGCATGGCTGATGATAAAGATATGGTAAGACCCCCATTCAGTAATGGACAATCATGAATTAATACAACAGGAAAATGTGCGCTTTTGGGAGATTAATCATAACTCAGCTAAGACCCAAGTAGTATGGGATGCATTTAAGGCCTTTATGAGGGGAATTTTTGTTAGTAAATCTCTAATTTAAGGAAAGGCTATAGTATAAAAGCAGTGTGGCGAAACCAACCTCGCCACTGTGTTTTGGAGGGGGCTGTTTACCAGCCTCCTGCCCTGGGATTATGGTCCCTTAAGTTATTGGGTCTTAAGGCACTTGGGACGGAGCCCTCTGTCCCTGGATTGCATCCTTTGCCTTACTTGCTTGGATGAAGCACATGGTGAGAACAATAGATAGCGGCCATTTTAGCTCACAGACACTGTTCTGACTTTTCAACACGGTGCTATCTTGCCTGTATTTGGTGCACAGAGACATCATTCAGTAGTTTGAAACTACCAAACAGGGGACACATTTATTAGTGACTATTTTCGGTATAACTTGTATATTTTCAGTGTAACTGTATCTTCCAAACTACTGAACGGATGTGGGTGAATTTTGGACATGTGGTTCACCCAGATCCCCCGGTTCCGAGGATATATTGGTTATGGGGTTATTGCATGTTTTGGGGTTCCTGTGATATGTTTTATAAAACTGTATTTCTCTGCCTTTGATGATTATATTCGCCCTTGTGTTCAATAATCATCATCGGCAGAGGGGAGGATTTTGTGTGGGTGTGTTTCTATTGTCCCATTGTCCCATTGTGTGTTTAAATGGTGATGTCTGTCCTGTTGTCTCCACATGTGTATTGGCGATCTCCCCTTTGTCCTGAGAGATAATTGGATTGCCCTCGGTTGTCTCCCAGGCAGAGAGGAGGAAACCATGATGCATTGTGGGGATGTGTTGTATCTGTTCTGTATTTGCAAAACTGTAATAAAAACCAGGCTGGGTGTGCCAGCACAGGAGACCACTGCTGACCCTCAAGACGGAGCCTTGTCTCGTTATTGGGGGGATTCCCTGTATGCTGTTGGAGACTGATTGCCAGGAGTGTAAGCTGACTGTACGCTTTTCCTGTTCGTCTGCCGGCAGCTATTTGCGAGGTTCCAGCTTGGAGTGCTATTTTGTATCCAGTTCGGGAGGTTGGTGTTCTGCAGTAGCTGTGCCTGTCTCCCAGAAAGGGGCATATCGCATAAACGGATTTTAACCCCTTGTCTGCTGAAACGGTCCGTTACAAGCAGTGACAACAGCCATGAATGACTTTTTAAGAATACGATAGAACTAAATAAAAGAGCCATGGAGAATGCAAGTCAAGCATATTCTGACTTTTTGCTTGATAAGGACCAGCATAGGCTATTTTTTAAAGGTCAGAAATATTTTACTGAATCAGGTCGCCTGGGAAAAACTTTGTCGAGGGTGATCTCTAATCAAAATTTAAAAAAACCTGATGGGTAGCATCCGCTTAATGGTAGAATTGTTAATGATTAAGAGTCTATAAAGTGGATTTTTTTAAATCATTTTTCAGATTTATATAGAGCAGATGCTAATATTACTGATGAAATGATGGATTCCTATTTGGATGCTATTTACTTTCCAGTTCTTACAGATAGTCAAAGAGAATTGCTTGAGGCAGATTTCTCCTTACAAGAAATAGAGGCTGCAATTAAGACATGTTCTGACAATTCTTCCCCTGGGTCAGATGGATTTCCATATGAATTCTATTGTAGATATAGGGAAGTTATCCTTCCCCGCCTACTGCAGGTATTTGTTGACTCATTAAAGGATGGGATTCTACCAGAGTCAATGACAGAAGCTGTAATAACTTGAATATTGAAAAAAGGTAAGGATCCTTTTGACTTGGGGTCATACAGACCTATATCCTTACTTAATACTGATGTTAAAGAGGACCCTTCACCTTGAAAAACAATGTGAACTAAGTATGCTGTCATGGAGAGCGGCGCCCGGGGATCTCACTGCACTTACTATTATCCCCGGGCGCGCCCTCCGGTATGTCTCACTCTCTAAGTTATAGTAGGCGGTGTCTGCCCTTGTCCTGTGGGCGTCTCCTTCTCCTAGGCTGCAGCGCTGGCCAATCGCAGTGCACAGCTCACAGCCTGGGAGAAAAAAAACGAGAGCGGCACCCGGGGATAATAGTAAGTGCAGTGAGATCCCCGGGCGCCGCTCTCCATGGCAGCATACTTCATTCACAGTGTTTTATAAGGTGAAAGGTCCTCTTTAAGCTTCTTTCAAGGATTATTACTACAAGACTCTCTAAGGTTGTCTCTTTGGTGATGCACCCTGACCAGAACTGGTTTATTCCAGATAAGGGTACCCATTATAATCTTCATCGATTGTTTACTAACATTCAGTCTCCCGGGGGGACCTCCAGCTCCATTCTGTCTTTGGACGCTTCCAAGGCCTTTGACAGGGTGGAGTGGAGATTCCTCTGGAAGGTCTTGGGTAGGATGGAGTTTGGAGACAGATTTATAGATATGGTCAAATTGCTGTATAGATCTACTTTGGCGAGATTGAATATAAATGGGAGTTTGACAACATGTTTCATTTTGAATAGGGGTACTCGCCAAGGCTGTCCTCTCTCCCCATTGCTATTTAATATTTATATTGAGCCCCTAGCCCTGGCTGTTAGGCAAGACTCTAAGATTGAGGGGTTGGGAGCAATGGGGGTGGAGGACCGCATTTTTTTTATACATGGATGATGTTTTATTTTGTATAGATCATACTAATACAACTTTTCCAAGACTTATCCATTTAGTTAATTCTTTTGGCAAGGTTTCTGGCCTAGATATAAACTAAACTCTTATGCCAGTGGACAGTTTTGTGCTCGCTACTGAAGGAACTTCGACTATGTTGAATGTTTCTAATTCTTTTCAATATCTGGGCATGACTATAACTCCCGAGACTAAAGATTTTGTACAGCTTAATTTGATTCCATTATTAACTAAGTTGAGGTCCAAAATTGGAATATGGCTCCGACTTCCTTTGTCCGCAGCTGATAGTCTCCCTGGTTAGGATGGTGATTTTGCCCCAGCTCCTCTATATTCTCAGGAATTCACCCATATGGATAGAGGATAGGTTTTTTAAGCTTATCAAGAGAATTATTTATGATTTGTTGTGGGGAAGAAAGAGGGTAAGGCTTAAATTAGAATATTTATATAAGCCCTTGGATCAGGGTGGATTGAATCTTTCCTACTTCAAGGGCTATTTTATAGCCAGGCAACTTTGTCTATATTGCGAATGGAAGAAAAGTGTATTGGATCTCCGTATAACAACATTTTCACATTATTGGAATTGGGTCAATTAACTAATATGCAACAGGAGTTTAGAGAGGCTAAAAAATTACTAAGGCATGGGACACTATTAGAAGATGGCTGGAAATAACAGGATCTCTTCAGTGTACTTCCCTCTTGTATAATTTTCAACTACAGGCTTTAGATAAAATAGCCGACGACTAGTATTGGCAAAAAAATATTTTATATATAGCACAAGTGGTGAAGAATGGAGAGATAATTTTGTTCTTGGGGTAGCACAAACTGAGACTATGGTTGTTTTTTTGGGGGGTTTTGATATTTTCCATTACTTTCGGCACTTCTAGTGTAAAGAATAAATCACTGTTGGAGATGGATATCTTTACCTCCTTAATGAATTTCTAGGGGATCTACACTACAAGGTTAGGATTGCACACTTGTATGCATTTTTTTATTAAAGGCACTATTTAATAAAACACCATCACCAGGACAAGGGGCCTGGGAAGTTGATTGTCCAAGGATCCAATTAGAGGGATGGGCAAATATATATTTGAATTTGAGTTCAATATCACATAATTTTAGTCACCTAGTGATGCAATTTAAAATTCTACATAGAGTATATGTCACGCCTTTGTGGCTCAATAAATGTAGGTTAAGAGATAGTTCTAAGTCTCCACGGTGTGGTCTTTTTGGGGGTGATCATTTACACATGTTCTGGCTTTGTCCAGAATTAAAGGAATACTGGCTTGACATTAGTAACTTTATTAATCAGAAATTTAGACTTCTGATTCCATTTTTGGTTGAATGTTGTATATTGAGTGATCTCTCTAAGGTAAATTACCATAAGTATAGGAAGATTCTTTTGAATAGAACATTGTTTTTGGCGATGCTTCTGATTACTGGAGTTTGGTTCTCACGAGATGTTCCAAGCTTGAATTCTGGGAAAAAATCTATGAGAAGGTCCTATATAGGCAAATAAATAGTCAGGAGAAGTGGACTAAGATATGGGAAGCCTTGATTTTATTTTATTTTTTTCTCACTCCTAAATTTTTCCATTATTGCCTATCTGAGTAGGATTATAGAGGATATAGAGACACATCGAAAGGTTAGGGAGGGGTGGGAAATGGGTGACTATGGGGAATTGAAAATAATAACAAATTCATATTGTAATATGGAATGAAAAATATAATGGTTTGTATGTTTCTTTTTATTAATTAAAAAAATAAAACATTTCCTCCATCCAGCTTTATGACCATTGTACATTCAGGTGCTGCAATCATCACTGATTTATGACATGCCATAAAGTGAGGACAATCCTTAGGGATTCCAGATTTCTAGGACATGGACATATCATATAGCTGCCGCCATTCCTGACACCCCCTACACACAAGAGTTGGCTTTTTGTGATGACATGTATGGATTTTTTTCTAATAGTCGGGGACATTTTCTCTCCAGTCACAATCTACAGATTTTATACAAACGCTCTGTGGACGCCTCACTCACCTCTCATTTTCTTATTCTTACAGATTGGCTGATAATGGTCTACCAGACACTTCCTGCATCCAGTTGGCATCTGTAATAAGGAATAACCAGTCCCTGAAAACACTTAATCTGTCTAATAACCGTCTGTCTGGTCCTCACTTCAGTGACTTGATGGAAGCTCTGTCCAGTCCAGCCTGCAGGATAGAGACATTACAGTGAGTATAAGAGATGTGTACAGGACTGAGACATGTGGGGCACAAGTTATACATAGATTATATGCTCCACACCATTGTTATGTCTGAGATAAACTGCTAACTGCTTCTTGACATGTGACTTCTCCAGTGTCGGACTGGGGTGCCTAGGGCCCACCAGTAAAATTTATTTTGGGGGCCCACCGTACAGATACATCAAATATTACCTGCTCACACATCAGCAGGATGCTACCAGATGATTGAATATGGGGGCCCCTGCAGCAACTTTGAGAAGGTAGGTCCTCAAGGGGAAAAGAGGACACTGGTAGCTTTTCTCTATGACTAGAAGTCACCTCGGCTCTGATCGTGTCTATAATAATAAACTGGGTAGTTTCTTTAATAATCTATCAGGGGAGGTGTTTTATATGAACATGGGCTGGTTGAGGGGCTGTACATTGAATATATGTATGTAGTGCAGTCAGTCTACTGTGTTATGTGTCACTTGTGCAGGGGGTCGGAGACTAGGGGCCCACCAGGGGATTCACCTGTACCCCTGTGGGCACAGTCCGAGCCTGACATCAACCACTAATGTCTGACAAATGCACCAGGTCCAGTTGTGACAGACGCCACAATCTGTATATAATAAGTGTCTTCTGTGGCATCAGTTGTGGTAAATCCATTCTATAACTTGCAGCCTCCAGATGAAAATGTAAATCTGCAGCAGATTTATCATTTTCTCTCCACATTAATGATAAATCTGCCCCTGTTGGTCCTTTATAGAGAGTCTGCTGACTGGGGCGTTGCTATGATGTCAAAAGACTTGGGGACCAAGCCCCAGTGGTGACTGCATATATGAACAGGACGATACAACACCTCGTGCCTCTTACATCCAGTGACCTTGTTGTTATGTTCTCTTGCTTCTACCCCCAATACTGTGCCCGCTCTGCTCCCCAATGCCCTCAAATACTATACTGCAGAAATAACAGTGCCAGACAGGTAGTCCACAAATGCTCCCAAATGTCCCACTAATAGTAATTCTTTCCCCTGGTACTCTCATTAGTAATAGTACCCCCTACATTGATAATGCTCCTTGAGAGTGCCCCTGTTGCAAGTAGTGACCCCATACTAGGATTGCACTGGGTATCAAATTTTCAATACCCAATCAATACTTTTGTATCCGGATCGATATGATACCGGGATTTGCTATTTTTCTTGTAAATTTTGTTTTTATTAATAAGCATAATAAAAGCGATAAAAGCTTACAATAGTATGGAATGAGGTAACAATCACCATTACAAATACATCAACTGAGCTTAAAAAGTCATTTAATGAGCAGGAAACTATGTCAATTTTGCAATCATCTATACCCAAAATCACATCAACAAGGCTTCAACAGTCACACTATAAGCTAATCTCTAGGTGGTACAGAACTCCTGTTCTTTTGAACAAAATCAATCTGCTGGAGGTGCGGTGGTGGGGTTGGTTCCATTACACACATCTGGGATTTGCTATTTTTCGATACTGGGCTGTGCTACTGCACAGCCTATTATCAGAGAACATGGCAAGCACCACCCTCAGCACGCACCATGTTCTCCTGAGCAGCACAGTGGCAGCTTCCGACCGGAGCCCCAACAGTGTAATCGCGGGGCTCCGAGCGATTACCATGGCAGCCAGGATGCTACTTGAAGCCCTGGCTGCCATGGTAAGCTCCCTGCTGCTGTGTGCACAAAGCACAGGGCAGCAGGGAAGGTGTAACGTCCTATTCACCCTAATAGAGTTTAACCCCCCCACCAAAATATTGAAAATTGAAATCACTGGAATCTCAAGACAGGACCTGCGTTCCTCCATTATGACGTTACACAGGTCCTGTCCTGAGCTTCCAGTGAGCAGCTAGTGTTCACAGTGGCACCATCAAATGGAGGAGGCAAGTTCTTTTTTTTTTTTTTTTTAACACAAGTGGGGAGGGAGTTAAAGGCTGTACTAATGAGCGCTCCACAATAGAAGCATTAATTGGTAACAGTTCATATAGGAAAATACCGGCAATTATTATTGGCGGTAGAAAAAAATTACTGGCATCGGCAAGGGCACTTATTTACCGGCTAGGCTGGTGAGTTATCGGTCGGTTGGCAACCCTAGCTACATGTGAAGATGCCATAAAGTGAGGACAATCCTCAGGGATTCCAGATTTCTAGGACATGGACATATCATATAACTGCCGCCCTGCCGCCATTCCTGACATCTACCACACACAAGAGGCGTCTTCTAGTGATGACATTTATGGATCTTGCTAACAGTCGGGGACAATTTCTCTCCACAGTCACAATCTACAGATTTTATAATAACGCTCTGTGGACGCCTCACTCACATCTCATTTTCTTATTCTTACAGATTGGCTGACAATGGTCTACCAGACACTTCCTGCATCCAGTTGGCATCTGTAATAAGGAATAACCGGTCCCTGAAGAGACTTGACCTGTCTAATAACCATCTGTCTGGTCCTCACTTCAGTGACTTGATGGAAGCTCTGTCCAGTCCAGACTGCAGGATAGAGGAATTACAGTGAGTATTAGAGATGTGTACAGGACTGAGACATGTTGGGCACAAGTTATACATGGGTTTTATTCTATTTTATACTCCGCACCATTGTTATGTCTATTAAATAAACTGCTGGCTAGAGTTGTCCCGATACCAAAATTTTGAATTGATTTTTTTGATACCATAAAAGTATTGTGATACTCTATACCATGCAAAAAAAAAAAAACACAAAAAAGGTGCATGCATTCCGCATTTTATGGAATGTCCGGCCCATAGTAGAACAGTCCTATCCTATTTTCTGGGGGACCGTGGCGAATCGTGCTGTTTCTATTATAAAAAATTTTTGTTATGGCGTTCACTGCATAGGAAACATTTTTTATGTTTTAATAGTTTGCACTTTTACGGCGTGGCAATATGTAATATGTTTATTTTTTTATTCTTTATAAATTTTATATATATATAAAATTGGGAAAGAGGGGGATTTAAACTTAATATTTTTAAGTTTTTGTTTGTTTTTTAAACTTTTTATTTAATAACTATTAGCCCCCTTACGGCTAGAACCCTTGTCTTATTCACCCTGATAGAGCTCTATTAGAGTAACTAGGATCCTACACTCTCCCTGCTGCCCTGAGCTTTGTGCACACGGCAGCAGGGAGCTTACCATGGAGGGCTTCAGTAACGTCATGGCTGCCATGGTAACCAATCATAGCCCTGCGATTACACTGCTGGGGCTCTGATCGGAACTGCCACTGCCACCAATGAAGAGGAAGACTGCCATACTCACATACAGATCTGCTATACACACATGGCAGTGCCATACTCACATACAGCCTTCTACACCCATATAGGTCTGTTACATACATACAGCTCTACTACATACATACTGTTCTGCTATACCCATACATCTCTGCGTAGGACCTTCCTCTCCCATGCGCTAAACGGATGGTTCTCCTGCCTCCCGGCTCTCACTGATCAGGCAGATCTGTATGTGCGCTCTGCCTGATCACTATTGAAGCATTTAGGGGTCTGGCCATGCTGGATCCCCCTGACTGCTGTTTATAAGACACTTTTAGCAAGATTTTTTCTTACTAAAAATGCATCTTATAAAATGCCAAATACCGTAATTCTGATTTCCAGTGATGTGGTCCCAGTCATAGGAGAGATCAAAAGTATCTGCATTGTAAATGTATTCTCTGGGACTTTGATATTGATGGCTTGTCCTCAGGAACAATATCTGACTGGTGGGGGCACCCTGCCTATCAGGAGCTTAAAGAGGCAGCAGCGCTAGGTGAGCACTTAGGTGCCAATTTATTAAGAACGACGTTTTAGAATAATAAAGCCCCACAAGAAAATTTTGACTAGCACATCCATAAAGCTTGCAGGCAGGCAGCTCATCCTAACAGGTTCCTAACACTAACAGAACTGCCTCTCCTGGGCCTAACCTAAGCCTATCTGTGGAAGCCACCTTGATGCCGGTAGATGGGCCCGACACACGTATGATCAAATATGTGCGCAAAGAACTTCCATTTTTCATGTATAGTAGGTATAGTACCACTGTAATCCAGAATAATCCCTAATTCTGGGTGCTATTATTAGCATTAATAAAGCCCTAAACTGGTGGTAAATCCGTTGGTTATAAGTCGCAGGCCTCTCCTTAACTTCGGGGCATACATCGCCAGTCCTAAGTGTAAAACAGCTTCTGAGCCACCCTACATTTACACCTTTTTCAAAATGTGAAACAGGCATAAAAAATGGTAAATGAAACTGGTCTGCATCCACCATACACTGTACCGCATTGTAATACCAAACACATCCACCATACACTGTACTGTTCTGTAATACCAAACACATCCACCATACACTGTACTGCTCTGTAATAACAAACACATCCACTGTACACTGTACTGCTGGCATACCAAACACATCCACCATACACTGTACTGCTCTGTAATACCAAACACATCCACTATACACTGTACTGCTCTGTAATACCAAACACATCCACTATACACTGTACTGCTCTGTAATACCAAACACATCCACTGTACACTGTACTGCTGGCATACCAAACACATCCACCATACACTGTACTGCTCTGTAATACCAAACACATCCACTATACACTGTACTGCTCTGTAATACCAAACACATCCACCATACACTGTACTGCTCTGTAATACCAAACACATCCACCATACACTGTACTGATCTGTAATACCAAACACATCCACTATACACTGTAGTGTTCTGTAATACCAAACACATCCACTATACACTGTACTGCTCTGTAATAACAAACACATCCACTGTACACTGTACTGCTGGCATACCAAACACATCCACCATACACTGTACTGCTCTGTAATACCAAACACATCCACCATACACTGTACTGCTCTGTAATACCAAACACATCCACCATACACTGTACTGCTCTGTAATACCAAACACATCCACCATACACTGTACTGCTCTGTAATACCAAACACATCCACCATACACTGTACTGCTCTGTAATACCAAACACATCCACCATACACTGTACTGCTCTGTAATACCAGACACATCCACCATACACTGTACTGCTCTGTAATACCAAACACATCCTCTATACACTGTACTGCTCTGTAATACTAAACACATCCTCTATACACTGTACTGCTCTGTAATACCAAACACATCCTCTATACACTGTACTGCTCTGTAATACCAAACACATCCACCATACACTGTACTGCTCTGTAATACCAGACACATCCACCATACACTGTACTGCTCTGTAATACCAAACACATCCACCATACACTGTACTGCTCTGTAATACCAAACACATCCACCATACACTGTACTGCTCTGTAATACCAAACACATCCACCATACACTGTACTGCTCTGTAATACCAAACACATCCACCATACACTGTACTGCTCTGTAATACCAGACACATCCACCATACACTGTACTGCTCTGTAATACCAAACACATCCACCATACACTGTACTGCTCTGTAATACCAAACACATCCACCATACACTGTACTGCTCTGTAATACCAAGCACATCCACCATACACTATACTGCTCTGTAATACCAAACACATCCACTGTACACTGTACTGCTCTGTAATACCAAGCACATCCACTATACACTGTACTTCTCTGTAATACCAAGCACATCCACCATACACTGTACTGCTCTGTAATACCAGACACATCCACCATACACTGTACTGCTCTGTAATACCAAACACATCCACTGTACACTGTACTGCTGGCATACCAAACACATCCTCTATACACTGTACTGCTCTGTAATACCAAACACATCCACCATACACTGTACTGCTCTGTAATACCAGACACATCCACCATACACTGTACTGCTCTGTAATACCAAACACATCCACCATACACTGTACTGCTCTGTAATACCAAACACATCCACCATACACTGTACTGCTCTGTAATACCAAACACATCCACCATACACTGTACTGCTCTGTAATACCAAACACATCCACCATACACTGTACTGCTCTGTAATACCAGACACATCCACCATACACTGTACTGCTCTGTAATACCAAACACATCCACCATACACTGTACTTCTCTGTAATACCAAACACATCCACCATACACTGTACTGCTCTGTAATACCAAGCACATCCACCATACACTATACTGCTCTGTAATACCAAACACATCCACTGTACACTGTACTGCTCTGTAATACCAAGCACATCCACTATACACTGTACTTCTCTGTAATACCAAGCACATCCACCATACACTGTACTGCTCTGTAATACCAGACACATCCACCATACACTGTACTGCTCTGTAATACCAAACACATCCTCTATACACTGTACTGCTCTGTAATACTAAACACATCCTCTATACACTGTACTGCTCTGTAATACCAAACACATCCTCTATACACTGTACTGCTCTGTAATACCAAACACATCCACCATACACTGTACTGCTCTGTAATACCAGACACATCCACCATACACTGTACTGCTCTGTAATACCAAACACATCCACCATACACTGTACTGCTCTGTAATACCAAACACATCCACCATACACTGTACTGCTCTGTAATACCAAACACATCCACCATACACTGTACTGCTCTGTAATACCAAACACATCCACCATACACTGTACTGCTCTGTAATACCAGACACATCCACCATACACTGTACTGCTCTGTAATACCAAACACATCCACCATACACTGTACTGCTCTGTAATACCAAACACATCCACCATACACTGTACTGCTCTGTAATACCAAGCACATCCACCATACACTATACTGCTCTGTAATACCAAACACATCCACTGTACACTGTACTGCTCTGTAATACCAAGCACATCCACTATACACTGTACTTCTCTGTAATACCAAGCACATCCACCATACACTGTACTGCTCTGTAATACCAGACACATCCACCATACACTGTACTGCTCTGTAATACCAAACACATCCACTGTACACTGTACTGCTGGCATACCAAACACATCCTCTATACACTGTACTGCTCTGTAATACCAAACACATCCACCATACACTGTACTGCTCTGTAATACCAGACACATCCACCATACACTGTACTGCTCTGTAATACCAAACACATCCACCATACACTGTACTGCTCTGTAATACCAAACACATCCACCATACACTGTACTGCTCTGTAATACCAAACACATCCACCATACACTGTACTGCTCTGTAATACCAAACACATCCACCATACACTGTACTGCTCTGTAATACCAGACACATCCACCATACACTGTACTGCTCTGTAATACCAAACACATCCACCATACACTGTACTGCTCTGTAATACCAAACACATCCACCATACACTGTACTGCTCTGTAATACCAAGCACATCCACCATACACTATACTGCTCTGTAATACCAAACACATCCACTGTACACTGTACTGCTCTGTAATACCAAGCACATCCACTATACACTGTACTTCTCTGTAATACCAAGCACATCCACCATACACTGTACTGCTCTGTAATACCAGACACATCTACTAAATGTAAGAAAAAACTGTATTTCAGCTCACCAGCCGTCCTCCTTTGTCATGCACGGGTCCTGAACCAGGAATCAATCAAAACAGGAGAAAAAAATCCAGCAGCAGGCTCAGGATAAAATCACATTTCTTTATTTCTTCATTATAAAACACATAGGCTGACCAGACAGGCAAGGTCTACGCGTTTCGACTGTACGTCTTAATCATGACTACATTGTGTTATCACACACTCTGGTTTAGAAAACATCTCTTGTCATGAGGCGCCCCCAGCCAGGTGCCGAATAATAATCCGCTCCAAGCTAGAGCTGCCTCCAATGGCTCTCTTAAAATGCTCCTCAATTATAACACAACAAAAAACCGGAGCGAGTCAGAACTCATAGATCAAATCATATCGATTATTCATACCCTTCGGATTTCTCGTGTTCAGTGTAAAAATCCAAAAGGATTCTCTATTTACCAGTCACCTGTTTATGTCTCCTCCGGATTTAAACACCCTTTCTATAGCCATGACACTCGGGCTTGTCTAGTCACCCTGATGAGCATCTCTAAAATGTCTAGATAGCATCAAGACTTTCAGCAGTGTGAGATTGGAGACATCCGACAAGTGCTTTATTCTTCTAACTCTGAGGCTGTGTGAGGTGCGTCCCACGTATTGAACGCTGCAGGCTTTGCAGGTCGCCAAATAAATGACATTATTCATGTTCCAGTTGATGTACGATCTGATCTTGAAGACCTCCTCGATTACACTGGGTTTGAATGTTTTACCCACTGTAATATATTGACAAGTTTCACAAATACTATGGCCACATCTGTAACTGCCCACAACATTCAGCCACGTGGGTTTGCCAATATCCAATTTTTCTATGAACAAGCTCGGGGACAAAGCGGAGTACAGAGTAGGTGCTCGTAGGCTCTAAAATTTGTCGCAAGCTATCATCTTGAAATAAAATGGATAGATATTATCTGATAATACCTTGTATCTGCTGAAACTGGTGACTGTAAGAGGTGACAACCCTCTGTCTGTTGTCCTCACCTTCCCTCCTCACTGTACTATGTGTAATCATTGCCTCTCTGTTCACATTTTACTTTCTCTCCTGCCTGCTTCAGAATACATTCACTGTATACTCTCAAGCTCTCAAACAGAGCTGTTCCTTCTGACTAAAATATTGAATCTTCTGAGCAGGTTCGGCAGACTCTAATGGTCTCACCTTAGGGAATGCCTTTTATTACATGTTTCGGATGGCATGATGAGGCTAAAAGCAGGTTGTTACCGCTTGTGTCTTTTCTATAATTCCTGCTAACCACCACCTTGCCAGCCTTATTTGACAGATTAATGTCCAAAAAAGGAATGTCCTCTGAGGACAAATGATATGGATTTTATAATGAAGTAATAAAGACATTGGATTTTATCCTGAGTCTGCTGCTGGATGTTTTCTACTGTTTTGACAAACACATCCGCTATACACTGTACTGCTCTGTACTTGGTGAGCTGTGAGGAGGTGACAGCGCTCTCCTGAGCTCCGGTGGGTACAGCTGGGAGGTGCCAGGAGTCGGACCCCCACAGATCTCATATTAATGATGTGTCCTGGGGATAGGACATCAATATCCAGTTCCTGGATAACCCCTTTAAATAATTCAGCAGACCCCTATATGATAACATAAAGATTCTGATGATCCCTTTAACACCTTGTTTGGATGAAAACACAATCAGTAATGTCCTTTATGTCTGAGAAGAGCAGCGCAATCACTAATACCTGCCCCCCGCTGTATAACACATAATGGGAGCAGTGACAACCCCCCCCCCTGGAGGCAGTGTCGGACTGGGGTACCTAGGGCCCACCAGTAAAATTTATTTTGGGGGCCCACCCTACAGATACATTCAAATATTATAAATAATCTAACAAGTTTGTTATATGACCATAGGCTGGTTGAGGTGCTGTACATTGAATATATGTATGTAGTGCAGTAAGTTTAATGTGTTATGTGCCACTTGTGCAGGGGGTGGGAGACTAGGGACCCACCTTGCTCAGGGGCCCACCGGGGGTTTCCCCTTATCCCTGTGGGCCAGTCCGAGCCTGCCTGGAGGGGCAGGAACATCTGCTTCTATCGGGCGGATTATGGATCTGAGCAACTCCTAGGTTATACAGAGCTGTAATATGTACATGAGCTCTTACCACCATAAAGTGCTCATTTCTGCCTGGACTACATTACAGCTATATGGCGGTATTATTACTGATGACCCTACCTGTAATTTACTTAGAATGGAGACTATTACTGCTTGTTATCAATAAGTAATAATCAATACCAGCAGAATCCAGAGAAAACCCTGAATGTAGTGTAATGTCTACTAATAATCCATCCCCCAAATAACTGACTGAGCGAGGGCAGAGCCACAAGTGTCCTGTAGTAATGTGAGGAGGAGAATGGGGGCCACAACAGATGGCGGAGGAAGGAGAATGGGGGCCACAGGGACCACAATAGATGGTGGAAGAAGGAGAATGGAGGCCACAGGGACCACAATAGATGGTGGAGTAATGAGAATGGAGGTCACAGGGACCACAATAGATGGTGGAGTAAGGAGAATGGAGTCCACAGGGACCACAATAGATGGTGGAGTAAGGAGAATGGAGACCACAGGGGCCACAGACTGAGGGCCACAATAGATGGTTTAGGAAGAAGAGCTCTCAGCAGCTGATGACGCTGACACAATTTCCTCCAGCTTTATGACTATTGTACATTCATGTGCTGCAATCATCACTGATTTATGACATGCCATAAAGTGAGGACATTCCTCAGGGATTCCAGATTTCTAGGACATGAACATATCATATAGCTGCAGCCATTCCTGACATCCACCACACACAAGAGGCGGCTTCTAGTGATGACATTTATAGATTTTACTAACAGTCGGGGACATTTTCTCTCCACAGTCACAATCTACAGATTTCATACTAACGCTCTGTGGACGCCTCACCCACATCTCATCTTATTATTCTTACAGTTTGGGTTATAATTGTCTACCAGACACTTCCTGCATCCAGTTGGCATCTGTAATAAGGAATAACCCGTCCCTGAAGAAACTTGACCTGTATAGTAACCGTCTGTCTGGTCCTCACTTCAGTGACTTGATGGAAGCTCTGTCCAGTCCGGCCTGCAGGATAGAAGAATTAGAGTGAGTATAAGAGATGTGTACAGGACTGAGACATGTGGGGCACACGTTATACATGGATTTTATACTATTGTATGCTCCGCACCATTGTTATTTCTATGAAATAAACTGCTGACTAGGGTTATCACGATACCAAAATTTTCATTTGATTTCGATACCATAAAACGCCAAAAAAGCTGCGTGCAGTTGTAAGTCGTGTACCGGGGTGGGCTCCCCAGGATACAGTGAAGCCACGAACAAGGAAAGCAACTCTGACACCGGCTTTTGCAAAAACGGAATTTTACTAACACATGATAATAAACACAACCACAAATGCTGGTCAGTTAAAATTAGTTTACATACACCCAGCCCGAAGGCTGAGACCTCTGTTGCACAGAAAGGCGCCCCCTGATGGATGCCAGCAGAAATTTTGCGGTAATTTACCTACTGGCGGGCACAACTAAAACTGTCTTGCCTTACCCATTATTACCCTGAAACAAACACAAACAATTGGTTGGGTGCTTAGTATGGGCTGGCCTGCGGTACAACACAACAGTTCACAATCTTACCATGCTCTATAAAATTCTCCCTCTCATAACTAGTCTGTTAGCACGTGCCTGATTATTACTCCTGAGCACAACGCTCAACTGGATAGAGTTTGTGGGGGTGTTCATCAGCTCCCAAATGTGCAATGTCCCTTTTAGTAATGGAGTCCTTATAGTACCAGTAGCAACTCCTTAGACCAGTAGCAACTCTTTAGACCTGACACAAAGCAGAGAGCCTAAGTCTCTAGGCGCCAAACTGCAGTGAGATGCGTGCACGATCTTACCGACCCGGGTCTGCTCATTAACCCCTTGCAACGTGCCACTCACATACTCCTGGGGGATCCTTTACCCCTCCAATAGTTATCTACGATTATATGTCCCTCTGTTAGAGTAAGTAGTCGTGACGCCAGCTGCACTAAAGCAGTGGAAGCACAAGGCTCCCTTTGTAGTGATGGTATAGGTGGTACCCAGTGTAGGAAGGCCAGAGTGGTGTTAAATAGGCCACAATATCCCTTGAGATGTTGTGTAGCACTTTGTCAAGGTGCGCCTACCTGAATATGGGTGGATCCCAGATGCAGTGTGGTCCGAAGCAGTACAAAAAGGGTTGATAACTTGGATGGCGTAGAACAAAGTTGAGTCCAGACTTGGTAAACGATTTAACAGTTGCTTTACTTGTAATAAACGGTAATCCATACAGTTTCCAGACTTTGCCTTGGTTTCCAATATGTTTCAGCAGGCATGTGGCAGGGAAATACTCTCTCTGCATACAAACGCCTCTCTGCTGTTCCTCTAGGGAGTAGCTCTCTTCGCTCAGCTATGTTAGCAATGGTAGTCTGTCTCTTACTGTAAGCAATCCTAGAAACTTCTTCTTGTCCTGGCATTGAGTACCTCAAACTCTAGCTTTAGCTTGGATGAAGGCAATGCAAGCCCAGGAAGGGACATGCTGTCATGTAGAGTTCACAGGCAGGGCCTGTGGTCCCAGCAGAGCAGTCAGTGCTCTGCTGGCCTGCACACAACCTCTCCCTTAGGAAGGGTGGACTACAACTCCCACTAGCTAACTAAACTCCTCCTCTCTCTGAGAGAGGGATAGAGACTGGAAGGAAAAGTTCCAGACTCTGCTGGTGCTCTGCCAAGTGTTTGCTTCCACCTGCTGGCAGATACATGAACATAACGGTTTTACATGAATAATTATGCACATTATTAAGAGATTATATAAATTACATCAGATTACATGAGTTAGCCTATAGGAAGTGGTAGCGAGGTGTCAAGGAGTGGAAATGGCACTTCGGGATATTACATTCCCCCTTACTTAAAGGCAAGTTGCCCTCAACTTCTGCTCCGGGTAGATGTAGGTACCAAAAAAAGACAAAGTGCTGCAAAGTGCTAAACATAATGTTACTAACATAGCAATGGCTATCACAGGGTCTCTGCCCATTTGAGTAGGGGGTCCGATTACAGTTTCCCTCTCAGGTATAACCATAAATAATAAAAAGGTGGTAGAGTTGAGCGGACACCTGAATGTTCGGGTTCGGCCGAACTTCACAAAAAATTTCGAGTTCGGGACCCGAACCCCATTAAAGTCAATGGGGACCCGAACTTTGGAGTACTAAAATGGCTCTAAAAAAGTCATGGAAAGGGCTAGAGGGCATCAAAATGTGGTTAAGAGCATGGCAAGTGCTCTGCAAATAAATGTGGATAGGGAAATGACTTTAAATAACATAAAATACATAAAAATAAAAACTAATAAACTTGATCTAGGAGGACGAGGTCCATATGGAGTAGGAGGTTGAGGATGCGGCGGTGGAGGAGGTAAAATAATTTTAATTAGGGTACACCCCAAAACATTGGGAAATATAACCTGTGATAACCCCCTCCAGTCGTGCTAAACACACGTTCAGACAATACACTGGCTGCACGGCAGGCCAGCACCTCCAAGGTGTAAAGGGCTATTATCAGCCCCCCTTTTTGCCTCCCGCCTCTAAACATCTCACCGCACTATGGCTCCCCCCACATCGCGAGCATTCATGCTTAAATTTGCATTTAACCTCGAATCGACAACTTCCTCCAACTTCCAATTGCTCGTCATTCCGCAGCCAAGCAACTCCCCCAATACCCGATACGCCTCCCCTTATAGCGTCCAAGTAACAAAACAGCACCAAACAATTCTCCGGTCCCCTCTCCCCAATAACACTTGCCAATATCGCAAACGCTTGCAACCAATTGGTAAACGTCTGCGGTATTAATCTAAAAAGGCGTTTCTCTTGTCCTCTTTTTTTCCCTTGTCCTTTCGCGCCCTATCCAATTGGAACATTTCAAGGGGAAGCAGAGAGAATATCTCCACATACTCCCCTTTCCAGATCCGCTCCCGAACTTCAGACTTCAAATGCGCCCCCAACGGCCCCTCAAAACAAACATAAACCTCCCCTTTAGCCTTATCATACAACCGCCCACTATCCACTTCTGCTTCCCCCCCGCCTGCGTCTGTACCGACACCCCAACACCCGGTAACCCCCAGCGAGGCTCCACCATGGACCCAGAACCTCCCGTCAAACCCTGTACCCTCCACGCTTGTAACGGTGATCCTCCTCCCATTCCCCAGCTCGCCACTAACACTGCCAAAGCCCCCCAAAACTGCCCCAGTCCCCTGCTTAAATCCAATTGGGGCACACTGCCCCCCCGGCCCCAAAACCCTGTACTACCTGAGCTAACGGTCCCCACAAAAGCTCACCTGGCTGCCTAGATCCTGTGTTCCTATCAGCCGCGACTCCTGAATCCAGACGTCCTCTCCTCTGGGGTATGTCATCGGATCCTGCAGCTACCAACACTTCACCCTGTCCCCTGGAAGTGCTGGGACCAGGGACGCCGAAGTCAAACAGCTCCACAGCAGGATCCCGGGGGGCAGAGCTTCTATCTTCACTCTGCCTCCTAGCAGAGCTGGGACCGGATGCCGGCGGCGACTGGTCTCTTCACCCTGTCCCCTGACCCCATGCAGGCCAGGGATGCCCAGGTTAACCTCCTCATTGCCTGCCGCACAGGGGGCAGGGTTTCCCAACACATTCAGCACCTAGGGCCTGCTGTTTACTGCCTCTCCACACACAGCAGCCCCATACTGCAGCACATTCCTCCCTTGATGAGAGGCCGCCCCCCCCCGCCAGGGGTTGAGAGGTCGCCTGCCGTGCCAGGTCCCGATCCCACACCGCCTCCGTTAGTTGAAAAGCATGACTGGGCCCGGCCACCCCTTGGGCTCCGCCTACTGGTTGGATTCCTTCCATGTTAGAGCCTGCGGGACGGGAGCTGGGACTGGCGGCACCTGACGTGAAGGGTCCTGAGAATGGCTCTTGACGCGGCGCTGAGCCCGATGGGGGGGGGGGGGAGAAGGCCTATAGTGCGCCGGAGGCCGGATCACAGATGGCTGAGCAGCATAACAGGAGCCTCAGCCTCCCCCCTCAGCAGCCTCTGCACTTGCTCCTGGGCCCATTCTGAGCCACGCACCTCCGCTGCCACCCGCAACTGACGAATCGCCGCTTGAAGCTGCTCCATCGCTCTAACAGGTACTCCTAGCTTCTCTTCTGTAACCAAAATAGCTACCGTCTTTCACCTCCCTAATGCATTTAACCCCTTTGCTCTTCCCGCAACTGAACCAATCCGGATCCTCCTGTATTCCCTCTCCTTTTCTTTTAACCAACCCCTCTTCCAGCTCACCAATCTAAGTCCTCCCGGAGCTCCCTAAACCAAACCCCCCGTCGTATTGGCCTCCCCTTATGGGCTCCGCCCCAGTCCAGCCATTGCCTCTGGAAGGACAGGAAGGACACATCTGCTTCTATCGGGCGGATTATGGATCTGAGCAACTCCTAGGTTATACAGAGCTGTAATATGTACATGAGACCTTTCCGCCATAGAGCACTCATTTCTGCCTGGACTACATTACAGTTGTATGGCGGTATTATTACTGATCACCCTACCTGTAAGACAAAAAACTGGAGACAGCATGTCCAAGGTGGTGGAATTTAATCCGGATGCAATGTTTCAGCCCAAATAGCCTTTGTCAAGCTATTTGTGGATGAAACGTTGCATCCGGATTAAATTCCACCACCTTGGACGTGCTGTCTCCAGTTTTTTTTTTTTTTTTTTCATCAATTTGATCTACATGCTGGAAGGGGGCTTTTTACCACCCCCTAGAGACGTGCACCCACCACATTGATATCAAGGAGTGCTGTTCACCCCTATATTTTTCGACCCCAGCTGTAATTTACTTAGAATGGAGATGGTTACTGCTTGTTATCAATAAGTATCAATCAATACCAGCAGAATCCAGAGAAAACCCTGAATGTAGTGTAATGTCTACTAATCATCCACCCCCCAAATAACTGACTGAGCGAGGGCAGAGCCACATGTGTCCTGTAGCAATGTGAGGAGGAGAATGGGGGCCACAATAGATGGTGGAGGAAGGAGAATGGAGGACACAGGGGCTACAGACTCAGGGGCACAATAGATGGTGGAGGAAGGAGAATGGAGGCAACAGGAGCTACAGACTGAGAGCCATAATAGATTGTGGAGGAAGGAGAATGGAGGCCACAGACTGAAGGCCACAATAGATGATGGAGAAAGAAGAATGGAGGCTGGAGGGGCCACAATAGATGATGGAGGAAGGAGAATGGGGGCCACAAGGGCCACAGACTAAGGGCGACAATAGATGGTGAAGAAAGAAGAATGGAGGCCACAGGGACCCCAATAGATGGTGGAGGAAGGAGAATGGAGGCCACAGGGACCACAATAGATGTGGAAGAAGGAGAATGGAGGCCACGGGGACCACAATAGATAATGGAGGAATGAGAATGGAGCCCAGGGGGACCACAGTAGATGGTGGAGGAAGGAGAATGGAGGCTAGAGGGGCCACAATAGATGGTGGAGGAAAGAGAATGGAGGCCACAGGGACCACAATAGATGGTGGAGGAAGGAGAATGGAGGCCACTGGGACCACAATAGATGATGGAGGACGGAGAGTGGAGGCCACAGGAACACAATAGATGGTGGAGGAAGGAGAATGGAGGCCATAGGGGCCATAGACTGAGGGCCACAATCGATGGTTGAGGAAGATGAGCTCTCCGCAGCTGTAGACGCTGACACAAGTTCTTCCAGCTTTATGACTATTGTACATTCATGTGCTGCAATCATCACTGATTTATGACATGCCATAAAGTGAGGACATTCCTCAGGGGTTCTGGATTTCTAGGACATGGACATATCATATAGCTGCCGCCATTCCTGACATCCACCACACACAAGAGGTGGCTTCTAGTGATGACATTTATAGATTTTACTAACAGCCGGGGACATTTTCTCTCCACAGTCACAATCTACAGATTTTATACTAACGCTCTATGGAAGCCTCACCCACATCTCATCTTATTATTCTTACAGTTTGGGTAATAATGATCTACCAGACACTTCCTGCATCCAGTTGGCATCTGGAATAAGGAATAACCGGTCCCTGAAGATGCTTGTCCTGTCTAATAACCGTCTGTCTGGTCCTCACTTCAGTGACTTGATGGAAGCTCTGTCCAGTCCGGCCTGCAGGATAGAGAAGTTATAGTGAGTATAAGAGATGTGTACAGGACTGAGACATGTGGGGCACAAGTTATACATGGATTTAACTCTCTTATGCTCTGCACCATCGTTATGTCTATGAGATAAACTGCTGACTGCTCCTTGATATGTGACGTCTCTACTAATGTCTGACTAATGCACCAGGTCTAGTTGTGTCAGCGTCCACCCCCCCCCCCCCCCCCTTACCTGCGCCCCCTGATTTTGGCACAGTCTGTATATAAGTGTCATTTGCAGAAGCTTTAACATCTTCTCTCCACATTACTGATAAATATTTTCCCTTTAGCTTTTTTTCCCGCCTTCTAAGAACCATAACCTTTTTACTTTTCCGTTCACATAGCCATCTAAGGGCTTCATGCGCGCTGCTGTATTTTGTGGTCCGTCTAGGGAAAAGGTCTATTCCTGTCCTCAAAATAGAGAAGAATAGGATGTTTTTTGAGACCACAGGACAGACTTCAGGGTGTGGGGAGCACATGGTGTAATGTCTGCATGTTTTGTGGCCCCGTTGAGATTAAAGGATCTATATCAGATCCGCAGATCGGATGCAGACTGAGACTACGGTCGTGTGCATGAGGCATAAAATCTTTTTTTAATGGCTCCATTTAATTTACCATAGCTTGTATTGAAAACACAGGAAAAAAAATTATTTTTGGGGCTATAATGCCACCATTTTTTATGTTGTTTTTTACGGTGTTGCCAGTGTGCCAAAACTGACATGACGACCTTATCCTGAGGATTGGTACAATTACAACAACACCACATTTATATGGTTTCTATTATATTTTATGATTTTTAAAGTATTAAAAACCTTTGAAAACAAAAAATTTCCTTCATGGCCATATCCTGACCCCATGACCGCTTTATATTTAGATTTAGATTTAGATTTAGATTTTTTCTTATTTATAAATTGAAGAACACGATAAGTCTACATGCACACGAACGTTGTTTGTTTCCGTGTGCGTTACAGTTTATTTTTACGGATAGGATGCGACCCATTCATTTCAATATGTCCGCAAAAAGTGCGGACAGCGCACCGTGTGCTGTCCGCATCAGTATGTCCATTCCGTAGCCCCGCAAAAAAAAATAGAACATGTCCTATTCTTGTCCGTTTTAGGAATTGTTACATACAGATGTCATCCGTGTTTTTTTGCGGATCCGCAATTTGCGGCCCGCTAAACGCATATGGTCGTGTGCATGTAGCCTTAGTCTGATTTTCAGTGATGTTGTCCCGGTCATAGGAGAGAACTGCTGAAAAATATCTGCATTGTAAATGTATTCTCTGGGACTTTGATATTGATGACTTTTCCTCAGGAACAATATCTGACTGGTGGGGGCACCCCCGACACAGTGCCTATAAGGTGTTTGAAGAGGCAACAGCGCGAGGTGAGCACTTAGGCTCATATTCATTAAGACCAGCGTTTTAGACACCTTTCTTAATAAAGCCCTACAAGAAAATTTAGACTATCACATCCAAAGTCATAGGTGCACATCCATAAAGCTTGCAGGCAGCTCACCCTAACAGTCTTAGGTTAGGTCTAGGAGAGGCAATTCTGTTAGCGTTAGGTACCTATCTGTGGAAGCCACCTTGATGCCGGTAGATGGGCCCGACACGCGTATGATCAAATATGTGCGCAAAGAACTTCCATTTTTTCATGTATAGTAGGAATAGTACCACTGTAATCCAGAATAATCCCTAATCCTTGGTTCTATTGTTAGCATTAATAAAGTCCTAAACTGGCGGTAAATCCGTTGAAGTTATGAAAAAGCGCAGGCCTCTCCTTAACTTTGGCGCATCCAGCGCCAGTTCTAAATGAAAGACAGCTTCTGAGCCGCTGAAACAGGCATAGAAAATAATAAATGGGACGGCACTGCCGGCCCATGCCTTTCCCCACCCAGCAGTACTGGCAAAATATTCTGTGGACAGATGAAACCAAAGTTGAGTTATTTGGAAGAAACACACAACACTATGTGTGGAGAAAAAGAGGCACAGCACACCAACATCAAAACCTCATCCCAACTGAGAGGTATGGTGGTGGGGGCATCATGATATGGGGCTGATTTGCTGCGTCAGGGCCTGGACGGATTGCTATCATCGAAGAAAAAAGGAATTCCCAAGTTTATCAAGACATTTTTCAAGGCCATCTTTCCACCAGCTGAAGCTCAACAGAAGATGGGTGTTGCAACAGGACAACGACCCAAAGCATAGAAGTAAATCAACAACAGAATGGCTTAAACAGAAGAAAATACACCTTCTGGAGTGGCCCAGTCAGAGTCCTGACCTCAACCCGATTGAGATGCTGTGGTATGACCTCAAGAAAGCGATTCACACCAGACATCCCAAGAATATTGCTGAACTGAAACCGTTCTGTAAAGAGGAATGGTCAAGAATTACTCCTGACCGTTGTGCACGTCTGACCTGCAACTACAGGAAACGTTTGGTTGAAGGTTTAACCAGTTATTAAATCCAAGGGTTCCCATACTTTTTCCACCTGCACTGTGAATGTTTACATGGTGTGTTCAATAAACACATGGGTACAGTTAATTCTTTTTGTGTTATTAGTTTAAGCAGACTGCGATTGTCTATTGTTGTGACTTAGATAAAGATCAGATCACATTTTATGACCAATTTGTGCAGAAATCCATATAATTCCAAAGGGTTCGTTCACATACTTTTTCTTGTAACTGTATATACTTTATAGGCTGCTCCAGCAGAAACGTGCTGTTCATGACTACGTGTATGAACTCTGCAGCAGGACAGGTTCTGGGGAGCTTGGTTTCTTTTCACCGCGCCAGTGGCTGCTCATGCGCGACGCATGCAGACTTCTGCAGCTATTTGATGAGATCACCAAACTGGTCAGTCACAGCCAACGTGCATCAGTGACATCGTACCTTGCTCCTTCTTTCTGGATCGTGCATTGCGTCGTGTCATTGATTCAAGCCGTCAAGGAGCAGGAGCTGGAAGATGAGGAAGTCTCAATGTTGAATGAATTACCAGGGGGGGATACTCCATCTGAGATATCAGCAGGAGTCTGAAGAGGAGTGAGAGGAGGATGGTGGCTGTGGGGAGGAGGAGGAGCAAGAAGAGCATGCTTTAAACTTTTCGGGGATCGCTGAGTTGTCCGTGGCTGGGAGTAGACCGAGGACGACATTCTCCTGGGCAAAGAGCAGGAGCCAGAGCGCTCCACCGCTTCCAGTTTAGTGCATATGGGGGCCTCAATGCTCCAGTGTTTGAAGAGGGACCCCGTCTAAATAGCATAAAGGTCAAGGACCTGTACTGGGTGTCAACGTACTTCGACCTCCAGTACAAACACAAAATGGCAGACATGTTACAAGCATCACAGAGGGCTGTCAGAATGCAGCATTTCCAGGCCTTGATGTGAGAGATGCTGCATTCTGCTGCCGCGAGCACTGGCAGAGGAATTTCCACCCACAGCGAAACAGGTGCGGGTACCATTCCTACCGCGCCTGCAAAAAGAGGGCGGTTTGAAGATGTGGTGGTTACTTCGGATATAAGATCATTCTTGCAACAAACCCATTGACAGCCGCCCTCCAGATCCAGCCTCAGTGAACGCCTAGACCGACTACATCGGGTTAATGGCTGATGTGGACGCTCTGAGAAGTGAGGAACCCCTTGACTACTGGGTGTGCAGGCTTGACCTGTGGCCAGAGCTGGCAAAATTTTCCATGGAACTTATAGCTTGCCCCTCGTCGAGTGTCCTGTCCGGAAGGACGTTCAGCGCAGCAGGGGGGATCGTGACCGCCTAGCTCACAACAGTGTGGACTACCTCACATTTTTAAAAATGAATGAGGCATGGACCTAATTCAACACCTGTGATGACCACGTGTAATTGAATTTCCTCATGCCAGCCCAAACATATCCACCACCACCCAGAACAAAGAATGATCCTTGCCTTATGTATATACAGCGGCATAAAAGGCCTTTTATGTTAGGTAAATGCCTAATTTATGGGGCCTATACTGGCCGACAGTTACATGTTTATCCTGTGACCGCCTGATGTACCTCTAGCCACAGAATCCAAAGTTCTGTGCTGTCAGGTGAATGCCTATTACCTAATTTTGGGGCCTATACTGGCCGACAGTTACATATTTATCCTGTGACCGCCTAATGTACCTCCAGCCACAGAATCCAAAGTTCTGTGCTGTCAGGTGAATGCCTATTGCCTAATTTTTGGGGCCTATACTGGCTGACAGTTACATTTTTTATCTCTAGCCACATAATCACACCCCTGTCTCACTCCTCTGCCTCTCTTTATGGTGGCGTATGAACCGCATTCACCCTAAGGACCTTCTAATGTCACAGGGTCATGTGACTGTGCCCCGTACTGCATTGTGCCCTATTACCATACCCTATGCAGTGCCCCTAGTCATTCCCTATACTGTGTCCTCTTATACCCTTTTATCCGGTCACGGTATGGCGGTGTTATCCGGTCACTGTACAGAGGTGTTATCCAGTCAATGTATGGCGGTGGTATCCAATAACTGGATGGCCATATCTGTATCCCTTTTCCTGCCCACGCCATCCTTTTTTAGACTTGGCATGAGCTGGAAAAATATGCAGATTGCGGTGCTAAGGACCTTTGAGCCACAATCTGTGTCAGAAATACACCTAACACAGATGTATTTCTATATAATATACTATGGTACTGCGCAATGCACCCCACTACCCACCTTCACTGTTGTCAGTGCTTAGAGAACACAATATACAATGGCTATGAGCTTCCAAATTAGTATTTACCTGTTTCTAAATTCTGCTTTGCCATCGGTATGTTCGCGTTCTCTCCTCTTGCTCTCACATCGACATGGAGGGGTGTTTGTTCGGGAGGCTATGCCCTATTAATATTGCTGTTGTTGTTGTCACTGAGCTGGCTCCGGCCGGTGACACAGCTTACATTCAAACACTTTCCTACTCGCGCTCGCATGGAGCGCTGTGTGACGTCACAGTTTGAGGAAAGTTTTTGAACGTGAGCTGTGTCACCGGCCGGGGCCAGCTCATTAAAAACAACAATAACAAATTAATAAGGCATAGCCTCCCGAACAAACCCCCCTCCATGTCGATGTGAGAGCAAGAGGAGAGAATTCGAACCTACAGGTGGCAAAGCAGAACTCAGAAACAGGTAAATACTAATTCGGAAGTTTATAGCCATTGTATATTGTGTTCTCTAGGCACTGACAACAGTAAAGGTGGGTAGTGGGGTGCATCGCGCAGTACCATAGTATATCATATATGTGTCATTTTTTGGGATAGCAGCGGCAGAGATACCGCTGCAGTACCGCAGCATAAGTTGTTGAGAGGTGTAAGCGCCTGTGTAATTAAGTAGAATACAGAGTATTTCTATATAATAAATAATCACCTAATTGTATTATCATTCGGGGGTAAGGCTAATATCTTTATATTATATAGATTCTAGTGTATTATACTGTGCCCTGTATTTCCCAGTAGAAAATTATCCTTGGGAAACACAGTCCTCATCCCTGACCACCAGGACCAGGTAGCGCTCTGTCAGTACATGGCGGCCTCCCCTCTCCGCCACGCTGCTCCGCTGTGTACTGGTGCTTATTCTGACACTAGGGCTGGGTTCACATCCTATTTTTGCCATCCATTTAATGCCTACCAAAATTGTATGCGTTAACAGATGCCTCAGACTGATGCCGTACAGTGGCGTCCGGTCACCATACAATCCTCAGACTGATGCCGTACAGTGGCGTCCGGTCACCATACAATCCTCAGACTGATGCCGTACAGTGGCGTCCGTTCACCATACAGTTCCATGGTAGAAAAAAATATTATGTTAAAGTATGCATTTTTTTTATGGACTCTGCAGGATACAAAAAGTGGAGTGCTGCACATTTGTATAAATTTTTGAGATGCATAAAAATGGTCCCTGATTAAAACACATATTTTTGGGTGGGAATTTTAGCCAATGATCCCCCTCTGGTATGTCACTGTCCATGTTGTGGGTCTATTTGTGTACTTCTAGTAAGTGTTTGCTGGCTGCAAATATGAGCTGAAGGTTTTTCAGGTTCGCCTGCCATTAAAGTGAATGGGGCCCGCACATTTGATCGCAAACACTCGTTCGCGAATCGTCCCGGCCGATGTTCGTCCATCACTAGTAACCACAGTATTCTGTTCTAGGGCAGATGCTCCACCTATTGAAGGAGTCGGGTACAATGACCAACCATGTAGTGTGGTATCCCACTGGGACTAAAAGCAGTGTTGTGGGGTAACATTTTGGGAGGACAGAGACTGCCATGTAGGCGCTCAACACCAACACTGAAAAATGAAGGAGTTAGTGCGGTAGTAGCCACAATATCCAGTGATAGTAGATTCCAAATACCAAATGCAAATGCTCCACCTGTGGAAAGCCACAGTATCCAATGTTGGATCAAGTACTTCACTTGTTAGTGTGATTACTGCGGAAGGAGGTAATGTGACAGGATGTATGGTATACAGTAGTAGTGTGATTACTCCGCCTGTGGAAGGAAGGTAATATGACAGAATGTACAGCAACCAGTGATAGTGCGTGACTGAGGGGGGAATGAGACAGTGTGTACCACATCCTGTGAACTTGTTGAAGGGGAAGTGCCATTTGAGTGAGGAGGTAGCCATGCACCACCTGTAGAAGGAGTTAAAGCTGTAGTACTCACTATGTTCAGTGCCAGATAGCTCCATGGTTAAGAGATTTTTTATTTTATTTTTTATAATCATCCAAGTGAAATCTGAAACCCCAGCCTCAACTGGATGAAGAGGCAGGAAGGGTTCAATTTTAATTTTTAATTATATATTTATGGAGTTAAACTCTAGACAAGGAAGAGGTTCATTTATTTATTTTTATAAATTATTGGTGACCAGGGGCAGAGGTCAGGGGAACATCTGGGTTAGAAGTTTTCATGCCTGGGGGACGGTCCCCCTTCCATACACCAGCATGGATATTGTGGCCTAGTAGTAGCAATTCTGACCGGAAGAACTTCCGGCCAGAACGGAGGGAGGAAATAATGGCTATGAGATACCCAAATCCTGGACCAAGGGGGCCTGGGACGGGCATACTCAAAGCCCAGTAGTGAGAAGCAGCAGCCAGCCCAGGAGGGGATGCAATCGCTGGGAAATAGTACTGGCAGGCCCAGGAGGGAAGGAGGTGGAGGGGGCGAGGAGGAGAGCAAGCACTAGGTGAAATAAAGAGGAAAAAACCCAGGCCAGGAGGGGAATGAAGATGAGAGGAATGGAGAGGGGAGGTGATCACCATACTCACCCCCAGGGGCATAACTACCATAGTGGCAGACCATGTCACTGCTATGGGCCCCAGTGCAAGAGGGGGCCCAGTTGGGATCATCCCCTGGGGGTGAAAACTTGGTCAGGGGATTAGGCAGAAACCCTTCTGTCCTGTGTGGGGGGCCTGGTTTGATCCTTGCCATGAGGGCCCTTACTTCTCTATGTACGCCACTGCTCACCCCATCTTCATCCTCTTCTCTTCACCCGTCCTCGGGGTACCAATAGGGTCACCTCTTTAGCCACTAGCACTGAGGTCGTAGGGAGGCTGAAGTGGAGGGGGGGACTGCAGAAATGCAGGCGATCCCATGGCTGGTGGGATGCAGGGGAGCTGGACTGCCCTGGTCCACTTGGGGGACGGGTAAACAGAGAGGCAAGGTGTCTGTTTCCCATGCCTAAAGGGGAAAAAAGTAAAATATCAAACTAAAATAATAAATTAAAATGGCAGATAGGTGCCCTTGCAAAGCAGGAAGGTCTGCCTCCTACAGACACTAAGCTAAAACTGACTAGCTCGGTAGGGGTATAGCTGAGAGGAGGAGCTAACACTTTTTTTTGCTTAGTGTTGCCTCCTAGTGCCAGCAGATATACCCATGGTCTCCTCTGTCTCCTAATGATACGAGCGAGAAATTTATTTTTCAGCTGCACAGTGTCTGTGAAATATGAATGACACACGGACAGCAAAAAAACGGACAAACTGATCCTTCACTGAGGCATCTTTTTATTGACCATCATAGACCACTTTTTCATGGATTTGACCACGGACACTGATGTGTGAATGAGGCTTAATACTGATGCCAATTACTGCATAAACTAGTAAACACTCGGTCACCAAGTAATTAGAATCTTTCAATAGATTTAAAAGTCATTGGTCGGTGGCAGATCATGCTTTGTAATCATGATCTACTGCCGGTTTTCCGTGAAATTTCCCTACCCTTGTCACTTCCTGTTGTGACGCGACCGCACCGGACATGACGTTCCCAGCTTTGGAAGCTGGGAACGTCAGATCAGGCGCACAACGACCGGGTAGGGAAATTTCACACCAGAGTTGGGGAGAAGGGGCCACCTAATGCACTTGCACCTTACCTCTCAGCTGGCTCCAAATGATCAGACACCACGTGTGCGCAGTAAGTGGTAGGGAGATTTAACAAAACAAATGGCCATCAGATCTCCCTGCCCCCACACTGCACAGGCTCGGTGATCGAATGGATGTTCGGTATAAGAGATCTCCCTGTCCGCTGGTGCGCACGTGCGGTGTATCCCGACGGGAGTAGTTAGCCGCGCTTGCGCACTGGCCCATAATTTTTCCCTACCCTCTAACCGCTGCTGAGGCTCCCGGCGTATGCGCAGTGTCGGCTGGTGTCCAGCTGAGAGGTAAGGCGCAAGCGCATTAGGTGGCCCCTTCTCCCCAACTCTGGTGTAAAATTTTCCTACCCCGTCATTGTGCGCCTGTGCGGCACGGCACACCTCCTTCCAAAGCTGGGAACGTCTTGTCCCGTATGGCTGGCGTCACAACAGGAAATGATGAGGGTAGGGAAATTTCATGGGTAGGGAAATTCAATGTTGTTACATAGCGAGCTTTCCAGACATCACCAGTCTCTTAATCAGGCGTCCTACAAGGGTGTAGGAAGAAATAATAAGAACAGAGACATGGGGGAATGAAGGGGCATTTAAAAAACACCAGAATATCAAAGATTTTGAGAATGAGTCCTTTATTATCTGACAGATGAGGGGTGTGAAAGTTTTATGGTCTTTAAATTGATGTTATCTCAGAGACCTGGTGCCCCTCTAATGTCCATTCATTCTCCAATGTCTCTGGTCTTATTGGATATATATTGTAGTATACCTGATGAAGGGACTGGTGATGTGTCGAAAGCTTGTTATGTAACATCATTACTTCTATTTTTGTTAGCCATTAAAAGGTATCAAACCTGCAAGACTCTGATTTAGTTTCTGTGAATGAGAGTACTAAACCAAATGGGATATTTACAAAACACACAAGATTGTAGACATCCCATGTTTAGAAGATCAATTCACAGACTGGTTTGATGTCAGGAGGAAACCTCACTAATGCTGGGTGCGCTGTTTTCTCTTCTAGTTTGCGGCGCAATGAATTATCTAAAGAGGAGGAGGAAGCCATAAGAAAACTGAAAAAGCAGAAACCAAATATGAAGATATCTTACTGAACAGATAAGAAGTCTTCAGAGGTTTGATGTTAGGAGCGTCTCCTGGTGCATTATGGGCGATATCACTGATCTGCAGAAGATAAGGAAATGTCTAATCTCTTATCTCTTATATTATAAAAATGAGTTTTTGTCTGTCTGAATGTTCTTTATGCGTAACCAAACGACTGGACTGGTCTTCAACCAATTTGGCACACAAGTACATCAGGTGCCCGGTAAGGTTTTAGACCGGGTCTCAGCTCTCTAGGATGTACCGTTCATGAAATATTCCCAAAAAATTACCTGCTTTAGCCAATACAAAACAACCCAGCCATTTTTCTTCACTGCTATAAGTCAGCTTTAGACTAGGGCTACACGACGACTTGCACAGCTCAGCAGACAGTATCACACATGATGGTATTAGATACACAGCTCAGCAGACAGTATCACACAGGATAGGATTAGATACACAGCTCAGCAGACAGTATCACACATGATGGTATTAGATACACAGCTCAGCAGGCAGTATCATACAGCATAGGATTAGATACACAGCTCAGCAGGCAGTATCACACAACATAAGATTAGATACAAAGCTCAGCAGACAGTATCACTCAACATAAGATTATATACAAAGCTCAGAAGACAGTATAACACAGGATAGGATTAGATGCAAAGCTCAGCAAGGATTAGATACACAGCTCAGTAGACTGTATCGCACAGGATAGGATTAGATACACAGCTCAGCAGACAAAATCACACAGGATAGGATTAGATACACAGCTCAGCAGGCAGTATCATACAGCATAGGATTAGATACACAGCTCAGCAGGCAGTATCACACAACATAAGATTAGATACAAAGCTCAGCAGACAGTATCACTCAACATAAGATTATATACAAAGCTCAGAAGACAGTATAACACAGGATAGGATTAGATGCAAAGCTCAGCAAGGATTAGATACACAGCTCAGTAGACAGTATCGCACAGGATAGGATTAGATACACAGCTCAGCAGACAATATCACACAGGATAGGATTAGATACACAGCTCAGCAGGCAGTATCACATAGGATAGGATTAGATACACAGCTCAGCAGGCAGTATCACACAGGATAGGATTAGATAGACAGCATCACACAGGATAGGATTAGATACACAGCTCAGCAGACAGTATCGCACAACATAAGATTAGATACACAGCTCAGCAGACAGTATCACACAGGATCGGATTAGATACACAGCTCAGCAGACAGTATCTCACAGGATAGGATTAGATACACAGCTCAGCAGACAATATCACACAGGATAGGATTAGATACACAGCTCAGCAGGCAGTATCACATAGGATAGGATTAGATACACAGCTCAGCAGGCAGTATCACACAGGATAGGATTAGATAGACAGCATCACACAGGATAGGATTAGATACACAGCTCAGCAGACAGTATCGCACAACATAAGATTAGATACACAGCTCAGCAGACAGTATCACACAGGATCGGATTAGATACACAGCTCAGCAGACAGTATCTCACAGGATCGGATTAAATACACAGCTCAGCAGACAGTATCACACAGGATAGGATAGGATTAGATACACAGCTCAGCAGACAGTGGGGCGGGGTGCTGTAGAGGTCACTGTTATGGGGGAAACTGTTGATATATTTTAATGACACACAGAAACTTTAAATAAAATAGATGAAATATACCCGTGCAAAGCCGGGTCCTTCTGCTAGTCTCTTATATATAAAAAAATGAGTTTCTGTCTGTCTGTCTAGATGTTCTTTATGCACGACCAAACGACTGGACCGATCTTCACCAAATTTGGCACACAGGTACATCAGGTGTCCGGGAAGGTTCTAGCTCTCTAGGACGTACCGTTCCTGAGATATTCCCAAAAAATTACCTGCATTAGCCAATACAGTAGAAGCCAGCAAGCCTTTCACTTAAATCCGAACTGCCATTTATACGGTCACATGTCCCTTATTAGCCAATAAAAGCTCGCAGATCCTACTCCAGGTTGCAATAACAACTGATCACAGGTTTTAGCAGTTCGCAGATCCTTAAATATTCAGTCATATGACAGATGATGGCACAACTACACTGCTACATGCATGAGGGGAAGGGGCCACTATTAAACGGATGGCCGCTGTGGGAGTTCACTGTTAAAGGGGCGGGCACTGTGGAGGTCTCTGTTAAAAGGGTGGCCAATGTTAAGGGGCAGGTATTGTGGAGGTCACTGTTGAAGGGACAGGCACTGTCAAGGTCATTGTAAAAGGGGCAGGCATTGTGGAGGTCACTGTTAAAGGTGTGGACACTGTGGAGGTCACTGTTAAAGGTGTGGACACTGTGGAGGTCACTATTAAAGGGGCGGGCACTGTGGAGGTCACTGTTAAAGGGGCAGTCACTGTTATAGGGGAGGACTCTGTGGAGGTCACTGTTAAAGGAGCGGGCATTGTGGAGGTCTCTGTTAAAGAGGCAGTCACTGTTATAGGGGAGGGCTCTGTGGAAGTCACTATTAAAAGGGGCGGTCACTGTGGATATTACTGTTAAATGAGTGGTTAGTGTTAAAGAGGCAGGCACTGTGGAGGTCATTGTTAAAGTGGCATGCATTATGGAGGTCACTGTTAAAGGGGCGGGCACTGTGAAGGTCACTGTTAAAGGGGCAGGTTCTGCGGAGGTCACTGTTAAAGGGCGTGCACTATGGAGGTCACTGTTAAATGGGTGGGCACTGCGGAGGTCATTGTTAGATGGGCGCGCACTGTGGAGGTCACTGTTAAAGAGACGGGCACTGTGGAAGTCACTGTTAAATGGGCTGCCACTATGAAATTCACTGTTAAAGTAGTGGTCAATGCTAAAGGGGCAGGCACTGTGGAGGTCACTGTAAAGAGGCAGGCGCTGTGTAGGTCACTGTTAAAGGGGCGGGCACTGTGGATATCACAGTTAAAGGGGCGGGCACTGTGGAGATCACAGTTAAAGGGGCGGGCACTGTGGAGATCACTGTTAAAGGGGCTGGCACTGTGGAGGTCATTGTGAAAGGGGCGGGTACTGTAAAGGTCACTGTTATGGGGGATACTGTTAATATATTTTTACAACACACGGCAACATGAAATGAAATAGATGAGATTTACCCATGCGAAGCCTGGTCCTTCTGGTAGTATAATAATAAAGATGATACCAGAAATGTTCTTCTCCAGCTAATTATCTGTCCAGTAACTAAATCCCTTTATAATAAGCCCAAATCCAGGCCTATGGGATGTAGCAGCGTCTCCTGAAGGTCATGTATGTTGTCAGCAGTATAATACTGGTTGTCACACCGTAGGAGGCCCCACATTGCACACAGTGTAAATAACAAATCACACAAACTGTTATTTCAGGTTCTATTTTAAATTTTACTTGATGCGACTCACTGTCATTCCAGTGTTCACATAATCTGTTTCCCGATCACCAGGACCAATAGAAGTGACATGGCGGTGTGCGGTATTTTACTATACATACACAGTTCGAGTGCTGTGTAAAATGACAAAAAGAAGACAAAAGGTATAAAATGGTCCTAAATAGACTCCTCTTGAGAGGACGCCCAGTTGCCAGCCTACATATGAACAACAGTATGAAAAGAAACATGATACGGGGAATCTCCCCCTTACCAGCTAAATCAGAGAACCACAATATCCACAAGGCTTTTGGCTGGTCACGGTGAGTAGAGACCAAAAAACAAAAAAAACAGCATAGTCATATTTCAAACCATAACCTTCTTGACGCATTTCGGGCACCCAGGCCCTTTGTCAAAAGAATGGCATGATCATGAAAAACTGGAGTTAAAGGGCTTCTGTCACCCCACTAAACGCATTTTTTTTTTTGTCTACTTATAATCCCTATCCTGCCATATTGCCATACATTGTGTTATTAATAATTTTCATTCAGTAAATTTAGCCAAAAACTTACTTTTATGATATGCTAATTACCTTTCCACCAGCAAGTAGGACGTCTACTTGCTGGTAGCAGCCGCAGAAAACCGCCCCCCTCCTTGTGTTGATTGACAGGGCCAGCCGCGATCTCCTCCTCCGGCCGCCCCTGTCAGCATTTCAAAAATCGCGCGCCTGTGTTGATTCGGCGCAGGCGCTCTGAGATAAGGAGGCTCGCCTCCTCAGAACTCCCTCAGTGCGCCTGCGCTGATGACGTCACCAAAAGAGAAGACGTCATCGGCGCAGGCGCACTGAGGGAGTGCTGAGGAGGGGAATGCGAATTTTCGCAAAGGCGAACCGCCATTGACTTCAATAGGCAGGCGAATTTTAAAACCCACAGGGACTCTTTCTGGCCACAATAGTGATGGAAAGGTTGTTTAAAGGGGACTAACACCTGGACTGTGGCATGCCGGTGTCACGGCTGAGGATGGGAAAAACCCTCAGCCGTGCGATGCCAGAAGATGGTGGTCACTGCAAGGTCAGGACAGGAATCAGGGAGCAGGTCACCTCCTATCACATCCCTAATTCACATCCCTGTCTCCCAGCCGTATGAGCCGACCCTGATGGTAGGAGGGCTCATACTCCAGAACCTAAGATTCCTACTAGCCCTCAGGGTGGCCCTGGCCTAGGAGCAGAGTAAGACGACCTGTTCCTCCTAGACACGGACGAAAAGGAGTCTCACTGGCCAAGCTGCAAAGAAAGGGGAACATAAACAGCTTATGGCAATGGCAGGTAAATGAACCACACAGGAACCCAGGACCATAAGCTGCAATAAACAAAGAGACCAAAGAAACACCTTCATAACATCATGTATAACTTATGACCACAAGGGTGGCCCTCACTGGCAGATGGTATATAACCAGGAGGATGACTCCAGCTAACCATGGCTGAAGTACCCCTCAGATACTGGCATCCAGCAGGAGCTAAATAGCCCCAAGTAGCCACACCCACACACAGACACAGCCAGTGTTCACACACAAAGAAGGGAATTAACCCTTCCAAAACCAGGCAAGGGATGGAAACTACTTAAAGGGGAAAAAGCACAAAGAAGCACACACTTCACCTGTTACCGCGGGCAGCGGCATGCATGGCAACCATGTCCTGGGGATTAGCCATAGGGCCGACACACTGCCACCACATGCACACAACCACACGTTGCCACGGGCAACCACAAGGGAAGGAAAGTGTCACAGTGCACACATAACATAAACCCCGTGCACACCAGACATAGAAAGTGCATACATCCATACAACACATAGCCAGAGGCAACCGCACGCATCAACAGTGAGATGCCTAGCAAGCAGCTCAGGCTGCTACACTGCCAAATACACCTGTTGTCCGCGGCAACCGCACTTGAGGCAAACAACTAACAGCCCCCAGCTGCGGTTGACAAAACTCCCAGACCGCGGGCAACTGCATGTGGCTCCCAAAGAGTCACGACCATGAACATGGGCGTGACAGTCGGAGGGGGATCCATGGCAAAACTCCCACTGAAAATTACGTAGTTGACGCAGAGTCGGGTTTTAATCCATAAAGGGCATAAATCAACTTACATTCCTAAATTGTTTGGAATAACGTGCTTTAAAACATCAGGTATGATGTTGTATCGATCAGGTAGTGTAACGATTACACCCGCTTCACAGTGACAGACCAAACTCCCTGTTTAACGCACCGCAAACAACCGCAGTCTATTTTCACAACCGCAAACTCCCCATTTGCAAAGGGGTTGGATATAAAGCTAGCCATGTCCCGTTCCTTGTCCTCACTGATGTCATTGAAGGTCTCTTCCTCCACCCAGCCATGTACAACACCAAGGGTCCCCGAAAGGTGACAACAACCCCCCTGGGGCGCCTGCTGTGTTTGGTCTTCCACCTCCTCAAAGCCACCTTCCACCTCTGACTCCTCTTCTTCAGACTCCTCTCTCTACGTTGCCTCTCTCTGCGTTACTATTCCTATCAGTTTAATCCCTGTTACGTCCCCTATCAGGGGACGTGTATATGGAATCGATTTTAGGAACGGGAGATGGTAAAAGATGCTTGGTCGGTCCTCCTACTTTCAATTTGGGGCACTGCGTGTGCAATCGAATGTGCCACCAGATATGAGTGGTGTGTTAAGTAGTACTATTCCTATCAGTTTAATTGCTGTTATGTCCCCTATCAGGGGACGTGTATGGAATCGATTTTAGACAACCACAAAGAGTTGTCAATAGTTGACACACTCATGACATAAATTTCATTCCTCTATGCGTCAATCTTGGTGTAGTGATGACTGTGCTCTTGCGCACGTTTGGGAGATTGCAGGCAATGTTTTTTTTTAAAGCCTATGGTCGTGCTGAGGGAGTTCAGTGACAGTTAAGTGACCCAGAAAACAATTATTCTGCAGTGTGGGCCCATTGTTGGCCTAGTAGGCTTTAATAATCACCTTAGATGATCACAAAGAAAAGGTATATTTTTTCTATGCAAAATTATCTAGCCGATCGGTTTTGGTCTGTTCACAATGAAGCAACGACCTTATTATCTGAAGTGTGCCAACATTGCCATTGCCAACACACTCATAGAGGTGGTCGCTTCATTGTGATATGCAAGCCCCTTCACCACAACAAGGTAACGATCACGAAGGGGAATTGACACATGTATGTGCCTTTTTTTTTGTTTGGTTTTTGAAGCCACAGTGCAGCACCAGAGGCCAGAAACCAGAGTACACATGCTTGAAAAATTTGATATTGCTGCAGCCGCTGCTGTAGCAGCGGCCAGAAAAATTGATGTTTCCCAGGCAGAAAGTGCCCTAAAACATTGCGGCTTGAACCCTAGTTGGTGGCGGATAAGTCACGCAAGTCATCCGGCATTCAGAGATAAAATACAGCAGCGTGTGGACCATTTTTAGACCAAGGCAGCTCATCTCAGTCATCAGGCCTTTTTTAGTCGAATGTATCGCCCACTGTCAGTCCCTTTGGGATCCATCCCTCATTCATCTTAATAAAGGTGAGGTAATCTAGACTTTTTTGACCTAGGCGACTTCTCTTCTCAGTGACAATACCTCCTGCTGCACTGAAGGTCCTTTCTGACAGGAGACTTGAAGCGGGGCAGGCCAGAAGTTCTATCGCAAATTGGGATAGCTCAGGGCACAGGTCAAGCCTGCATACCCAGTAGTCAAGGGGTTCATCACTCCTCAGAGTGTCGATATCTGCAGTTAAGGCGAGGTAGTCTGCTACCTGTCGGTCAAGTCGTTCTCTGAGGGTGGATCCCGAAGGGCTGTGGCGATGCGTAGGACTTAAAAATCTCTGCATGTCCTCCATCAACAATACGTCTGTAAAGCGTCCTGTCCTTGCCGGCGTGGTAGGAGGATTACTTTTACCTCTTCCCCTGTTAGATTCCCGTTGTGCTGTGACATTACCCTTATTCGCTGTGTAAAGCATACTTTTTAATTTATTTTGGAACTGCTGCATCCTTTCCGACTTCCGGTAATTCGGTAACATTTCAGGCACTTACTGCTTATACCGGAGGTCTAGTAGCGTGACCACCCAGTACAGGTCGTTCTCCTTCAGCCTTTTTATACGAGGGTCCCTCAACAGGCACGACAGCATGAAAGACCCCATTTGCACAAGGTTGGATGCCGAGCTCCTCATGTCCCGTTCCTCATCCTCACTGAAGGTCTGTTCTTCCCCCCAGCCACGTACAACACCATGGGTACCAGATAGGTGACAACGAGCACCCTGGGATGCCTGCTGTGGTTGGTCTTACTCCTCCTCAAAGCCACATTCCTCCTCTGACTCCTCTTCCTCAGACTCCTCTTCCAGCGTTGCCGCAGGTCCAGCAAGCGATGCTGATAAGTTTGTTTCTGGTGGTGATGGTGACCATAACTCTTCCTCTTCACGCTCATCTACGGCCTGATCCAGCACTCTTCGCAGGTCACTCTCCAGGAAGAAAACAAATGGGATGATGTTGCTGATGGTGCCTTCGGTGCGACTGACTAGGTTTGTCACCTCCTCAAAAGGACGCATGAGCCTACAGGCATTGCGCATGAGCGTCCAGTAACGTGGCTAAAAAATTCCCAGCTCCGCAGAGGCTGTCCTAGCACCCCGGTCATGCAAATACTCGTTGATGGCTTTTTCTTGTTGGAGCAGGCAGTCGAACATTAGGAGTGTTGAATTCCAATGTGTCGGGCTGTCGCAAATCAAGCACCTCACTGGCATGTTGGGCACTGGGGGGGTGCCGTTGATGTGGAGCAAGACGCAGCGGCAGAAGAGGACTCAGCCGAGGAGGTTATGGAATTGGATGGAGTAGGAAGAGTAGAGGAGGTGGCAGCAGGCCTGCCTACAAGTTGTGGCGGTGTCACCAACTCCTCTGCAGAGCCACGCATTCCATGCTTGGCAGCCGTGAGCAGGTTTACCCAATGCGCAGTGTAGGTGCTATACCTGCCCTGACCGTGCTTTGCAGACCAGGTATCAGTGGTCAGATGGACCCTTGCCCCAACACTGTGTGCCAGAAATGCCATGACTTCCTTTTGCACAATCGAGTACAGGTTGGGGATTGCCTTTTGTGCAAAGAAATTTCGGCCGGGTACCTTCCACTGCAGTGTCCCAATAGCTACAAATTTTCTGAAGGCCTCAGACTCCCCCAGCTTGTATGGTAAAAGCTGGCGGGCTAAAAGTTCAGACAAGCCAGCTGTCAGACGCCTGGCAAGGGGGTGACTTTGTGACATTGGCTTCTTACGCTCAAACATGTCCTTGACAGACACCTGACTGTGGGCAGATGAGCAGGAACTGCTCAAGGTGAGAGGCGGAGTTGCGGGTGGTTGAGATCGGGCAAGGAGGACAGCAGTGGTTGACGTGGCTGAAGATGCTGGTCCAGGAGGAGGATGGTGTTGGACTTCCCATGACTCAGTTTCCTTTGGCACAGGTTGCAAATCGCATCGCTGTTATCAGAGGCAGACACACAAAAAAAATGCCATACTGCAATGACGGCATTCTGGTGGTGGCAACAGTATGCGTTGATTGGCATGCTGTCTGTCTGACTCCGGGTGCCGATACATGCTGTCTGACTGTGCCACTAGCTCCTTGCGACGACCTCCCCCTGCTTCCAACTCGTCTCCTCCTCCTCTCTGTCTCCCCAGGGCCGTCTTTAATATTGATTGGACCCTGGGCAAAAATTTACTTGGGCCCTCTGGATCCCGCCTTCCCACACCTTAGCAGGCAATCATGCCCTCCACCACAGCACACACACAAAAAATTCACACATCTGGTGGAGTACAGTAAATGACTGTAAATGCTTCCAGTTCTGAAGACTCCAGCGGCTCAGGATCAGTGCTCTGGGCAGCTGGGCTCAGGCTGGAACTGGGCACCACTCTGCAGGAAGGAGACCAGGGCTCGGCTCACCTTAGTCTTACAGTGCACCCCAGCACTCCACAGTATGCAGTAAAGCACCCTATAGTATACAGCACCCCACAGTATGCAGTATAGCACCCCACACTATACAGTACCCCACAGTAAATAGTAGAGCAGTATAGCAGCCCACAGTATACAGCACCCCACAGTATACAACACCTCACAGTATACAGTAGAGCAGTATAGCACCTCACCGTATACAGCACCCCAAACTATACACGATACAGCACCCCACACTATACAGCCCCCCACACTATACAGTACAGCAGTATAGCACTCCACACTATACAGCACCCACAGTATACAGGCCCCCACACTATACAGGCCCCCCACACTATACAGGCCCCCCCACAGTATACAGGCCCCCCACACTATACAGGCCCCCCACACTATACAGGCCCCCCACAATATACAGGCCCCCCACAGTATACAGCCCCCCACAGTATACAGGCCCCCACACAGTATACAGCCCCCCACACAGTATACAGCCCCCCACAGTATACAGCCCCCCACACTATACAGGTCCCCCACACTATACAGGCCCCCCCACAGTATACAACTTTCCCCACAGTATACAGCCCCCCAAAGTATACAGGCCCCCCACAGTATACAGGCCCCCCACAGTATACAGGCCCCCCACAGTAAACATTCCCACACAATATACAGGCCCCCCACAGTATACAAGCCCCCCACAGTATACAGGCCCCCCACAGTATACAGGCCCCCACACAGTATACAGGCCCCCCACAGTATACAGTCCCACAAAGTATACAGGCCCCCACACAGTATACTTCCCCCCACAGTATACAGGCCCCCACCCAGTATACAGCACCCCACTATACAGTAGTTTACAGTATATTAGCCCCTGTCACCTTTTTCTGATGTAATCTTCAAAAAAAAAGCTCCACAGTTAAGGCAAACTTCTCCTGCAACACTAGTGGTAGGACCTGTGATGACCTCATAGCCATGTGACCAGTAATATTGCTAGGTTACTGGTTACATGGTGATGATGTAATCTAAGGTCCTAGATCACATTCACAGCTCTAACAGTACGATGCCTGGACTCAGTGCTGGCAGGCATGGCATGGCAGCACCACCTGTGTAGCTGACAGCCTGACACCCGGGGCAGAGGCTAGCAAGGTTCAAGAGGCAGCTTCCTTGGGCCCCCCCCCCCCAGGCGAAACTTGGCCCGGGGCAGCTGTCCTTTTGCCCCTTGGTAAAGACGGCCCTGTGTCTCCCCATCTGATCTTTCCCCCTGTTCTTCTTCTCTTTGAGCGGGCACTCACGTGACATCCACGGACACATCGTCATCATCAACCGCTTCACTTGTATCTGACAACTCAGCAAAGGGAGCAGCAGCGAGTACAACATTATCATCATCACACCGTACGTCCATCTGTGTAATGCTGCCTGACTGAGACATATCCCTGTTTTCTACATCCTCTTGCAATAATGGTTGCGCATCACTCATTTCTTCCAACTGATGTGTAAATAACTCCTCTGACAGATCAAGTGAAGCGGTTGTGGTGCTAGTGTTGGTGGCGACGGCAAGCGGGCGAGTGGTAACTTGAGAGGTGCCCGAAGCTGAGCTGGAGGAGGATGGTGCGTCATGGTTCCGAGCGGAAGCTGTAGAAGATTGGCTGTCCTGTGTAAGCCAGTCAACTATGTACTCAGAACTTTTTGAGTTCAGGGTATGTGGCCTCTGAACACTGGGCATTATTCTAGGGCCAAAGGGAATCACAGCACAACGACCACGACGGCCCTTGCCTCTGCCTGTCATTTTTTTTAGATTAGTTAAGTTGTACTATGCGTGCAAGCTACTGTGACACCAGATATGAGTTGCGCTGAAGGGACACTATGGACTTGCAGCTGGGCCTTAAACACACAAACACGTGTGTGCAACTGACTGCTAGTTATTCACAGTCAAAATTGTTGTTTTTCTTTAAATGTAATCGAATGTGACACCAGATATGAGTTGCGCTGGTGACACTATACACTTGCAGGGCTGTGAGCCTAACACACGCTGGCAGACAGGCAACTGCAATTTGATTACACAGGGGAAAAAAAAGACTGATGTTCTAGCCCTAAAAAAGGCTTTTTGGGGTGCTGTCCTTACAGCAGAGATCAGATGAATCTTTCAGGACTGTAGTGGACACTGAATACACTAGCCTAGCTATCGATTTCCCTATTAAATCAGCAGCAGCTACACTGTCCCTCCTCTCACTAAGAATGCAGCTTCCGAATGAATCTAAAATGGATGCTGTCCAGGAGGTGGGAGGCTCTGGGAGGGGAGGGTCTGCTGCTGATTGGCTTGAATGTGTCTGCTGACTGTGAGGTACAGGGTCAACGTTTATTCAATGATGATGAATAGGGGGCGGACAGAACATCGCATATGTTCGCCCGCCACGGCGAACGCGAACAAGCTATGTTTGCCGGGAACTGTTCGCCGGCAAATAGTTCGGGACATCTCTATTCCAGAGGAAATTAAACCCGTTGAGCCAGAATTGGAAAATCCAGCTGAGCGAGAGGGAACAATACAGTCCTTGGGAAAAACATTGCTAGCTTCTGATCCTTTACAATGGTTCTTAACCCCATGGCTCAACATTCTAGTGCCTGCTAAAACTAACACACCAACACTTCAACCAGAAACTGAAGTTGTCACAATTCAGGAAACCTCAAGTTCCCCGGAAGCAAGGTTTGAAGAATCACAGCCACTTCGGAGATCTGAAAGGAATACCAGAGGACAACCACCAGTCTGTTATGGAGATTTCCTGCTCCAGCAGCCGAGAAATTAAGATCCAGCCATAATAATTCAGAAAAAGGACAAATTCTTGCATATTGTGCTATATTTTTTAAGGGACTATTTGCCTGTTTTGCAACGTTCAAGTTCACATCACACCCGGAGATAGACTTTCACGTACCTGAGCCTCTGTGATATTCCACTTTTATATTTATTGTGCCCAGGGAACAGACTCATACCCTGTGAGCCTCTTGAGATGTTTATTTGAGATTTCCTCATCGTTATGGACTATTTTAGTTGCCGGTATATTAGCAGTATTCAGAGAAAATAATGTGTCACCCCATTTGATGCATTTCGTTGTTGCCTGAGATATGTTTGCCTAACCCGTTTTATTCATGGGTACAAGAAGTACAAGAATATGAGTTATGGCATTATTTCCCTATGCATGCATGCTTCTCCTTTTTTATATCTTTCAGGATAATACAACATTGAGTCCAGAATGTGTCGAGGTCGACTAACATTTTACCATGGGGGTATGCAGCGTCCCACTACATGTGTGTGGGCACTGCTTAAAGTACTTTTTCATTTTAACAATTGCATAGTACAGTAATATATAACTATGCATTTGTGTATCTGCAAAATCCCTGTTAACAGGCCTATTAGGTGTAATTTATACATCCCACCACTAGATGGGAAAAAGTTAATGTACTATATATATCTAGGTCAGGCCTAGTCAGAGGTGGTTAGATCAGATTAAGCAGATTAGGAGTGGAGTAAGTTGAGACCACAGGTCAGTGTGAAGATCAGAGAGTGAAAAGGTGCAGATCCAGCACTTCAGCTTTAAAAAGAAGTCTTAGTCCAGAAAGGGGCAAGAGAGAAGGACAAATTTAACTGCATTCAAAGGATAAAAGCCGTAACCCAGGCATAAAGGACCTTTGGGATATTTTAAGTGAAGGATACCTTAGCCTCCGGCAACCTCACCAGAAGTTCCACTGACGCAGAAGTAACCCACTGCAGCTTTGAAAAGAAGTCTTAGTCCAGAAAGGGGCAAGAGAGAAGGACAAATTTAACTGCATCCAAAGGATAAAATCCGTAACCCAGGCATAAAGGACCTTTGGGATATTTTAGGTGAAGGATACCTTAGCCTCTGGAAACCTCACCAGAAGTTCCACTGACGTAGAAGTAACCCACTGCTCCAAAAAAAACACAAAACCTGACAAGCCTAAAACAGTGGATTTGCAGAATTGCCTCTGTATCATCTAAAGACTGCATAAGTGTACTGCTGCAACCAAAAGACATCCAAAGTAAAAGTTGTGAGTTGCATCTTACCACTGTTTACTTCATTATTACTACCTATGGTTGTACCACCATTAACGGTACTGGCGTCACGACAAAAATCATCAAGGGACTCAGCCGCAACAAGCACCCTAAGCACCCCTAACATCAAGGGCACCTCAACCACCATCTTGGCTGATGCTTCCCTACACAGAGCGTGCCCCGGAGGATTTCGTGCTGTCCACCTCAACACTGTGCTGCCGGCCCAGGGAGGCTATCTGCTAACCGTAAGTAAACTGATGAACTGTGTGTTATCCCATTTGACCCCTTATCGGTCTACCGTGAACCTCACGTGTACCCCCTGCGACTGGCTAGCTGCAACATGAACCCCTTTTTGCCGTGAATGAACCTCTGCTGTGACTGGGTGACAGGGGCCTAAATCTCTCAAAATCCTCTGTTGTATTGCTGGGTGACATGAACCCCTTTTGCCGTGAATGAACCCCATGCTGTGCCTGGGTGACAGGGGCCTCGGGTCCCCATTGACTTCAATGGGGTTCGGGTTCGGGGTCAAGTTCGGGTCCCGAACCCGAACGCTTTTTTCAAGTTCAGCCGAACCTGCTGAACCCAAACATCCAGTGTCCACTCAACTCTAACTGTCAGTCTTTAAAAATGGCATACTACTCGGACAACATGGTTCCCAGGAGCAACCTGGGAGACCAAGATGCATTGAGACATCTTCCCCATGCTGTTCCCGAACCATTTTGGTGGTGTTTCCATCAATTTCTGACCTTTTTCTATGAGCCAGGCACCCTCTCTCTTCAGAGCAGGGGGTGCCTGGTTTAATGCTCGGGTTAACCTATTGACTTCCATTATACTCGGGTGCTCGGTAGAGTACCCAAGCATCCCGATGTGTTCGGCCAGTGCACCCGAGCACTTTGGTGATAGACCATCACTACTAAACGCCACTTGGCCCTAAAGGAAGTTGAAGGCAGAATGTCTGGGGTCAAATTACTCCTTTTATTAGGGTTAAAAGTTTAAAACCAAATGGGCCGAACTTGCTGGATGTATCAAACATGGCAGCTGGGTTATTGCCATGCAGGAGGAGAGTCGATGATTATTGGAATGAACCACACAAATCACTGCACGATGCTGAAACGACAGTATTTTTCTATTGTTTGTTTGTTTTATGGTTTTCTGACTGATCAGAAAAACATAAACAGTGATGTGAACACTGTTACTGCCACTGCTGCTGCTACCCTCCCCACTCTGTCATGGGGCCATTAGTGTCATTGTTACTGCCTCTGCTGCTGCTGCCACCCTTCCCACTCTGTCATGGGGCCACTACTATCACTGTTACTGCCACTGCTTCCACCCTCAACACTCTGTCATGGAGCCACTATTGTCACTGCTATTGCCACTACTGCTGCCCCCCCCCACTTTGTCATGGCTCTACCATTGTTACTCTTACTGCCACTGCTGCTGCCACTCTCCCCAATCTGTCATATGGCTACCAATTAAATATTGTTACACTGCATTGTTCTGTACATAGCAATACATTTTAGCAGAGTCTGTAGTTCAGCAGTCTCCTGCGCTCTCTCCCTGCAGTCTCCCTGCACGCTCCCTTCAGTTTAAGTTCCAAGGCTTCACAGAGATTGGGCCACAGTGGGAAGAATATCATTAGGCAGAATGGCCTGGGTATACCTGATGTATTACAATTCGTGACAAATTAATTTGGAACAAATTGAATTTCTTGTCGAGCTTAGGCAAACTTTTCTCATCTCCATTCATAATCTTCTGCTTTCCTGCCCACATGCTGATGAGGTGGATTTCCCTGCAGATAAAAACTTCCCTTTACAGCAGGAGTGAACCAACAATGAATTACCTATTTATATAGGAGGTATAGACATTTGAAGGGAAATAATTTGTCCCTATTTTTAATAACAAACTACTGTTAAATGAAATAGAAAAGCAACCAAGAATTCAAAAAAACTTTTTTGTTTTTTGAATATTGAGTTTATAAAAATAACACTTTCTGATGATTTTCTCAGCATATCCCAAGATGAGGACTGAGATGAAAAACAAATGCCTCTAATGATGCCATCTACTGGCCATCTGTCACTATAGACTCTCATGTTATAAAAATGTATAGCATACTTTTATTTATTTTTTGTTGCTAGATGAATGTACATAGGCCTCCATCTTTAAATAAATATATAAGTTCACTGTAAGTATCTTATACCAAATGGCTAAAGAGTCCTTAAAGGGATTCTCCAGCAAAACAAAAAAATAAATAACAAAAATAAAAAAGTCATTCTAGATACACCTATGAATAACTTGAGTTAACATAAACATCTTGGGGGTTTATCAGAGTACTAAATGTAGAGTGGTGATGTGTACAAGTGCTGGAAGGTGTGCATAGCCCACCCAGATACCTCAGCCGGGTGAGATAAATAAAATCCAGAAAGGTGCAGGGGTTTCAGCAAAGTCACTGAGACAGTTTTGTTTATATTTTGTTCCGGGCTGGATTTCATTTGAACTGGTTGATAGGTTTGGTAGTGGGATCTGCCAGCCCACACCCTTCCAGTACGGGTGTTGTCTTTTACGTGAGGTCATTGCAGGTGAGGCCTGCTGTAATCAAGGAGAGATAAAACCAATCCTCTGTGTTCCAGACTGGGAAGAGAAAACTTGAAAACAGAAGCCTGAAGTTTGGGGGGCCCAGCGACGCCTACGGAAAGAGGGTCGCACGGTCAGAGTCGGGAGGACTACTGGATCATCTCCCCCCAAGAGCTCTGGGTGGTCTCAGCCAGGAGGGCTGAGGGGCCATGAGGCTATGTGAAGCCTAATCTCTTCCCTGTCTTGACTTGTGTCTGATGAGCAGACCTGCTAAGGCTTGGAGCCTGAGACCCTGTAAGCAAGCTGTGCTTAGAGGTGAGTCAGGGAAAACTACTGTGTATTAGGAAGTGCCTAAAAGGGCAGGTGTTTATTTGATGTTTATGTTTGTGCGGGTGCTGAAGTGCCAAAATAAAGCACCAGTTGGACATTAAATCCTGTTGTCTGCAAAGAAGTCTAAGATTTCGACCCCCTGAGAGAGAGCGATCCCTTACAGTAGATAGCCACCATCTTGTTACACTGTCTAAAACCTAGTCATGGGTGCTTGAAACTTGGCTGGGAGCTGTTCCACAGGAGGATTTTGGAGGTACCAATTGCATCTGAGGTTCTGAAGCTGATTGTGGACCACAACTAAATATGGATAAATAGCCCTGGATATATTGTGTATGAATGATACTATTCATGTAGATATACAAAGTAATTTTATTTTAGGATTAAATAGACTGTATAGCTTTGTTCATCCTTTTTAGATGTGCGGCACAAGATGATCAGCTGTTTAAAAAAATAACATGCTTTTTTATGCTCTGTCAAGAGATGTCCATTTCAAATATATGTGTCTATGTGTGGACCCCCAGAGGTTGTGATGTGAGTTGCAGTCTATCGAATGTTTTGCTAGCATGTTGTGATATTGTATTGATTTTGTTTTATGAGAAAATTCAAGCAACAGTGAGAGTGGACTCATCTATAACTTTTCTGACATTCTTTCTTCCATCTATGAACTTCTACAATGATCTTGCTGCACGTGGCTGATCTTAATCTGACCAAGGACTCTTAGGGGATTTAATTTTCTTAGAGCTGCTTTCACATCTTTGTTTCTTAAGGTATAAATAAATGGATTTAGCAATGGAATAATAACAGTGTACACGAGGGCAAGGAATTTGTCATGTTGACTTCCTTTGGGCCTAACATATACAATAATGACTGAGGAGTAGAACAAACTGGCTACAATGAGGTGAGATGAACAGGTGGAGAAGGCCTTCTGTTTGCCTACAGTGCCTTTAATTTTTGAAATGGTGGCGATGATATGGATGTAGAATCCTAAGATGATCATAAATGGAAGCACACTGGCAAATAAAGCCGAAAAACTTGTGGCCAAGTTGCTGGACAAAGGATTGGAACATGCTAAATTCTGAATTGGAGACAAATCACAAAAGAAATGGTTGACTTCATTGGGTCCACAAAACTCCAGTTCAACTGTAAATGTTGTAGGTATGGCAGCTATGAAAAATCCAATGATCCATGGGGCAACTGCGAGTTCAATATAATGAGATTTGTTCATTATACTGGGATAACGCAAAGGGTTGTTAATGGCTAAATCACGATCAAAGGCCATAACGGCTAGAAGGTAACATTCTGCCACACCCAAAGAATTAAAAGCGTACAACTGGGCAAAGCACCCTGTAAATGAGATCTTCCTGCTAGATTCAATCAAATTAGCTAGAAGTTTAGGAACGGTGACAGATACAAATATTATTTCTAGAAGAGCAAAATTGCTAATGAAAAAATACATTGGTGTATGAAGTGAACGTGCATATCTTACTAAGACAAGTATGGCACTGTTCCCCAAAACACAGCATATAAATGCCAAGAGGACAAAGGCAAAAAGTAAAATTTGCAGATGCTGTAATTGACAAAAGGCAAGAAGTATGAATTCCGTTACAAGAGTCTTGTTGAAAGGTTGGGCTTTGAAGAGAAGAAACTCCTATACAAGAAATAACATATACATATTAGTAAAACTATGCAAAGCACAGTACAGTACTTTTTGAAGGTTCACAATTTCTTTGTAAACCAAGGAAGTTCTAATGGTCATCTGATCAATGTGGGTTGTGCTTCTGTAAACCCCAGTGATCCGTTGATATCTCTCAAGTTGAGAAAGCTGATTCCACTAAAGCTTCGGCAGCTACCTCTAAAGTGCAAATGTCGGTTCTCAAATGTTTATAAAACGACAAATAAGATTGCCGCAAAAACTGTACACAAAATGGACTTAAAAACTTACTATAATAAACCAAGTTCATTTGAAAAGACCATAACTGCTTTGGAGATGAGCGAATTGATTCTAAACTAATAACATTTGTGACAATTAAAAAAATAATAATTGGCAGACACCATTTTACAGGTCAGAAAACAAAGAAGAAGGCATCTACCTTCAAAAAGGGATAGTTTTTGGCCAATTTTAATTTAAAAAAAATCAGACAGTAAACGGTAAATGTCATTGTTACTTTGACATAATAATGCTGTCTTGGTGTCAAAGGGTTGGATACAGTCCTAGGAGACCACAGAATGCCATGCATGAGTTTTCAGACAATTGGGGCACTTTCAATAATTTAGGTCAAATTTATTCAGACCCCAATTGAATCTAGAGACTGATTTGTGTGAATTTCAAAAACATTACTCCTCTCTGAACAACAGGTTCTGAAAGTTTAAACCAAAAAGAGGAAGATTATAATTTAGTAACACTAGTTGTGAACAAGACTACAGAACTGGGCTTCACCTATAACAGTTGCCTTTGAAAGGTGCTAATAGTGTCTTCCAGTACTCAGATACCCACAAAATGTACAATAGGTCCAAATTGCATAACTACTGGATGGTCACAAAAAATAACATTATGATGCATGCATCAACACTGGCAGACAAAATAAGTCTAGATAACAGAAACCAAATGATAGTAAACAAAGCAAGGAGATGAGCCCTAGAAGTCCTCAGTGTAGTGCACAAGTTTTAAGGCCAGTTTGGGTGCTTTTGATTCAGGACAAATTTATTATGTATCCAAATAGAATTTTCCAACCAATTAGTTAGAATAGGACCTGAAAAAAAGCTCAAACAATGTGTTTCCTTCTACAAGATAGCAATGCCTATGACATACACAGTAGACTAAAGTCAGAAGAACCTGCTGATTTAAATAGGCCTGGCCAGCTATATACTTTTTATGGGCTGTCATGAAAAAGGAACGAACATGTTAGATTTTGAACTGCAAGGCCCTGCTTTTTGCAGGGGATAGGTGCCCTGAGGTTTTTGGCAGTAGCACATTTCTTTCTCACATATACAGAAGAATTGTGAAGAATATCTGTTGGCCGACAGCTTTCATTTTCTTAGAGCCTTACACAGAGGCAGGGGAGCACAGGGATCAAATAAAGCCTTAGCCCTTAGTATGGGCCCCCCAAATGGAACATGCAGTGAATATATGATGGGAACACAGGAGAATCAGCTTGCTGTGCCCCCCTCCAAGCCCCATAGCTATCACATAGTCTGCCCCCATGGGGTAGGTACACCACTGATAGGAGGAACTGAACTGATTTCAGGTAAAGGATAAGCTGGCTATAATGTTTTGCAATTAATGATTACTTACAAGAAATCCAGAAATAAGCCTTCTCCCTTGATCACAGTTTTATATCACAAATCTCTTGGTCTATAAACCTCCAGTAATATTAGGCCAGCTTTACATATGTTAGATTTTCAGTGCCATTTCCATGCTAAACAGTTGAATCAAGGTACAGTATAGCACAAGTAAATTGGGACTATTTAAAAATGCAGAGGCATCTTTCAAACTTTCAGATCTGTAGCACGCTTTATTCTACATGGCTCGCAAGCCAAAGGATGGACAACATCAGAGTAGCAAGCAACAGCAAGTTTGTCTACAGCAAGCCATACCTTTAACACTTGCCAAATTCCACACAGTCCCCTTTGTGCCTTTACATACCAGTTATGTTCCCTTAGTGCCCCCACACAGTAAATATGCCCCCTAAGTGCCCAATAACAGTAGAGTGCTCCCTTATATCCCCTTTCATAGTAAGATGTTCCCATAGTGCTCCCACACAGTAATAATTACCCTTAGTGCCACTTTCACAGTCAAATGCTCCCTTAGTGCCACCTCAGATTAGATATGCCCCATTTACAAAAAAATCACCCATTAGTGCTCCCCATACAATAGTTCTGCCCTCTTAATGTCCCCTTACAACGGCTTTGCAACCTTAGTGCCCCCTTAGCAATAGTGTTGCCCCTTAGTGCCCCCTCACAATAGTGAAGCCCCTATACTTTTAATAAGGTAAGATAGTAATATTCACCTAGCCCTGTTCATCTGATGAAGCAACCAAATAATCCCCAGGCTTGCGTACCCTCCAGCTCAGCTCAGTAGAAACGATGACATCACTGCACCCCACTTGTATGCTGGGGAGAGCACAAGTCAGTTTATGGTGGAGCAGCCAACTGACGGCTCCGAGTGTCATCACTGTATTCAAATTTATCTGCCTTCTCAAGATACAGATACAGTTGAAATCGGGATATGCTGAAGCCCTTCCAGGTCAGCAGCTGAAATCCAGGACTGTCCCGGTACATGCAGGACAGTTGGGAGGTTGTATTCTATTTTATCCACCCCTTGGAATTGCAAAGGGAAAAATTATTGTCAAATCTGCACATTATAGTCTGCAAAAGTATAGGAAAGAAAATAATTGTATTCACCTCGGATTTATTTCCCATATTTAAACGTAGGTGATATTGTTCGATGTCAGGGCATTGTATTCTTATAAATCCCAGATGAAAAGATGAATTACAACAAGGATCCACGCTTTTTATAATGAATTTAATTGGATAGGGATTTTCAAGAACAGATGCTGAGGAGAGTGTGCTCCTCTGGGACTTTACAGCATAAGCTAAGGCTTTATCATAAAATAACTAACAATGAGATTTGTGTATCAATCAGTTCATATTACTGACAAGAGATGAGCGAATTAAAAAAAAATTCAATTGCCCAGTTCGACAAACTTTTTTGAAAAAATTCAGTTTGATTCGAAGATATTTGCGGCAAATTTCATTAAAAAACTGCTATTTCCTGGCTGCAGAAAGCCTTTATAGTGGTGTAGAACACTGTGCCTTGCAGTAACATGCATAGGGAGTCTGGTGTGGTAGTGAAATAATACTGTGAGTCCGTATGACATGCAGATGACAGGCGTCACTCTTAATATCACTGCACACTTCACTTATTTGGTCAGTCACGGGGCCAAAACTGACTAAATAACTCAGCCTTACAAGTCGATGTTAGCGCTAAGAAGAAGCGCACTCCTTTTACACCGTCATCAGCTGATTCCACATAGATGTCTACAGAACCTGTCCTATTAAACGCTTATACAAGTAGAGCCCCCCGACAGAGTGGAGAGGGTGTCAGCAGTAAGTTTGTGTTGACGTGACTGATTATTTTGCCATTTCTCTGATCCGTCAGAACAATAACCCCCCAAAAACGGATCCTGTCTGTAAAGCATCTGCCTTCACTTGGTCAGCATTTGGTCCGTAATCCATCAGTATTGGTAATGCAAAAACTGGAGTGGATCCAAAACAGAGATGACACAAGAACAGAATATTTGCATGTCTTCTGTGTTTTGTACCCACTCCTGCTTTTGTCTACCAGATCACAAGCCAATTCTGATGGAACCATAAAGGCCTTACAGCTGCTACACAGAGAGGATCCGTTGTGCGTCTCATTTTTTCTTCCTTTTGACAGATCAGAAGAAAGGTCAAATAAATGATGATGTCAGCCAGGCTGAAAGGCAAAATAGTGGCCTAGTCATGAAGTGGGGAGAGTGGGAACAGCAAGAGAAGTCCACAGAGTGGCCCTATGACATAGTGTGGACGTGGCAGCAGCATGAGGAGACCACAGAGTGGCAAGGTGACATAGTGTGGAGGTGGCATCAGCATAAGGAGGCCACAGAGTGGCAAGGTGACATAGTGTGGAGGTGGGTGGCAATTCCAGTACCCGCTGCAGATGGGTGGTGAAAGAAGGAGCACTTGGCATCAGATGTGTGGCATCAGGCATGTGACCGCATCAGAATAGTAGCTGAGGCAGATAGCCCGAAGAAACCGGTCTATTTTGTCAAAGTTCTGATGTGGCACCTTGGATGATCTAGTCTGATGCATGAGCCCTTGGTGGGTGGAAATCCTGGGTGATCCACGCCTGACTCATCTTGACAAAGGTCAGTCTCTCCACATTTTGGGTGGACAGGCGAGTTCTTCTTGGGGTAACTATGGCCCCCACCACACTAAACACCCGTTCTGATGCCACACTACTGGCCAGCAGGACAGCTTTTCCAGGGAAAACTCGGCCAGTTGTGGCCACAAATCCAGATTGGCTGCTGCCCAGTATTCCAGCTGATCTTCAATGACTGCTGGCATGGTGCACTCCAAGTATTTCACCACCTGCTGGTTCAGCTTCTGCTCCAGGTCTAGATGCTGCTGCTGGTCTGGTGAGTAGTTTCTTCACTAGGCGGGTGAAGAAAGCTGCTCATCAGCGACACTAGACTCAGGCTGCTCCTGATGGAGCTGGTACTCCAGCCCTCCCCAGCAGCCATGGCAGCGGAACATGAGTGCAGAGGGCCCCCCCAGCCAAACCAGGATGGACGATGGCGCAGATGAGCAGCTGCCAACTGACTACATGGGATGTCTTTATAGTAGTTCAGTTTGCCCTCCCTCTTAGTGTGTGTAAAAATGCCCCCATTTTGGACCGGTAGTGAGGGTCCAACAAGGTGAAGAGCCAGAAGTCATCCCTCTGCCGAATGGCGACAATTCGGCTGTCACTATGCCAGCAAGAGACCATGCATCGGGCCATTTGTGCAAGTGACTCGCAGGGGACTCCCTCCCTCCATCGACACTGCATACTGCCATGGTGTGTTTGGGTCCTCTACCTTGTCTTCCTCATCGCCCTGTAGCTTCTCTGCGTGCTCCTGCTCCTCCTCTCCTATCACCAGTGTAGAAAAACCACCCATTTCGCTACACATTGCTTGTGCTCCAATCTCCTCCCCATCCTTCTCCTCCAGTTTAGCCCCCATAGGGCTCATGTGGCCGTGAGATCTATTCGCCACATTTCCAGTCCCCTGACCAGCTAGATTTAACAGCGTCTGTTCCAGGACATGAAGCAGTGGAATTACATCGTTCATCCCGTAGTCATGGAGGTCCAGGAGGTGTAACAGGTCTCACTCTGCTTCTGGGTCATCCTCTTCCCCCTCAACTCGGCGACAATGCCATGCCCCATTTGAATATAAAGGGAGGTGGGCCCGTCACCACTCTTGTCTGTTGCGGTGGAGCCGATGTTCCAGGTAAACGTGTTCTTCTTGTTGGTGGCCCACATCTTCCTCTGAGGGTAGTTCCTGCTTTTCCAGTTCAGGCAGGTCACCTAGCAGGCAAATTATCCCGTGAGGACAGTCAGGCCAGCATGGTTCCAGTGCAGGAATCCTCTGTTCTTTCTGTGGTTACTGCTTCTGTGTCTATGAGTGGTGAGCTTGATTTTGCCGGTGCTTGGGGGGCAGAAGCAGTGGGTAGCAGATTTTTGCTTGACCTTAAGGCTTCATTGTCTAAATTAGAGACAGGACCTGAATAAACGGCTCAGGTTGTTGACAAGCCATAGGCCATGCAGGTTGATATTCGGAAGGATATGTTTTTCCCCGGGTGTGCATTTGGATGATATGAGAAAGAAGATTTGGGAAAATGAGTTTATTGATATTTGGTCATTGGTGTCCGTTGACCAGCATACTATCGAGAAGGAGCGTCACTTTCCTTTGGATAAGCAGCTTGATATGCGACCTAAGGGACCAAAAAGATTGACAATTGGTTGCAAGTGTTTGCAGTCCTGGTTTACATAATGGGTTAACAGCAACCCGAGTGCTGTTCTGAACTGTTTGTTTATATGGACACCATATGCATTTAAGTTGCATGGTGCATGTGACACAAAAGAGCGTGGATGAGATGTTCCCATGGCTCGATTTATACCACAATAAAGCTGCTTTTCGGTTTTACATTGGTTTTTTTTATCCACTTGTTCTATTCTCGCTCACCAACTTTTTCTAAAAACTTGAAGCCTCCATGTGATAACCAGACCAGAAAAAAAATTAGGGGCTCTGAGCTGCATGATCAGAGTGTTTGTTTTTGGGCAACTTGTCCGTGGTTTGTTTCATTAATAACTTCTTCTTCCTTTCCAGTGTTACGTTTTCTGCAACTGTTGCTGGAAGAGAGGTCCTGCCCTGTGAACCTTTGGAACTTGACGATGGCAGGTTGATGTCCTTAGTGCATTTCTCTGTTGCTCCTGTTACATGGAACAACTATGGTAAGGTGTGTGGTGAGTGGCTAGCTTTGGTGTGTGTTAGTCTAGTTGAACAAGATGTGGGCTTGAGAGCGGAGGTTGTGCGATCCTACTCAGCGTGTTGAAAATGAAAGCTAACGCCTGATTAACTATTGGGATGGGAGGATGGTACATTTTTTCATCCTCTAGGCATTATTGGGTTGGAAGAGGTGATATTTTTTTAGCAATATTGCAGGCGTTTGTTTTCATAATCTTTGGTACGGTTGATTCATTCTGCCCTCCTGACCTTTTTGTCACCTTATGAGTAGGGATGAGCGAACCTGAACTGCAAAGTTCTTTGTGAGTTCGGATACCCAGAACTGAATCCAGACCTTTTCACTGAAGTTCGGGTTCGGTGTCCGGGTGATTTTTTTATTTTCCGTTATAACAAAGTTATATCAGAAAATAATAGCATTCTTAAGACAGAATGCAAAACATATGGCCATTTAGGGGTTAAAAAAACTAACCTCATCCACTTGATGCAGCAGCTTCTTCTATCTTCACTGAACAGAACCTGCCAAAGGACCTGCGATGTGTGCTATGACGTCCCTGCGCTCTCCAACTTGGTGACATCATCACGCATATTGCAGGTCCTTTGGCAGGTCTTGTTCAGTGAAGATAGAAGTAGCTGCTGCAACTCGATCAAGTCGATGAGCTGAGTTATTTTTTTTTTTCATTTTTTTTTTTACTCCTAAATGGTCATATTGTTTTGCATTCTGTCTTAATGCTTTTATTTTACGATATAACCATGTTATAACAGAAAATAATAAGGTGAAGTTCGGGTCCCTATGACTTCAATGGGGTTCAGGTTTGGGGTCAAGTTCGGGTCTCGAACTTTGACCTGAAGTTTGTCTGAACCCGAACTTATGAGACTACCTTGTTTGTTTTAGAGTTCTATTTAGCGTTTCTTGGGGCATTTAGGATTGGGGAATTTTTTACACCTTCTCGTTTTAAGCCAGGTGGACTTTTAATGGATGATGTTTTTGTTTCTAATGGGTTGCTTGCTTTATGCCTTCGCTGTTCGAAGGTGGATGTGTTTGGTCAGGGTGTATGGATGCCCTGCATGCCCGGTCTTGGCGATGCTGTACTTTCTTACGATCCAGTTGTCGCATGCGGATTGCTCCTCCATGACTTCCAAATTCAGAGTGGTTGTCTGAAGTTTTTGTGGGGTTTTGCCATCTGATTACGGTGCTCATTCTTTTAGGATTAGGGTGTTGATAAAGGCGGCTAGGGCAGGCGTCCCAGATGCCGATGTTCATTGTATTGTCTATTGGAAATCATATTGTTTTGCAGGTTATATGTGGCCTAATCTATTGGACTGACATATGTGCTTTCTGTTGACCACGGCATCTTAAAGGGAAAATGTGTGCTTTATGGCTGATCGCATACATGTGCCGTGGGTCTCTGTTATTGAAAATAGCAGAGCCCTGGCGGCTATGGCGCCCACTGCACGTGCGAGCGGGCGCCATGTTTAAAGACTGGTCTTCCAGCGGAAGTCCTCAAGGGGTTAAAAGAGTGTGGTGGAGATGAAGGCAGACTTGCCCATTAGGAGCAGTGGTTAAGCTTACTGCTTCTGATCCCTCTGGTTTGGAGTTTGATCATTTTGAGATTCCCACAAAGCTATGACAACCTCTATCCATCAACGAAAGGTTTAGATGACAGTGTGTTTATAAAAAAAAAAAAATTATGATGGTATGTTCTCTGCAGTCTAATGGACAACAAACTGTGTGGGGAAGTGGTTCCTGACTTCATGAGACATGCTATGGTCAGGTATTTAAAGGGACAGACTTCCCAGGGCATTCTGTTGTCCATTCTTCTGGGATTTGGGATGGGTGGGGTTGAATGAAATTATGCAATGTTACACCCCCCCCACCTTTCTGCTTCAGTTAAGGACCCTTTAGATGGGACAATACAACAGTCGATTGTAGGGAATGAAGCCTTACTTTCTGGCAATTGCCTGTTGTCAGCGAAGCAGACTGCTGCATTTACATGTAGCGATCTCCTCCACAGTATGTGGAGGTGTGATCACTAATGCTATCTCTCATCCCCATAAAGACGTGTTGTTTACCGGCAGCAGAGCGCGTTTACATAGCACGATCTGCTGCCGGCAAAGAACGATTTGTGTCCACACAGAAGATCTATTACCCGATGAACAAGCATTTTGCTCAATCATTGTGTAATTAGCAGTACATTTACACCACTAGACAAATTAATGAGTGTTCCTATGAACGCTCGTTAGCGATTATTTGGCGGATTCTCGGCCTGTGTAAAGGTCCTTTTAGGGTGAGATGGCCTGACCACTGGCAAAAAAAAGAGAGATTTTACTTAAGAAAACCATATTTTACCGTTTGGCCGCTGTGAACTTCCCACCTGCCCATTTTCATACGTGTTTGGTTCTTATTTTGTTTTCTTCTTTTTAGACAAGTTTTTTTTATTTTTTTTCCATTTCAAGTCATGACTGGCGATCGGTTGTTCGTGTAAAAGAGTGTGGTAGAGATGAAGGTGGACTTGTGCAGCAGGAGTGGTGGTCGGCATACCACTTCAGATCCCTCCGGTTTCACATTTTATAAAATTAGAACCACTCAGTGGTTAAATTTGAGATTTCAACAAAGCTGTGACCAACCTCCATCCAACAATAAAATTCTGTTTAAATATGTTGTCAGTGTGTTTATTTTTATTTTTTAAATAAAGTATATGTATGAGTGTGTATACTATGTGCACGAACAAATATGTGCGGAAAAATATCAGTGATATTTGCTTTTTGTTTTGTGAGGCACTGTAGTGAGTAGGAGAAAATGTATTTGGCTAATACCGCTATTTTATACCGATGTCTGTGAGTAACAATGCCTTAAAGCAAAAAAAAACAGAACTACTTCTTGCAACATGCAATCAATACCCCTTGTTTTGCTGAACCACCAGTGTTCTCAGCGGTACAGGGCTAATAAAGACACCAGTTTCAAACTGCGACAAAAGGTTCCTGATATGGCAATTTTCTGTTTTTGCGTTTTCGTTTTTTTGCTTCCTGCCTTCCCAGAGCCATAAGTTTTTTTGTTAGTTTTTTTTCCATTTGGCTTGTTTTCTATGGGACCAGTTGGACTTCTTATTGCCACCATTTAATATTGCATATAATGTAGTAGCAAGTTGGAAATAAAATCGAAATGTGGTGGACTTTGAAAAAAAATTCATTTTTGCTAGAGTTTTATAGTTATTTTTATTTTTTACGGAGTTTACGTTGTGGTAAAACTGACCAGTTTCCTTCATTCTTTGGTCAGTTCTTCTTATGTTTTAAAACTGTAAAAAGAATAACATTTTAACAAAAAGGAATTTTTCCTTTTCACTACCATATTGTGACACATCTAACTAACTACAAAGCTAAGTGAGGGCTCATTTTTTTGCGGGGCAATCTGTAGTTTTTATTGAGCCATTTTGGGATGTGTATAACATTTTCATCAGGGGTTAATGGTATTCTTTGTGCTGTGGGAGTAGAATTATTGGTGGTCTCCATAAGAGAAGACCAAGAAATATTACTTGGTTGGTCTCATCTTAAATAGACTGAAATTTGCTTCACTCGGTGAGGTAGCAGCAACACATCACACAACTCCTTACAGACATCATCATCTTCCAGTCAAATGCCCTTGGATTGTGGAAGGAAATCCAGTAATAGGACAATCACAAATTTGATGTCACCATTGGTCAGATATGAAACAAGGCCTAGCGCTGCAAGACAGAAGTGTTAATCACTGAGCCACCATGCTGCTCAGAACTGCAAAGCATTTTTAAAAACGTTCTCAAGTTATGGAAATGTCAAAGCAAAAATATATATGTATGTATATATATATATATATATAAATTGTACCCCTCCACCTTTCCAATTGCTGGTTTATGTCACCACTCACCTCATCATTCTAGTTAGAACTGAAGTCCATTGTGGCTCAGTGTTTAGCACTGGTGGTTTTTGTAACTGTGGTCCTGAGTTTGAATCCACACAAGGCTAGTATCTGCATGTAGTGCTTGCACTGAAGGTTTCATCTATTAAGGTGCAGCTTGGTTATTTTGGAGATTACTTGATGAGCTCCAATGGGGGCAGTGAGTGGTGATACTCTCTGTTCAGTGCTATGAAAGTAAAATAAATGAAGGTCTCCCTAAGAGGACACCAATGAATGTAACTTTAGAAGAACTGTGGCTTGCACTATATGTTGGCCCACTTTGACAGTACTCCATCATTTTGAGGAATATGCAGTTCTTCATCTGCGCCTCATATGGTAAGGACTATAAATATCCCTGTACTTTACATTGTGAGTGGGTATTCTGTAGATATTCTAATATTCAGTGGTTTCTGAAGTACCCGGGGTTCCTTTATAGTCTGAGGAGAATCATAGCAAAGCATAGCATGGTGGCTCAGTGCTGATGCACTACGTAAGGTCCTGAGTTCAAAACTGGGCTGGTGAAACGGGCATAGTCATTATTTCAAATGGTCCACTTGCCTTTTATTGCTGCTGTAGGCTTATTTTCCTTCTGTCCTCAGTGATCAAGTACTTGAGCACTACGAGGCTTAGGAACATTGAGAGACATTCGACATCTCATCATCCACCTCCGACTACTTGCTGGTACTGAGCTGAGTGGTGGCTCAGTGGTTAGCACTGCTGTCTTACAATACTGTGCTCCTTGGTTCAAATCCAACCTCACACTGTTACCTGATGGGGGTTTCACTGTTCTCCAGAAAGGTGCTGCTAGTTGGTGAGATCCATTTGGAGACAGGAAAGTAAGGTTCAATTTGTCCTGTGTAATTAATGTTGGTCTCCCTGGTGGAGACCAAACACCACACTTAACTTAACTTTTTTTTTTTTTAACAACCCAAGAAAACATTGGAGCCCCCATCCTCCACTCCCAATGGCTGGTTCATATCAACACTCACCTCATCATGCTTACTTCTACCAATGCCTGCTGTGGCTCATCGCTTAGCGCCGGTGGTGTTCACATCTGTGGTCCTGGGTTTGAATCTGACTATGGCTGGTATTTGCATGTAGTGCTTTTTCTTCCTTTAAGGTTCAACTTGGTTATGAGCTCCAATGGGGGCAGTGAGTGGTGATACTCGCTGTACAGTTCTATGAAAGTACAATAAATGAAGGTCTCCCTAAGAGGACACTAATGAATTTTACTTTGGAAGAACTTTGGCTTGCGCTATATGTTGGCCCACTTTGTCAGTTCTCTGTCATTTTGAAGAATAAGAGGTTCTTCATCCTTCTTCTGCACCTCATACTTATATATGGTGATGACTAGAAAAATATCCATGTACTTTACTTTGTGAGGGGGTATTCTCTAGATATTCTCCTCCTGAAATATTGTGGTCACCACTGGGGAATCTGGTGTTGCCAGTCAGAAAATAGTTGCTACTTTGGGTAGCATGGTGGCTTAATGCTTAACTTTGATGTTTTGCAAAGCTGGGGTCCTGAGTTCAAATCTGATTTGGGCAGATGGAACTGGCAGAGTGATTATTTCAAAGGGCCCACCTGCCTTTTATTGCTGCCGGCTCATTTGCCTTCTGTCCTCAGTGATCAAGTACTTGGGCAGTACTAGGCATAGTGACATTGACAAAGACTGGAACTACATAGACATCTCTTCCCCTAAAGGGTCTCCTCCCGTTGCTGGTCCATGTCATCATTAAGTTCCCAATGCTTGCTAGTACTGAGCTGAGTGGTGGCTCAGTGGTTAGCACTGCTGTCTTACAATACTGTGCTCCTTGGTTCAAATCCAACCTCATGCTGTTACCTGATGGGGAGGTTTCACTGTTCTCCAGAAAGGTGCAGCAAGTTGGTGAGATCCATTTGGAGACAGGAAAGTAAGATTCAATGAGTGTAATTAATGTTGGTCTCCCTGGTGGAGACCAAACACTACACTTAACTCTTTTTTTTTTTTTAAATACTGCAAAACAAATTACCTCTCCTTCCTCACACCAAATTACTACCAACTTGGTTACAGCTCCTAACACCACACAGCCTCCATCACCCTTGGTCAAGCTTGAACCAAGGGCCCCACTGCTCTATAGCATCCGCAGTCACACATTACTAACCTCTGGAGCCACCACACTGCTCAACAGAGGTGCACTCTATTAGGGGAATGATGACATGACCCAGCAATGGGAGTAGGCCCCCTATCTTGTTATATTTCCATCCCCTCATAGTGTTTGTAAAAAAACTGATGTTGGGCAGCCTTGTGGCTCAGTGCATAGCACTTGGGTCTTGCAGCTTTGGGATCCTTGGTTCAAATCTAATTTATTTTTGCTCACCCATATAATAGCAACATATTACACAGCTATAGTCATAGGTAAGAAAAAGAACCCAGGGAGAGCAAACAATGGTGTCTTTAAGCAGATTTGAACTAAGGATCCCAGAACCACCAATACACCAGCACTAACCTCTGAGCCACCACATTGCCCAACAAGGAAAGCTCTTTTTGAACACTCTATGAAGTAGAAATGTAATTGCCAAAACGAATATGGTGCGTTTACTCATTGCTAGTTCATGTCACCACGTGCCTCATAGCGGATGCTAATATTAAGCTGGATGGTGGCTCTGTAGTTAGCACTTTTGTCTTGAGTTTGAATCCACATAAGACTGATATTGGCATGGAGTGTGTATGTTCTCCGTGAGCTTCCTTCAGAAACATACAGCTAGGTGGTGAGCTCCAATGGGGACAGGGAGTGATCACCCTCTTCATACAGGGCAGCAGAGTAAATGGAAGTCTTGTTTGAGGAGAGTAAGAAATGGTCAGTGGGGTAATATTTGTCCAACCATTGCTGTTATCTGATGGGGGTTTCTCTGTTCTCCAGAAAGATACAGCTAGGTGGTGAGATCTATTTGGAGACAGGAAAGTAAGGGTCAATTTGTGCTGTGCAAGTATAATTAATGGTGGTCTCCCTGGTGGAGACCAAACACCACACTTAACTTTTTTTGTTTTTCCCCCCAAAAACAATTCCTTTGCTTTCCTTCACCAAACTACTACGCCCCATATTGCTCCCAAGCTTGAACCAAGGACCACACATCTTTAAGACACCATTGCCTAACCACCGGAGCCACCACACTTCCCAACACATGAGACCACTAGGAGGTGAATAATGACATGACCCAGCAATAGGAGGAGCAAACCACCTAAAAAACAATAATAATTGTGCTTCCACATACCAAGTTACTTCCAACACCACACAAGCTCATTGCAGTTCCCACCCTTGGCCAGGCTTGAACCAAGGGCCCCACATCTCTAAGCCACCAGTACTAACAACTCAAGCCACTACAACAGCTCACTAGGAGGTGAATAATGACATGACCCAGCAATGAGATGAGGTCAAACAGCACCCACCCACCATTTGTGATGTTTATAGTGTTCTCAAACATAGCATTACATGTTGACCAGCCTGGTGGCTCAGTGGATAGCACTCAGGTCTTGCGCTACTGGGGTCCTTGGTTCCAATCCAATTATTTTTGCTCACTTATATAATTGCAACAAATTACAAAGCCACCACTCACAGTCCAATGTAAGGAAAAACCCAGAGCAAGCACTTAATCTTTATGCATGTGTTACCCTTAATAAGATTTGAACTAAACACCCCAGTACTAGCAATACACCAATACTAACCTCTGAGCCACCAAGTTGCCTAATAAACACAAGCACTTTTGAAAACACTATGAAGTGATGGAAAACTTATTGCAAAAAAAAAGGTGCCTCCATTCATTGCTGGTTCCTGTCACCACGCACCTCATAGTGCATGCTAATGGTGACTCAGTAGTTAGTATCGTCGGTGGGAATCCATGTGAGACTAATGTTGGCATGGAGTGTGTATGTTCTCTATGAGTATCCTCCAGAAACATGCAGATAGGTGTTGAGCTTCAATGGGGACAGGGAGTGATGATCCTCTTCTTACAGTGCTGCAGAGTAAAAGGAAGTCTTGCTTGAGCAGACTAACAAATGGTAGGTTGGGCAATATCTGTCCTCAAATTATTTTGCAGCAACATATTACACAGTTTAGAGTGTGCGAGAAAGCAAAATCTCCATGCAGATGTCAACCATGGCCCAGTTTGAACCAAGGACTCTACAGCTGTAAGACACCAATGCTAACCACCAAGCCACCATGCTGCTCAACACCAGAAAACACTATCAGGTGGGTGATGACATGACCCAGCAATCAGAGGATTACCCATGTTATTTTCTTATTACTTTTTTTTTTTGCTATGACATTCTATCACACCATAGTGATCTCTGCTGTTGGACAGCATGGTGGCTCAGTGGTTTATACTGGGGTCTTGTAGCAGTCCAGGCCTTAGTTCAAATGTGGCATATTTTAGGAGATTGTGTGTTCTCCCTGGGTTTCCTTCCACACTCCAGAGACATTTGATGAGAGTGATGACAATGTCTGTAAGGAGCCATATAATATGACACCGAGTGGCCCTAGAGGAGGCCAATAAACATTACTTTAGAAGAGCTGATGAGCTTCTAAACTAATATTAGTCAGTCTCCATTCATCAGTATATGATGTGGGGCATCGCCCTCTGTATGTTGGCCGTGCAAGATCTGTGCCCAAATTCATTTAACCCTTTATAAACACCAGTTACTTATTCAAATCAGTGAAAAGTGTCTGTTTGCCCACTTTGATGCCAGTTTTTATGTCCAGAACCTGTTCAGGCCAGGCTGAGCTCCACTGTTTATGATTAGTGATGAGCGGCATAGGCAATATTCATTTGTTGTGATATTTTGCTAATTTTTCGCATAATCTTTGCAATTCCAGTCATTATTTTCGCGATTGCTCAAATCGGCACTATTGATGCACATATTTTTTGCGCAATACATGCAACTTCACATTTTATCAGGTCTGAGTAGATATTACTGATTGGAGCACTAAGTATTGTTGTGACATCACAGCACTATGTCTGTAGCATGTATGTATGGACAGTAGTGTTGATCGCAAATATTCTAATCGCGAATATTGGCACTTCCAGAATATCTAGAATATAGTGCTATATCTTCATAATCGCGAATATTCCAGATCTTTTTTCATCAGTGCCCATGATCCCTCACTGTTTCCTGCTTGTGGGCCAATGAGAAGGCTGCAATATCTTTGAGTTTAGGAGTAGTGTTGATCACTAATTTTTGCATCGCAAATTATCCAATTGCCAATTAGCTACACTATATCTAACCACTGACTATCTCCCGCTAACTACGTATCTGTATTATATATATATATAAGCTAACTATCTATCTAATGTAATTGGATAAGGAAAAGGATCCAGATGAAAGCACAGAGCACAGCAATGACACCTCTCTCTCTCTCAGAACTGCAAAAAAAAACCTGCAGAAAATGGCTGCTGGGGAGTTTCATATATAGTAATGGGGTAAGCAACTTTCCTATTGGCTGATAGGGATGTTGCTAAGCTCTGACAAAGACATTGCAGCCTTCTCATTGGCCCACAAGCAAGAAGGGAGGTTACTGATGAAAAAAAATAAAAAATAATCTAGAATATTTGCTTTTACGAAGATATAGCACTATATTCTACATCTTCGTGAATTCTCGAAATGCCGATATTCGCAAGAAAAATTTAGAGTATTCGCAATCAACACTATTTATGATGTGGGTCACCCTCAGGAGCTCCGTACAGTATTAGAATGTATTGGCTCTGATGAGCCAAAGTTATTGCTTTCCTAAGTCTTGCGAGACTTCTGGTAATAACTTCATAAATTAATTTCTACTGTAAAAAAACATTTCCCAAACTTGGGTTCGGTTCCTAGGTACCATTTGGAACTGAACCCAAGTTCAGGAAATGGTATTGAAACAAAGTTTTATGCGAATCGATTTCGGATATATCATCCGAAGTCGATTTGCTCATCCATAGTGATAACATCTCAAAATTCATTAAAAAATTAAAACGTCCATAAGAAACAACTTGAGCTACGTCAACGTTGGTGTTGAGCGCGAATATTCGAATTTTTTTCTCGAATATCGCAATTTCGCGAATATTTAGAATATCGTTCTATATATTTGTGAATTCGAATATTCATTTTTTTTTTTTTTTTTTTATTATTATATTTTTTTCTTTCCCACTTCTCTAAAGTTGTTCTTACCTGTCCTTTGGATTCCTGGCTTCCTGGCTACTCCAGTCAGTGGCGTTTTCAACTTACTGCTATATTCCATATTAGCTAAATTACAATCTAATCTATATGTGTATTTTACGAAATTTCGCAATAGTCGAAATTGCGATGCGAGTAATATAACACGAAATAATCGCATGAAGATTTCAACTTAGCACTGCTATATTCCATATTAGGCTAGAATATGGAATATAGCAGTGCAAAGTTGAAATCTTCATGCGATTATTTTGTGTTATATTACTCGCATCGCAATTTCGACTTTTGCAAATGTTCTTAATATTGCTCTAACTTCGTCTTTTAGAATATTCGTAATATTCTGAAAGACGAAGTTAGAGCAATATTAAGAAATTTCGTAAAATACACATATAGATTGTATTTAAGCTAATATACTGCTATAGTAATATTTTTTAATAGTGTACATATTTTACAAAACTTAAGTTCAGAAGAGGCAAAAAAAATTTAGAGGAAAATATTAGCTAAATTACAATCTATATGTGTATTTTACGAAATTTCGTAATATTGCTCTAACTTCTTCTTTTAGAATATTCATAATATTCTAAGAGACGAAGTTATAGCAATATCACGAAATTTCGTAAAATACACATATTAGCCTAGCCATAGTCAATTAGCATAGGAACGGTGCCTTATACTATCAAGATAAATAATTGCAATACGCGAAAAAATAAATCGCATATTATTCGCGATAATTGGAATAATTTACGAATATTCGATTTCGACGAATATAACACGAATATTCGCGAAATATCGTGAAATCGAATATGGCACCTCCCGCTCATCACTAGTCAACGTTACCATCTCTTATCAGCTGCCAGCTACATGGCTCAGTCTCTGTGTGAATACCGCTCTGTGTCCTGAGTCATTACTCAATGTCAGTGATCAGAGGCTTCTCTGTAATTTACAGTAATTATCTCAGTAACCCTACTAGGGGCTTCAGCACTAAAGAGAAGGGAGAGCATTACTTTCTTCTACTGACACATCTGGTTCACACACAGTTGTCGTCAGCACTTTCCTGCCAGATATTACTCTAGTCATTCACCGTACTTTGTAATGTAAACAAATAAAGATTATTACATTTTTATACAAGTCATCACTGACAGAGGCATAATCAGATATTTATTCTTAACACACCAAAAGTGATATTTCAATAGGTTTTGTGGGTTTAAAACCCAGAGAATGTTTACATTGTTCAAGAGATCATTACAACCATGAAAGTTTTTCTAATTAATGGTATCTCATTGATTCTATTGGCTAATTCCGCAGGAAATCCTCCAAAAAAAAATGAATAAGATGCAGTGAATAGTGCCAGTCGCCAAAAAGCATAGCGTCTGACTTCCAGTAGTTGACCATGTCCCCATAAGCTTGTCCGAACTCCTCACTTCTGGATGAGTGCAATCTCCGAATGTTCGCCAGTGTAGTAGATGGTCATGGTGTCCATGTAGAGCGAGCACTTGACCTCAAAGTTTCCCGGTCCTGGTGCAGTGATCTCTCTAATCTCTCTTTTCTGTCAGCAGATTCTGTGAAGAGCTGTATAGCACAAACAAAAAGAAGAAGAGGTAAAAGAAGAAAGCTTTGGCTGATCCTAGAAAGGGGCAAGACTTCCAGCCATTCACGGACACTGCACTGTAAATGTCAAACAGATATTGTGCTCAAATCCAGCTCGTGCAAAGCCTTGCCCATAAATTCACGAAAGTCTCAGTCAAAGGTTTTTCCTAACTAAGACTGACCAGGGCCACATATAGATGGTGGTCTTTTATATAGTACACAGTGTCTCTGATGATAGAAAGATTTACAGCAATCTTATGGTTAGGAACATTGCAGGTCTGGTCCAGCTGAGCATTTAAGGAAAAGATGGAAAACCAGTTTTTTAAATCTCTAACTAGTCTGCTTATACAGGATCATGATCGAGTTCCAACAGGTCCAGACAAATTAAAGGGAACCTATTACCAGGATTTTGTGTATAGAGCTAAGGACATGGGTTGCTAGATGGCCGCTAGCACGTCCGCAATACCCAGCCCTCATAGCTCTGTGTGCTTTTATTGTGTAAAAAAAATAAAAAATTGATACATATGCAAATGAACCTTAATCCTGTCCCTGAAAATAGTCCAGCGTGAAGGAGCCCAGCACCGCCCGCACCCTCAGAATCTCCTCCTTGCTCCCCGACGTCAGAAAGCTAGAGCGCCGTAATCTCGTGATGCGCGAGCTAGCGCATGCACAGTTTCATCATAGTATTCCTTCCCTGTGCTGGCATCAGCCTCATGGAACGAACTGCGCATGTTCTAGCTCGCGCATTGCGAGATAGCGGCACTCTGGCTTTCAGACGTCAGGGAGCAAGGAGGAGATTCTGAGGATGCTGGACTCATCTCAGGGATAGGACTCATCTCAGGTTCATTTGAATATATATCAAAAAAAAAATTTTTTTACACAATAAAAGCAGAGAGCTATGGGCGACTGGATATTGCAGATGTGCTAGCGGCCATCTAGCAACCCATGTCCTCAGCTCTATACACAATAAAAAACGGTGACAGGTTCCCTTTAAGTACCCCAGCAATACCTAAATCCTTTATGTCCTCCAAGACATGAAGGAACTAGTGGCAGAAAGCAGCTCAACCACTATCATAGAGAACTTGTAATTAATGTGCTCATGTTGTGGATGGATGTGCCTGAATACTGACATAGGGAAATTGGAGGAAAATATATGGTTTTTATAATTGTAATTAGTGTATAAAGTATTTTAGAAAAAGATATATAGAAGATAATATTGGGGATATTTTTAAGGCTATTGTATTGCTTATATTAAGTCATTTTTTAATTGTACCAATTAACCAGTGATGTGTGGATAAAAGGAAGTATTATTATTTACAAATGGTCCATCAGACCAATAACATCTTTTTGTTCCATGTGCCTCTTCTTCTTGTTAAAACGTAACATTTATTAAATCTATATTAATATATCTACAGACTAAAAGTATCAGCTGTGTCACATAGTTTATTTTTTATCTGTATCTACTGTTTGCGTCACAATGTGATATCGTGAGCCTTTCCAGCGCGCTAATATAGGCTCACTTGCCTTCTATCCCTGTGTTATGTTCATTTGCTTATAAAACTATTGACATAGATAAAAAATAGGCCAGCACTACTCACTATTATTATAGCAAATCCAGTACGTGGTGGTGCCTGTAGTATTAAATCCTGGTCCTAGGATTTCCGTAGTAGATAATGTTGAATAAGCCACGGCACTCCAGAGGGATTCCAATCAATTTCTTTATTACACCTTGTGTAGCAACGTTTCAACCTAATGGTCTTTGTCAAGCTTGACAAAGACCATTAGGTTGAAACGTTGCTACACAAGGTGTAATAAAGAAATTGATTGGAATCCCTCTGGAGTGCCGTGGCTTATTCAACATTATCTACTTATAAAACTATTGTTAGATTTTTATATCTATATGCACCTGATGTCTAAAATAGTAACCAAACACTGCCTTCCTCCTCCTCGTCCTGGACCACATCCTCTTCCATCATCGCCTTAAGTGTTTTCTCAAGGAGACATACAAGTGGTATTGTAACGCTGATAACGGCGTTGGCCATGTTGGTGGAGTACTCGAAACAGTGCAACAGGGCACACAGGTCTCGCATGGAGGCCCAGTCATTGGTGGTGAAGTGGTGCTGTTCCGCAGTGCGACTCACCCGTGTGTGCTGCAGCTGAAACTCCACTATGGCCTGCTGCTGCTCTCACAGTCTCTCCAGCATGTGCAAGGTGGAGTTCCACCTGGTGGGCATGTCGCATATGAGGCGGTGAGCGGGAAGGCCGAAGTTACGCTGTAGAGCAGATAGCCAAGCGGCGGCAGGATGAGAACGCCGGAAGCGCGCACAGACGGCCCGCACTTTACGCAGAAGCTCTGACATGTCAGGGTAGTTGTGAATGAATTTCTGCACCACCAAATTCAGCACATGCGCCATGCAAGGGATGCGTGTCAAACTGGCTAGTCCCAGAGCTGCAATGAGATTTTGCCCATTATCGCACACCACCAGGCTGGCCTTGAGGCTCACTGGCAGCAACCACTCGTCGGTCTGTTGTGCTATACCCCGCCACAACTCCTGCGTGGTGTGGGGCCTGTCCCCCAAACACATCAGTTTCAGAACGGCCTGCTGACGTTTACCCCTAGCTATGCTGAAGTTGGTGGTGAAGGTCTGTCGCTGACCGGATAAGGAGGTGGTAGAAGAGGAGGAGGAAGCCGAGTAGGAAGAGGAGGCAAAGAATGATGCCCTGCAATCCTTGGCGGCGGAAGGACGTGCGCCAAACAGCTCTCCGCCTGGGGCCTAGCCACCACTTAATTTACCCAGTGTGCAGTTAAGGAAATATAGCGTCCCTGGCCGTGCTTACTGGTTCACGTATCTGTGATTAGGTGGACCTTGCCACAGATGGCGTTGCGCAGGGCACACTTGATTTTATCCAATACTTGGTTGTGCAGGGAGGGCACGGCTCTCTTGGAGAAGTAGTGGCGACTGGGAATGATGTACTGTGGGACAACAAGTGACATGAGCTGTTTGAAGCCATCTGTCTCCACCAGCCTGAATGACAGCATTTTAAAGGCCAGTAGTTTAGAAATGCTGGCATTCAGGGCCAGGGATCGAGGGTGGCTAGGTAGGAATTTACGCTTTTCAAAGGTTTATGAGATGGAGAGCCGAACGCTACAGTTTGACATGGTGTAGATGCTTGTTGACGGAGGTGGTGTTGTTGGTGGCACATCCTCTGTTTGCTGGGCGGCAGGTGCCAATGTTCCTTCAGAGACGGAGGAAGAGGGCGAGGCAGCAGCAGAAGAGGTAGCAGGAGGGGCATGAGCCCTTTCTTGGTTTTTAAGGTGCTTACTCCACTGCAGCCCGTGTCTCTGCCTGGTCATGCAGGTTGTGCCAAGGTTCAGAACGTTAATGCCTCTCTTCAAGCTCTGATGGCACAACGTGCAAACTACTCGGGTTTTGGCGTCAGCACAATGTGTGAAGAAGTGCCATGCCAGGGAATTCCTAGAAGCTGCCTTTGGTGTGCTCGGTCCCTGTTGACGGTGGCCAGTAGCAGGCGAACTGTTTTGGTGACGGCTGCTCTGCTTTTGCGCCCTGCTCCCTCTTTTGCTACACTGTTGGCTCAGTCTCACCACTGCCTCTTCCTCCGAACTCTAAAAGTCAGTGGCTCGACCTTCATTCCATGTGGGGTCTAGGACCTCATCGTCCCCTGCATCGTCTTCCACCCAATCTTCCTCCCTGACCTCCTTTTCGGTCTGCACACTGCAGAAAGACACAGCAGTTGGCACCTGTGTTTCGTCATCAAAGACGTGCTAAGGTGGTATTCCCATGTCCTCATCAGGAAACATAAGTGGTTGTGCGTCAGTGCATTCCATGTCTTCCACCCCTGGGGAAGGGCTAGGTGGATGCCCTTGGGAAACCCTGCAAGCAGAGTCTTCAAACAGCATAAGAGACTGCTGCATGACTTGAGGCTCAGACAGGTTCCCCGATATGCACGGGGGTGATGTGACAGACTGATGGGCATGGGTTTCAGGCGCCACCTGTGCGCTTTCTGCAGAAGACTGGGTGGGAGATAATGTGTACGTCCTGGATCCACTGTCGGCCACCCAATTGACTAGCGCCTGTACTTGCTCATGCCTTACCATCCTTAGAACGGCATTAGGCCCGACTAAATATCGCTGTAGATTCTGGCGGCTACTGGGACCTGAGGAAGTAGGTTCAGTAGGACGTGTAGCTGTGACAGAACGGCCACGTCCTCTCCCTGCACCAGAGGCTCCACCAACACCACCACGACCGCGTCCCTTATTAGATGTTTGCCTCATAGTTAGCGTTCACAAAGCAAAAGTAAAAAGTGGTTAAGTCTGTTAACCACTTCAGCCCCGCTAGGTGAAACCCCCTTCATGACCAGGCCACTTTTTACACTTCGGCACTACACTACTTTCACCGTTTATTGCTCGGTCATGCAACTTACCACCCAAATGAATTTTACCTCCTTTTCTTCTCACTAATGGAGCTTTCATTTGGTGGTATTTTATTGCTGCTGACATTTTTACTTTTTTTGTTATTAATCAAAATGTAACGATTTTTTTGCAAAAAAATGACATTTTTCACTTTCAGCTGTGAAATTTTGCAAAAAAAACGACATCCATATATAAATTTTTCGCTAAATTTATAGTTCTACATGTCTTTGATAAAAAAAAAATGTTTGGGCAAAAAAAAAATGGTTTGGGTAAAAGTTATAGCATTTACAAACTATGGTACAAAAATGTGAATTTCCGCTTTTTGAAACAGCTCTGATTTTCTGAGCACCTGTCATGTTTCCTGAGGTTCTACAATGCCCAAACAGTAGAAAAACCCCACAAATGACCCCATTTCGGAAAGTAGACACCCTAAGGTATTCGCTGATGGGCATAGTGAGTTCATAGAACTTTTTATTTTTTGTCACAAGTTAGCGGAAAATGATGATGATTTTTTATTTTTATTTTTTTTCTTACAAAGTCTCATATTCCACTAACTTGCGACAAAAAATAAAAAATTCTAGGAACTCGCCATGCCCCTCACGGAATACCATGGGGTGTCTTCTTTCCAAAATGGGGTCACTTGTGGCGTAGTTATACTGCCCTGGCAATTTAGGGGCCCAAATGTGTGAGAAGTACTTTGCAATCAAACTCTGTAAAAAATGACCGGTGAAATCCGAAAGGTGCACTTTGGAATATGTGCCCCTTTGCCCACCTTGGCATCAAAAAAGTGTCACACATCTGGTATCGCCGTACTCAGGAGAAGTTGGGGAATGTGTTTTGGGCTGTCATTTTACATATACCCATGCTGGGTGAGAGAAATATCTTGGCAAAAGACAACTTTTCCAATTTTTTTATACAAAGTTGGCATTTGACCAAGATATTTTTCTCACCCAGCATGGGTATATGTAAAATGACACCCCAAAACACATTGCCCAACTTCTCCTGAGTACGGCGATACCAGATGTGTCACACTTTTTTGCTGCCAAGGTGGGCAAAGGGGCACATATTCCAAAGTGCACCTTTCGGATTTTGCAGGGCATTTTTTACACATTTTGATTGCAAAGTTCTTCTCACACATTTGGGCCCCTAAATTGCCAGGGCAGTATAACTACGCCACAAGTGACCCCATTTTGGAAAGAAGACACCCCAAGGTATTCCGTGAGGGGCATGGCGAGTTCCTAGAATTTTTTATTTTTTGTCGCAAGTTAGTGGAATATGAGACTTTGTAAGGAAAAAAGAAAAAAAAAAGAAAAATCATCATTTTCCGCTAAATTGTGACAAAAAATAAAAAATTCTAGGAACTCGCCGTGCCCCCCACGGAATACCTTGGGGTGTCTTCTTTCCAAAGTGGGGTCACTTGTGGCGTAGTTATACTGCCCTGGCAATTTAGGGGCCCAAATGTGTAAGAAGTACCTTGAAATCAAAATGTGTAAAAAATGGCCTGCGAAATCTGAAAGGTGCCCCTTTGCCCACCTTGGCTGCAAAAAAGTGTCACACATCTGGTATCGCCGTACTCAGGAGAAGTTGGGGAATGTGTTTTGGGGGGTCATTTTACATATACCCATGCTGGGTGACAGAAATATCTTGGCAAAAGACAACTTTTCCAATTTTTTTTATACAAAGTTGGCATTTGACCAAGATATTTCTCTCACCCAGCATGGGTATATGTAAAATGACACCCCAAAACACATTGCCCAACTTCTCCTGAGTACGGCGATACCAGATGTGTGACACTTTTTTGCAGCCTAGATGCGCAAAGGGGCCCAAATTCCTTTTAGGAGGGCATTTTTAGACATTTGGATCCCAGACTTCTTCTCACACTTTCGGGCCCCTAAAAAGCCAGGGCAGTATAAATACCCCACATGTGACCCCACTTTGGAAAGAAGACACCCCGAGGTATTCAATGAGGGGCCTGGCGAGTTCCTAGAATTTTTTTTTTTTTTGCATAAGTTAGCGGATATTGATTTTTTTTGTTTTTTTTCTCACAAAGTCTCACTTTCCGCTAACTTAGGACAAAAATTTCAATCTTTCATGGACTCAATATGCCCCTCACGGAATACCTTGGGGTGTCTTCTTTCCGAAATGGGGTCACATGTGGGGTATTTATACTGCCCTGGCTTTTTAGGGGCCCTAAAGCGTGAGAAGTCTGGAATATAAATGTCTAAAAATGTTTACGCATTTGGATTCCGTGAGGGGTATGGTGCGTCCATGTGAGATTTTATTTTTTGACACAAGTTAGTGGAATATGAGACTTTGTAAGGAAAAACAAAAACAGAAACAAACAAAAAATTTCCGCTAACTTGTGCCAAAAAAAATGGCTGAATGGAGCCTTACCAGGGGGGGAGTGATCAATGACAGGGTGGTGATCACCCATATAGACTCCCTGATCACCCCCCTGTCATTGATCACCCCCCCTGTAAGGCTCCATTCAGACATCCGCATGATTTTTTACGGATCCATGGATACATGGATCGGATCCACAAAACGCATGCGGACGTCTGAATGGAGCCTTACAGGGGGGTTATCAATGACAGGGGGTGATCAGGGTAATCACCCCCCTGTCACTGATCACCCCCCCCTGTAAGGCTCCATTCAGACATCCGCATGATTTTTTACGGATCCATGGATACATGGATCGGATCCACAAAACGCATGCGGACGTCTGAATGGAGCCTTACAGGGGGGTTATCAATGACAGGGGGTGATCAGGGTAATCACCCCCCTGTCACTGATCACCCCCCCCTGTAAGGCTCCATTCAGACATCCGCATGATTTTTTACGGATCCATGGATACATGGATCGGATCCACAAAACGCATGCGGACGTCTGAATGGAGCCTTACAGGGGGGTTATCAATGACAGGGGGTGATCAGGGTAATCACCCCCCTGTCACTGATCACCCCCCCTGTAAGGCTCCATTCAGACGTCCGCATGATTTTTACGGATCCATGGATACATGGATCGGATCCACAGAACGCATGCAGACGTCTGAATGGAGCCTTACAGGGGGGTTATCAATGACAGGGGGTGATCAGGGTAATCAGGGTGATCACCCCCCTGTCACTGATCACCCCCCCTGTAAGGCTCCATTCAGACATCCGCATGATTTTTTACGGATCCATGGATACATGGATCGGATCCACAGAACGCATGCGGACGTCTGAATGGAGCCTTACAGGGGGGTTATCAATGACAGGGGGTGATCAGGGTAATCAGGGTGATCACCCCCCTGTCACTGATCACCCCCCCTGTAAGGCTCCATTCAGACATCCGCATGATTTTTTACGGATCCATGGATACATGGATCGGATCCACAGAACGCATGCGGACGTCTGAATGGAGCCTTACAGGGGGGTTATCAATGACAGGGGGTGATCAGGGTGATCACCCCCCTGTCACTGATCACCCCCCCTGTAAGGTTCCATTCAGACGTCCGCATGATTTTTACGGATCCATGGATACATGGATCGGATCCGTAAAAATCATGCGGACGTCTGAATGGAGCCTGACAGGGGGGTGATCAATGACAGGGGGTGATCAGGGAGTGTATATGGGTGATCACCCCCCTGTAAGGCTCCATTCAGACGTCCGCATGATTTTTACGGATCCATGGATACATGGATCGGATCCGTAAAAATCATGCGGACGTCTGAATGGAGCCTGACAGGGCGGTGATCAATGACAGGGGGTGATCAGGGAGTGTATATGGGTGATCACCCGCCTGTCATTGATCACCCCCCTGTAAGGCTCCATTCAGACGTCCGCATGATTTTTACGGATCCATGGATACATGGATCGGATCCGTAAAAATCATGCGGACGTCTGAACGGAGCCTGACAGGGGGGTGATCAATGACAGGGCGGTGATCAATGACAGGGGGGTGATCAGGGAGTTTATATGGGGTGATCAGGGGTTTATAAGGGGTTAATAAGTGACGGGGGGGGGGGGGTGTAGTGTGGTGTTTGGTGGGACTGTACTGACCTACCTGAGTCCTCTGGTGGTCGATCCTAACAAAAGGGACCACCAGAGGACCAGGTAGGAGGTATATTAGACGCTGTTATGAAAACAGCGTCTAATATACCTGTTAGGGGTTAAAAAATTCGGATCTCCAGCCTGCCAGCGAGCGATCGCCGCTGGCAGGCTGGAGATCCACTCGCTTACCTTCTGTTCCTGTGAGCGCGCGCGCCTGTGTGCGCGCGTTCACAGGAAATCTCGCGTCTCGCGAGATGACGCGCCGATGCGTCCAGGAGGAATAAATCAACCACCTCCCGGACGCATCGGCGCGTTAGGCGGTCGGGAGGTGGTTAAAAATAATTAACCGCCAATAAAAACCCTGATGTAGGGTATTGCACTAAATATATATATTTTTTTAACTCTATATGACAGCGGTATTTGTGGCCTAAATGTGACAGTCACCTATGCAAGTGTAATCACAGGTGTGCAACATATGAAAAAAAAGTTTTTTTTTACCACAGTATTCTAAAAGCCTTTTTTGGCCTAAATGTGACAGTCACTTATGCAAGTGTAATCCCAGATATGCAGTATATCAGAGGCCTTTTTCACCCCAGTAACCAAAAAGCCGTATTTCTGGCCTAAATGTGACAGTCACTTATGCACGTGTAATCCCAGATGTGCACTATATTTAACAGATGTATTTTTTTAACCCCAGTAAGAAAAAAGCTGTATTTCTGGACTTGCAGACATGCAGATATCCTGTGCTTGTGCACTATCGTTGCATAAACCGGCTGCCGATCATGTATTGATATTGACTAACTGAAGAAAAAAAAGTTTGTTTTCAGCAGTAGTTGGCTCAGGGCAAGCTTAAAAAAATTGTGTACTGCACCCACAAAAACACTTTTGCTGTAGATTGCTGAGTACAAAAAACAGTTCTTGATAAGATTTCTCCCTGATCACTCCTTCACAGCAGCTACAGCCTCTCCCTACACTAATCCGAGCAGAGTAACGAGCGGCGCTACATAACTCCAGCTTAAATAGAGGCTGAGTTACATGCTGCAGTTGGCCAATCACAGCCATGCTAATAGTAGGCATGGCTGTGATGGCCTTTTGGGGCAAGTAGTATGACGCTTGTTGATTGGCTGCTGTGCAGCCTTTCAAAAAGCGCTATAAAAAAAAAATTGCCGAACACCGAACCCGAAACCTTTTACGTAAATGTTCGGGTGTCGAAAACCCTAAAGTTCGGTACGAACCCGAACTTTACAGTTCGGGTTTGCTCAACTCTACTCCTGGCTAACGTTTCCAAATCCAAAATACCCCACTGACATTCCCTATAATTTTTTATTAATCATTCCAATAACAGGGCATCTTAAGAGTCCTGTATTGTTATTTACCATCACTACCTCCCCGAGTCGGGAGTGGGTAATTGCCGCGCGCCCCCTCCTTAACCTAGAAGCTTTTGCTTTAATACTTTGTCCCACATTTTTTGCTAGATCACATTAAATTTATCCATTGACCTCCCTTGGATGTAGTATCCCTTTCTTACACTCCCTCTACGGCGTGGAACCCCAATTCGCCGCTAACCGAGATCAACATGGTAGGCGAGGAAAAAAATATTGAAAGTTGATAGAGCAGAAATCCAATTGGATCGTGAACATCACAGGGACATGCAACATGGTGGGGCAGTATGTGTGCACACGCCTACACAAACTGACTGATGGTTCTGCCCAGGGGTCAAGTCCTGGGAAAAAAAGTGTGGGAACTCACCCAAGATCCACTGCCACCCTGACCCCCCCTCCCAAAAAAAAAAATATATATTATATATTTCGCTGAAAATTCAGTGCAACATAAAACGTAAACAAAAACTGGAATTTGCGCTATATGTCTGTTCAGACATAATTTGTTTCTTTCATATTATAAGCTCCCCTTATATATAATTTACTTACAGTTCTGAAGACACAGGGGTGCTGGCTGGCTTGGCCGGGCAGAAGGAGTGTGGGAGACCTTTTTTCTCAAAGCTGCTCCGGAAAAAAAAAAAATTTCATAACACCTCAGGTCAGACCACCAATCAGACCCCCAATGTTAATCAGACCTCACCTAACAGCCCCAATAAGATCCCCAATGTTAATAAGACCCCAATTAGACCTCAGATCACACCTCAGCTCAGACCCTAATATGAATGACCCCCAATCAGACCTCAGATAAGAGCCCCATGGCTCACAGCAGCCCCCAGTAGCATCATAGCAGCCCCCAGTAGCCTCTCAACCAGCCCCCAGTAGCCTCTCCACCAGCCCCCAGTAGCCTCTCCACCAGCCCCCAGTAGCCTCTCCACCAGCCCCCAGTAGCCTCTCCACCAGCGGCCCCCCAGTGCCTCTCCATCAGCCCCCAGTCAGTGCCTTTCTATCAGCCCTTAGTCCCTCTTACCAGCCCCAGTACCCTCTCCATCAGCCCCCAGTGCGCCCTCCCCAGTATTAAAATCATTGGTGGGCAGTGCACCTTACCCCCCCTCACCGGTATTAAAATCATTGGTGGGCAGTGCACCTTACCCCCCCCTCACCGGTATTAAAATCATTGGTGGGCAGTGCACCTTACCCCCCCTCACCGGTATTAAAATCATTGGTGGGCAGTGCACCCTCCCCAGTATTGGTGGCAGCGGCAGTTCTGATCAGAGTCCCAACATTGTAATGCTGGGGCTCCGATCGGTTACCATGGCAGCCAGGACGCTACTGAGATCCTGTATGGCTGCCATGGTCAGTTAGTCAGCAGCATACTTACATGCGCTGTGGCCGCCCGGCGCTCCTTCTTGTAACTCACAGGTCTGTGCGGCGCATTGCTTATGCTTATGGCAATGTGCCACACAGACCTGTGAGTTACAAGAAGGAGCAACCAGGCGGCCACAGCGCATGCAAGTATAATGCTGCAGAGTAACTGGCCATGGCAGACAGGACTTCAGTAGCATCCTGGCTGCCATCGTAACCGATCGGAGCCCCAGCATTACACTGCTGGGACTCCGATCGGAACTGCCGCTGCCACCAATGATGGGGGGGGGGGGCGCACTGCCCACCAATGATTTTAATACCGGGGAGGGTGCGTTGACCACCAATGATGCAGCGTCACCATCACCATGGGAATGCCTCGGATTTAGAATATACCATCGGATCTAAGTTTTCTCCAATCCGATGGTATATTTTAACTTCAAGCGTTACCTACAGAGGACCAGGAAGCGGTAAGTACAAAGCCTTCACCGCTTTCTGGTCCTTTTGCCCAGCATTAAAGGCAGGCGGCCCTGAAAGGGAACGGCGTTCCTGCTATGAAAAAAGTGCAGGAACGCCATTCCCACACGTTCCCGCAGGACTCGAGCCCTGGTTCTGCTCCCTGCAACTTCTGGGTCTCCAAATTGGGCACATGGCCTGAGCTTGCTCTTTACGCCTTGGAGGTGCTGGCCTGCCCTGCAGCCAGTGTATTGTCCGAACTTGTGTAGGAACTCAGCTGGTGCACTTGTGTATGTTGTCTGCTCTCTACCAGGAATAAAGGAAATTTTTCTGCAAGCATTGGTGAGTGCCGTCCGTTGTCTTTTACACGTGCAAGATTATTGAAGCAGTAACTGCCTGGTTACATGTTGGACAGAGCACCACCGGCAGCAGCGATGTTGCATACATGCTCCCGCTAAGTACCCCGGTGACGATTGTGTCAATATAATGGATTTATCTCGGTCGAGTGCAGTGACACTCTTTCTTTACTATAACCGCTGTTTATTGTCTGAACGTGTGTTTAGCACGACTGGAGGGGGTTATCACAGGTTATATTTCTCAAGGTTTTGGGGTGGACCCTAATAAAAAAAAATATATAATAATTTAAAACCAAAAAGCAGTGTAGGCTACCTCCTCCTTCTCCACCGCCGCTTCCACCTCTACCGCTACATCCACCTCCACCGCTACATCCACTGCCTCCTCAACCTCCTACTCCATATGGACCTCATCCTCCTAGATCAAGATTATCATTTTATTTTTTTACTTATGTTATTTTAAGTGCTTTAATATTATTTAAATGCTCTTAACCACATTTTGATGGCATTTGCAGCCCTCTAGCCCTTTCCATGACTTTTTTAGAGCCATTTTAGTGCTCCAAAGTTCGGGTCCCTATTGACTTCAATGGGGTTCGGGGTCAAGTTCGGGTCCCGAACTCGAACTATTTTGCGAAGTTTGGCCAAACCCGTCGAACCCGAACATCCAGGTGTCCGCTCAACTCTACTGATATTTTAAAATAATTTAAAACATTTTTAATAAACACTTCCAGACTATAGATATCTGAGTAGTCCACATCTAGCTCTTAAAATCAGCAATAAAGAAGAGATATTATTTATCAGTTCTCAGTTCAGAGGGTACCTGAGGGAGGATGATAAGAATTCTTAAGCTCTAGGTATTCCGCAAGATAAAAAAGTCAATCCATGAGAATCCCTCAGAGTTTAGGGCCCATCATAGGCAAATGTGTTCCTTTACATACCAACAAATATTCAGTACATGTCTTGCAGAGTTTTTGGCTATCCGTCTGTATGGTTGATCACATGAATATGAAGGGTGGTGGGAAGTTTATTATAATGGAAGTTGGGGCTCGGTGTGTAATAATGTTATGGCAGATACATCAGTCTCTTTTATCTGCAACCATCTGAACTTTTGATCAAAAGGACAACTGGATATGATGGTAGAAGAAAACCCTTCTGGGTGGATCAGATGAACTGCACCAGGCATAGTAAACTGTTATGGGTTGTCCATCATCTCCATGGAATGTAAAATCCTGCAGAGTTATAGACCTTGCTTATATAATATGCAAGTATCTGTATTATTATGTCTTTGTATTCTGTATCATGTGTATCAACCTTTTTATTATGTTGTGTTTTTGACAGGACTTTTGATGTGGTTCAGAAACCTGTTGGTATAGTGTGATTTTACCAGTCTACAGTACCCAGAACTGAGTGTATCTAACATTGCTTCTGATTCCAAAGCTAGTACCAGTCACTCTTTATTTTTGTTACTTTTTAATATATAAATGGTTGCATATAATAAGCTATTTGAATGCACTTCGCTGATGTCCCACTTTGAGCTGGTCCTTCTGTACTAGCAGCATGGTTCCAACACAGATTCGACTCTGGTGATGCCCTTGAAGTGTTTGACTGACTCCCATCAGTAGCTAAGCTTCACCCTTGAAGTGTTTGACTGGCTCCTATCAGTAGCTAAGCTTCACCTGTCTCCATTTTGGCTCATTCAGAGACAGAGAGGGGGACTGGCTTACCTATTACACTGAACCATACATGACTAGATTCACTTGCCAACATGAGGGAGAAGCTCCTTTACCATGATGGAACCAAACCGGAAGTGCATTGCTAGAGGCACACATTTCATGGCATTGGGGCAGCTAAGTAATAACTGTATATTAACCAGTGCCAACATTTTTAACTTCCACCACATGCAATATTTTATCAAGGCAGATGACAACCTTCAAGCATAATATTAACCCTTTGGCCATCCTAAAATAAAACTTTTTATACTTTTTAAAGACTCTCCTTCACGCTACTACAGAGGTTGTCCCATGTAAAATATTCTACATTTTTTGAACCAGAACCTGATCCTGAGTAGAGATGTCCCGAACTATTTGCCGGAGAACAGTTCCCGGCAAACATAGCTTGTTCGCGTTCGCTGCAGCGGGCGAACATATGCGATGTTCGGTCCGCCCCCTATTCGTCATCATTGAGAAAACTTTGACCCTGTACCTCACAGTCAGCAGACACATTCCAGCCAATCAGCAGCAGACCCTCCCACCTCCTGGACAGCATCCATTTTAAATTCATTCGGAAGCTGCATTCTTAGTGAGAGGAGGGACAGTGTAGCTGCTGCTGATTCAATAGGGAAATCGATAGCTAGGGTAGTGTATTCAGTGTCCACTCTGATCTCTGCTGTAAGGACAGCACCCCAAAAAGCCCTTTTTAGGGCTAGAACATCAGTCTGCTTTTTTTTTTTTCCTGTGTAATCTAATTGCAGTTGCCTGCCAGCATGTGTCAGGCTCACAGCGTATACTGTGCCCACCACTCATATCTGGTGTCACAGTAGGTTGCATAAAAAAAAACAAAAAAAAACATTGTTGACTGTAATTTAATAGCAGTCAGTTGCCTGCACGCGTGTGTGTTTCATGCCCTGCAAGTGCATAGTGTCACCAGTGCAATTCATATCTGGTGTCACAGTTGATTACATTAAAAAAATTAAAATAAAATTTTGACTGTGAAATAATAGCAGTCACTTGCCTGCACGCGTGAGTGTTTCAGGCCCTGCAAGTGCACAGTGTCACACCAGTGTAACTCATATCTTGTGTCACAGTAGATTACATAAAAAAATAAAAAAAATAAAAAAAATTTTTGACTGTAATAGATTAAATAGCAGTTAGTTGTCTGCAAGCGTGCGTGTCAGGCCTACAGCGTCTACTCTGACAACTTCTGCCAGTGCACAGTGCCACTCATATCTAGTGTCACAGTAGCTTGCACGCATAGTACAACTAAAACGAATCTAAAAAATAAATAAAAATAAATCACAGGCAGAGGCAGGCCACCCCGCAGGGGCCGTCGTAGTTGTGGTGCTTCGATTCCCTTTGGACCTAGAATAATGCCCAGTGCTCAGAGGCCACGTACCCTGAACTCGAAAAGTTCTGAGGACATAGGTGACTGGCTATTACAGGACACCCAATCTTCTACAGCTTCCGCTCGGAACCTTCACGCACCATCCTCCTCCAGCTCAGCTTATACGTATTTATTTGTATGGGAGTACGGTAAAAATGAAGGATAAGAGGTAGAGGTTCTAAAAATGGAGTTCTGAGAATGAAAAAATAGATAAAGATAAAAATAAAAATTACAGTATGCAGAGATGGGGGTGTACAATAAAAAAAATGTGTACAGACAATGCGGTAGTAGGACAATGCAGGGGTTGTCCGATGATGATTATCACCTGTTCAATAAGTCATTATGTCCATTTGTATGCAGTTCATAAAAAGAGAGAAGGATTTTCTATCTTATGTATCGCTGGTGGTCACACAAGAAAAATATATATAGTATATATAATAGTAAAAAGATAAAAAGGTACCCGGCTGAAATTTCTTTGCACAAAAGGCAATCCCCAACCTGTAATCGATTGTGCAAAAGGAAGTCATGGCATGTCTGACCACCGATACCTGGTCTGCAAAGCACGGTCAGGGCAGGTATATCACCTACACTGTGCATTGGGTAAACCTGCTTACGGCAGCCAAGCATGGAATGCAGGCCTGCTGCCACCTCCTCTACTCCTCCTACTCCATCCTCTTCCATAACCTCCTCGACAGACTCCTCTTCTGCTGCTACGTCTTGCTCCACATCAATGGCACCCCCCCCCCCCCCCATTCCACATCCCGGATACGACAGTGTCACGCCGTCTTGAGGTTGACTTGCCTGAGAGCAGAGCGACACCGGACCAGCACTCCTGTCCGCCCTGAACGCACAGGTGGATCAGTGGCTGACTCCGCACCAACTGGAGATCGGCAAAGTGGTGTGTGACAACGGAAGCAATTTGTTGGCGGCATTGAATTTGGGCAAGTTGACACATGTGCCGTGCATTGCACATATGTGTAATCTGATCGTACAACGCTTTGTGCATAAGTACCCAGGCTTACATGATGTCCTCAAGCAGGCCAGGAAGGTGTGTGGCCATTTCAGGCGTTCCTACACGGCCATGGCACACTTTTCAAATATCCAGCGGCGAAACAACATGCCAGTGAGGCGCTTGATTTGCGACAGCCCGACACGTTGGAATTCAACACTCCTAATGTTTGACCGCCTGCTCCAACAAGAAAAAGCCATCAACGAGTATTTGTATGACCGGAACATACTGCCGGACAATCCTAAACACTAATGTGAAAGAAGTCTAATTAATTTCTACTGTGTGTACCAATTTAATACATTCATGGGAGAGGCTTACCTGTGATGAGGGGGGGGGGGGGAAGCGCTTCCCCTGACCTAGCTGGCTGTGTTGTGCCGGAAGCCAGGAGCGAGGGTAAGCCTAGTAGTGGGCAAAGATAGACGAGGAGAGCAGAGTAGTGACCAAAAGCTTTTAATTCCACTCAGAGAGCAAGACTACAAAACGCCTGGGAAATCTCTACATTCAGGTTCAGGATGTATCTTGTGAAGCAGGAAGAGCGCCAACGACCCATGCATTTGATCACGTGCGCCGGGACCCCTTTTTTTTATGTTGAGGACGCGGCCCCGATTCGGAGCGAGTGTCCTGTGATGGCCAGTGGGTTATGGCCGAGACCTGAGGCAGGACACGAACTGAATTGACCTCAGGGGCCCCCCACGCCAAGGAAGCAGCGGGCCATCTAGGGGGGCATCTTGCAACAGGGCTAACAATTGACGGAGGGCCATGACCGGGCACCAATCGTTCGAGGTTTAAAACCTGACCTCCGAGGGAGGCCCATGCTGATTGGCCTTCGTGAAAGGGAGCCAGAGGACAAAATGGTCATGGGCCCAGGACAACTGCCGCACCTGGAACCCCTGACGTTTAGGGGAGGTGCTGGTAAACTCACCTGGCCTGAGGAACCCGTAAAACCCGAGATACATGGCTGCCTTAATAATTAAACAAGGAGAGTGCCCAAAAGGATGTCTATCCAGCGCGGACGACAGTCTCCCAAACATCTCGCCGGAGACAGGCTTTCTACGGGCGGTAGGGGCATCCCCGCACCTCTGGATCCCCCTAAGGGCTGCCTTGACTGCCTGCACTGAAGAAATGGAACCTCCGTTTGGATTATGAAGCATGGCGCAGTGCTGTATCCCCGCTAGGTACAGCCCGATGGTGTTAAATGACAGCCTGAGATTTGCGGTGACAGTGGGCTATGAACGCCAGGGTGTAGGAGACATCTTTCAAGCCACCTGCGGGTGGGACCTTGAAAAACTTTGGAAACCTTGACGCCGGCTTGGTAGTTTCCTGATGGTATGGGAAAACCTCTGAGCTTTCCAGGCAAATATATTGGATCCTGACAGATTCAGGCAAATGCGAACAACCTGTGGGAAATAAGACCTGAGCGATTTCAGGGAAATACGTGACCTGAGTGAATCAGGAAAATACATAGTACATAAGGCCGAAAAAGACATTTGTCCATCCAGTTCGGCCTGTCATCCTGCAAGTTGATCCAGAGGAAGGCAAAAAAACCCTGTGAGGCAGAAGCCAATTTTCCTCACTTTAAGGGAATAAAAATTCCTTCCCGACTCCAATCAGGCAATCAGAATAACTCCCTGGATCAACGACCCCTCTCTAGTAGCTATAGCCTGTAATATTAATACATAAAACCTGGAAATACCGTCAACCCGAAAGAGACAGGAAAATACAAACCTGACCTGAGTGATTTCAGGGAAAATACGTAAAACCTGAGTGATGCGGGTAAATACATAAAACCTGGGTGATTCGGGTAAATACATAAAACCTGAGCGATTCAGGGGAATACATAAAACCCGAGCGATTCAGGGAAATGAGACCTGGGGTGCGTCAGAAACCCCCCCCCCCCCCCCACCCCGGAAAACCCCCCCAAAAATATATATATATTTCCCCTTTTTTTTTTTTTTTTTTTTTTAAGCGGTGGCCGAGTGACCGGGCGAGAGCGGAAAGGAAACAGAAATGACCATGGTATAAAAAGGATCGCAACCTACCCGAATCCACGGACAGCGCTGCCAACTCTCCGGCGATACTGAAGACCTAGGAATGGAGGCTCGTGATGAATGAAGGAAGGCTCTGAGCTGCGGAGGTGCGTAAAGCCGCCACCCGGCTGGACCTTACCTGAAACCTGGCACCGTGGAATGACCGGACACGGAGACGCCCTGCGACACAATTGAGGATGGATCGAAATTCCGGTGGCCTGAGGCCCTGCTTACCTGAAATAAACTTGCGTTGGTACGAGAGAGCTGCGATCTGGTGGCACTGGAATGAAGCGACGGAGAACAAGGATGCAGCCTGGGCGTCATGGCCAACTGCTGGATGACCCTGAACTGCCAGAATCAGGGCCCGAAGTCGCGCTGCATGCAACAAGACCTGCGGGAAACAGAAATCCAGACATGCCGGACACGAACCGGGTAACCAGGAACCAGCCGGACCCTGCTGAGAAACCCCCGAGCGTTCCAGGCAGTCGCATGGAACCTGAGCGATTCAGGCAAATACATTGAATCCTGAGCGGTTCAGGCAACATGGAATCCTGAGCGAATCAGGCGCTTACCTACACCTTTCGTGAAGATGACGGACCCTGGGTGCGTCGGGCATTACCCTGAACCTGGGTGGACCTGGCCACTACCTACCCACTGAGAGACCAGGGAAAATACAGACGCCTGAGCGATTCAGGGGAATACATAACCAGACTGTTCCTGGAAAAATATGCAATAACTATATGTGACCGGAACGTAGTACGACTGCGAGAAGGCTTGTGTCGGTCTGAGTAACGTACCTGGGATCAGAGGCTACTACCTGTACTGATGTCTTGGGTTACCTGACCTTGGTCCAAATGTCGTACAAGTGAACGGTCAGAACACATTCCTGCGAGGACAAATCCATAAAGTTCCGAAGGGAAAGAGAACATAACTGGGGAGGATGACAGGCCTGGGCGATCCAGGAGGCAGAGGTAGTTGCGTGCCTGGGCGATCCAGGAGGCAGAGGTAGTTGCGTGCCTGGGCGATCCAGGAGGCAGAGGTAGTTGCGTGCCTGGGCGATCCAGGAGGCAGAGGTAGGTGCGTGCCTGGGCGATCCAGGAGGCAGAGGTAGGTATGAGCCTGGTGAACCAGTAGAGGAAACAGCATATAACGTGAAAGTACATACATATAACACATGGCACTGTCGCCACCATGGACTAGATGACTGTAGTGAGCATTGTGACCGCTGAATGAGTATGGCGTGTGATGATGACCTGGCCCACTCGTAGTGAGACCCCCAGTTTCTTTGACCATCGTACTGGAACTAGCGCCCTTTCAGCCCAGCAGGGGCCCCGGGGCCGCTCCCTAAGTGAGGAAACGTGGATGACCTTGTCTTCCTCCTGCTTAGCGCTGTGTGGCACGGCGGGAGTGCGTATGAGATGGCTTGTGGTTGGGCCCTACTGAGGGATTTTTTATTTATTTTTTGCTGCTGTTTGTGGACATGGCCGTTGTTGCCCAGGGGCTAGATACCCCTACTATGTATGGCCTGTTTAGACGGGGGTGCCAGGCTTGCCTGGGAAAAAATGTGCAGGGGGGGGTGACCATGCGGACCAACAGACTGGGGGACAGGGACCACCCGTCCTAAGTAGTACGTAGGGCGGGAGACCTGGTTGTGGGGCCAGAATCGAGGTGTGGGTTTTGAGAGGGGGAGGGACCCAGTGGGGACAGGATTAACCCAGCTGGAGTCACCGCACTGGAGCCGCCACGTCACATGACTCCGCCGGACCTGATTGAAGATTCCGGCGTGTGCGTTCCACCCTGGAACGCACGCCGAGCACGCGAGCCGGAGCTCATGCCTGGTGGCAGATTTCCGGTGTGCGCTCCACGCTGGGACGCACGCCGGGCTGCAGCAGAGCCCTAAGTAAGGAGGGGACGGGGGAGGTCGTGTGGAGGGGGGGACCCACGGGCCGGACCCTGCCCCCCCCCCCCCCCGCTACCTCGGGAGGGAGTTGGATGGGGAAAAGGAGACAAACAAAAACAAACAAACAAAAAAAAAAAAAACCTGGGGCAGGAAGGTGTATAGGCATGCGTTCCACGCTGGAACGCACGCCGACTCAGGGAGCCGAAAGTATGGCACAGAATTTACCTCTCCTGAAGACGTGAACGGCAGTGTATGAAACGAAAACAAAGCAGATGAAAGCAACTCACGACGTGCACGGATGCAGTACCAGAGCAGGCGACTCCCTATCCAGGTATGAACAGAAGCGCCCTGAGGAGCTGGGGGCTGAAGCTTAAGAAGGTAAAATGCCCCTCCCACAAATTCAGGCTGACTTTTCAGCCTTCCACTTGATGCAGCAACACAAACCAAAGACAGACTTACAAGTGACAAAAAACACTGCAAATAATAAATCCCCCCCTTTAAGTTTCTACACCATTTGCTTCATTTCCTAAGGAGAGCCGATCAGAACTAAAGGGGCGCAGTGCTTATCCTGAATATAGGATGCCTAAATTACAGGATCTGCAGAAATTAACTAGAAAATATTCAAACAAAAATTTATCAAGTCTGCTATGCCTGTTTTGGGATGCAAACAAGTAGCAAAGTTGCATCTCCATGCCAGACAGCCAGGCTGCCCTTTCACGCTTCTGCCAAATTTAATACAACCAAGCCCGAATTCATAAGGGTACATGCAGCATACGGGTAGGCTACCCGACACTGCTAGGTTGAAATGTGTATTTCCCTTTAAGCCAGTCAGGCCGGTTACCGGCAATCCTTGTCACAGCCAGCAGAGGGAGCCCCCAGTTCAGTATAAATAGGCTAGGGCCTAGCTCAGGAAGGCAGAAGTTTCTAGACTCAGTGCTGAGAGGGTAGAGTAAGCCCTGTAACAGGATTCCAGTTCTGAGGAAAAGGTTCCCCTCCTGAGTCATCATCCGTTTAGTCCGAAACATCTTAATCAACCAGCCGGGACACAGAATAGAACAGAGGCCAATCTGATAAAGCAAGAGGTACTTAAGGACAGCTTCAAGGATACGCCAGCTATAGGGCATTAGACCTTGGAGAATAAGTCACATGTTTCAGGACCAGTCAGGAATAGTGTGCAAGCCGCCTGTACTGCATCTCCTGTAATTAACACTCTGTAAAGAACATTGCTATAACCGGCCAGTCTGTACTTCTAAGAACCACCTGTATTCAAATAGAAAACAACTGTCTTCCATGGAACGGCGCTTCCAACTGCGTCCATGTATAATTATCACTGACATTCAGTAAAGTTCCAGTTTTTGGTTGGCTATCCCGTGGTTGCTTCATTCTTCTACATTACTATACACGGCGTGTCACCGTTTAATTGACACTGGCGTCACGAACATTAAATACCTGCCTGTTCCAGCATTTGCCCTGCTTGAAGACGACAGTGGATCCCAGGTTAGTGGGTTAATCTGCACTACAAAGCCCAGCATACACTACTGACCCCCTGGGACAATGCATCGCTCTTTTTGGCGTCACGAACAGGATCGCATGCTTCTGAAGTGCAGAGAAGTGTGAACTGTGTGCTTTAACTATTCCACCACCGTATTGCAAAGACTGTAACTTTTATTCCCAAATCTGTGGATTACAATTGTGCCTGGGAGGAATCGGAGGCGCTGTGCTGTGTTGCGCTACCCCCAGGAAAAGAAAATCGTGGTTGTGGATTATAATTCATTAACTCCTCAACAACCCTGCTTGCTGTCAGGGAATGGTGATCAAGATGGCCACCAGCCGCCTGGAGTAAAGTTTCCCGCGCTGCTGAGGACCTTCGTGGGCGGATCCCTTCAAGGACACTGAAAAGCCCGCCCCTCTTCATCATCGCACCGCCGCGGCCCTGTTTCCTCTACGTCACCGCGGTCGCAGGAAGTCCAGAGTCTCTCGAGATTTGGCCTGCGCACACTCGGCGATACCGGTAAGAACTTGTATCCGGAGGGAAGGGGATTGTTCCGGCCCCTTTAGTCACCAGCGGCCACCTCGTAATAAGTTAACATGTCAGATCCGGGAGTTGCCGAGCGGCCGGACCCGGGAGAGCTTGCGGCTCCTAATCATCCTATAGCCCCCAGCATGATGCCCTTTACCATGCCTTACTATTTTGGGGCCCCATGGTTTCCCCGCTATAACGGAGAGGCCCATACCCTAAGAGACTTTAAAGAAAAGTTGCTGGCCTTATTCAAACTGTACCCCATAAATGCCGATCAGCAAATGGAAATCTTGCTAGCGCAACTGGAGGGGGCTGCCCGCAGAGAGGTATTATCCTGGCCTGCTGCTGAAAGGAGTACTCTGGAGCAGATATTCACCCGCCTCAGGGCCACTTTTGAAACGAGGACTGCCTCAGAGGTAAAGATGCACTTCTTTGGCAAGAAACAAAAGTCCGGTGAGTCCCTCCGTGACTATGCCCTATCACTTCAGGAGGCTTTGGGGGCTGTAATCCAGATAGATCCCAGGGAGGCTGATAGTCAGGACCAGACCCTGAGGGAACAATTTATCACAGGAGTGTCTAGTGAGCAAATAAGGACTCAATTAAAAATGCTGTCAGCCCAACACCCCAGCAGTACCTTTCTGGATTTTAAAGAGCTGTCTATAAAAATTCTGGGATCAGCAGTATCCACAGAGTTGAGCACACCACCTGAGTTATCAGCCTGCAGGTCAAAACCGCTTATCATTAACCGAGCTGAGGCCGGTCAAGCTGTTCAAGCTACAGCTACCGATACTATCGCCATGCTGACATAGCAAGTAAATTACCTCACTAAAAGCCAAGAGAGAGTGTGCAGAAAAATGGAGGAATGGGAAAAACCCATAATGTCAGAAGAAGAGTTCCTGTCACCTCCTAAGCCGTTCCCACCTCCATACCAAGAGACTCACCCCAGGGATACTGGGAGGCGCAATAGAGATCGCAAGCGGCCCGTGTGTACATACTGCAAAAAGGTGGGACACACAGAATCCACGTGCTGGCAGTTAAACGGGCAACCCCTGAGGCTGAGGACCACCCCTCGGGAGGTAGAACACTAGGTCCAAAGGATCCAAATTGGATGCCACGGTATGTAGGATCCCATCCTAAAATCAATGTAGAGATCAACAGGGTCTCCTTTGAAGCCCTATTAGATACTGGGTCGCAGGTCACTACTATTCAGCTGCCCGCCTTTGAAAGATTCTGGGACACCAACCAATTGACCCAGCCGCCTGAATCCTGGGTAGAGATTATCGCCAGCAATGGCAAACCAGTAAAGATTCATGGATACTGGGAACCCACCCTGCAGGTGGGAGAAGTAACCTTACCTCAACAGGGGGTGATAGTAGTACAGGCCGGCGACAGAGGAGGACATCCTGTCATTCTAGGCACCAATGTCTTCAAAAACTGTTATGCAGAAATACTTGCCGTATTACACCAGACTCTGCCCACTGCTTCCTCTGCATCCAAGAGGGTGATTCAGAAGACTATCACTGTGTTAAGTGCCCAGCAGAGGTTTGCTAACGGGAAAGGAGAAATTTGTACTGCCAGGATCCGTGATAATAAGCCTGTGACTTTGCCTCCTAATTCCCAAACTCTCTTATGGTGTCGTGCTGTCCTGGGAGTCCAAGGCCAAGATTATCCAGCCCTGGTGGAACCAATCCAGATGGAGAACTACCCTTATGTGAGAGCTGCCAAGTGCCTGGTGAACGTCTCCCAAGGTAAAGTACCTGTCCGTCTGATTAACCTGAGTGATCATCCTGTTGCGCTTACTAAGCATTACCCTGTTGCCCAGCTTTCTCAGGTGTTCTTCCAAGACATCATCCGTCTTCCAGTGGCAGAAAAGCCGCCAGCTGCAGTCAGCGGATGTCCGCCGGTGCCCCAGTCACAAGTGCCCTGGTGGGAAGAGCTCCATGTCGGGGACGAGACTACCCCCCAACGTCAACAAGAAGGGATACTACAGCTTGTCAAAGAGCACCACCAGGCCTTCAGTAAACATGCTACTGATTATGGAGAGGTTAGTGCCATACAACACACCATACCTACTGGCTCTCATCCTCCTATCAAGGAGAGATACAGACCCTTACCGCCTACTTCCTATCAGACTGTAAAGGAAATGATCCAAGAGATGAAAGACTCTAATGTAATCCGGGACAGTCGTAGCCCGTGGGCAGCACCCCTGGTCCTTGTAAAGAAGAAGGATGGTGGTATCCGTTTCTGCGTGGACTATAGAAAAATTAATCAAATAACCCACAAAGACGCGTACCCACTGCCCCGCATTGAGGAGTCACTAACTGCTCTGGGCTCCGCTGCCTATTTCTCCACGTTGGACTTGACCAGTGGCTACTGGCAAGTACCCATGGCCCCGGCAGATAGGGAAAAGACTGCTTTCACCACTCCCATGGGCCTGTTCGAATTCAATTGTATGCCGTTCGGGTTATGTAATGCCCCAGGAACTTTTCAGAGACTAATGGAGCGGTGCTTGGGTCACAAAAACTTTGAAACAGTGCTGCTGTATCTAGATGACGTCATTGTGTACTCAAAAACATATGAAGACCATCTGAAACACTTAGCAGAGGTCTTTGAGATCCTTATCAAATATGGCCTGAAGGTAAAGCCATCCAAGTGCCACTTGCTCAAACCTGCGGTAAAATACCTGGGGCATGTGGTAAGTGGAGAGGGTGTACAACCTGACCCTGATAAGTTAGCGGCTGTCCGTAACTGGCCGGTCCCCACTACCGTCAAAGAGGTGAGGGGTTTCCTTGGTTTTGCCGGCTACTATAGACGTTTTATCCCCCATTTTGCTCAAATAGCCGATCCTATCCAGGAACTCTTGAGGGGGCAGCCCAAGAAAAGTCCTAGAACTCCAGTGCCCATTGAGTGGAATGAAGAAAGAGAGATAGCGTTCCAGTTGTTAAAAAAGAAACTGACCGAGCCTCCCGTGTTAGGTTATCCAGACTACAGCAAGCCCTTCCATCTGTATACTGATGCTAGCAAGCGAGGCCTGGGGGCTGTGTTAGCCCAGATCCAAGAGGGAAAAGAAAGAGTGATAGCTTATGCAAGCCGCTCCCTGAAAGGAGCTGAGAAAAATTACCAGAATTATAGTTCCTTCAAACTAGAGTTCCTGGCATTAGTGTGGGCAGCGACGGAGAAATTCAAAGATTATCTAGCCGCTACCCCATTCATTGCATTCACTGATAATAACCCTCTGGCACATCTAAATACAGCTAAATTGGGGGCTTTGGAGCAAAGATGGGCCTCTCGCCTCGCCAACTATGATTTCTCTGTAAAATATCGTGCTGGACGTACTAATGACAATGCTGATGCTTTATCCAGGCTTCCCACAGAGACAGCTCCTGATGATGTGCGAGATGCTTGGGAAGATGTAGAAATGCCGGCCTTCTACCATAAATTTGCTCAACAGGATCAGGCTCGGGCTACCAGTGACAGAGCTGCAGTTCCTTCACCCTCCAGTAGGCCTGAACTCAAAGAAGAAAGGTGGGGGAAACTACAGTCTGAAAGTAGAGTGCTGGGTGAATTGTTGGACTTCATTACCAGTGGCAGAGCCCCTGAGAGGATTCGGCGTAAGAGTACAGATCCTGAGCTCATCAAACTGTGGAGACAGTGCCATCAGCTCTTCATACAAAAGGGCCTGTTGCTACGGAGAAGCCTAGACCCAGTGTCCAACGAAAGAGTGCATCAGATTCTCATACCCCGACGAGATGCAGGTATGGTGTTGGAGATGTACCACAATCAATCCGGTCACTTTGGGGTCCAAAAGACTGAGGCAAATATCCGCCAGCGGTTTTACTGGGTGGGCATGAGAGAAGACATGGAGAAGTGGTGTCGAGAGTGTGTAGCCTGTACCTTGAAACGAGGTGAACACCATGATCAGAGGGCACCACTGAGACCCATTGTAAGTACTCGTCCTCTTGAACTTGTCGCCATCGACCATGTGAAGCTGGAACCTAATCGCTCAGGGTATGTGTACGCTATGACTATTATTGACCATTTCACTAAGTTTGTTGTAGCGGTGCCTGTGAGAGACCAGACGGCCAAGACTCCTGCCCTACGGTTGTCCAGAAAAGATCCTCACCGATCAAGGTCCTGCTTTTGAGTCCCATCTGTTCCATGAACTGTGCCGCCTGCACAACTGTAAGAGGATCCGGACGACGGCCTACCATCCGCAAGGTAATGGATTGTGTGAAAAAATGAATCAGACCTTGATAGAGATGCTGAGGACCGTGCCTCCTGAAACCAGGGGAGATTGGCCTAATCTGTTGCCACAGCTCATGTTCACGTACAATCATACCATACACTGTTCCACCGGGTATACCCCCTTTTATTTGATGTTTGGGCGCCAAGGGTTATTGCCTGCTGACCACTCCTTGGACGTACTCGTACCTGATTGCATCAACCCATTACCTAATACCGACTGGGTTGCTGAACACCAAAGGCGATTGAATACGGCCCAAGCTATTGTTCAGGAACGTATGGACTATGCTAGAGACCGGCAGCAGAGAGACTATGACCAAGCAGCCCATGCAGAACCCTTGACAATAGGGGCTGTGGTATGGTTAAAAAATAACCGCCGTACCAGTAAACTGGACAGTAAATGGGAACAAAGTCCCTATGTTGTCACTGCAATCCCAAATGTTGGAACTCACACTTATGAGATCACCCGGGAAGGCAGGGGATCCCAAATTGTACACCGAAACCGGTTAAAGCTCTGCCTGACACCAGAACCCAGTGCCGAGAGTTCTATATCTGAACCCCCTGTGTCAGAGTCATCAATACGGCCCGAGGATCCTATGCAGGCTGTCCGTAATCTAAGGTATGACGCTGATCCCATGCATTGGCTTCTGACACCATGGTTGAACTTGTTGGTGCCCGCTCCGGCACCTACTGTACCTTTACTTCCAGAAGAGCCGGTTCAAGATGCCCCGGATCCAGCTCCCCCTTTAGTGGATCCTGTTGTTCCTGTTGTTCCAGTTGTTCCTGACCAAGGTCTCACGGATGGAGATCCTCCTGTTGCTACTCTCTCTTCTACCTCGGTGCTAAGAGAAGGGGAAACCCCTGTGTTGAGAAGGTCCACCCGGATAACCAGGGGACGTCCGCCAGTCCATTTAGGAGACTTTGACTATGCTGGTGGTGTCTCCCCCCGAACAGTTGTTACTAGAAATAGCCTGCTTGACGTTTGTGCCAAGAATGGACTCCTCCACGTGAGCCCTTGCCTGTTCTACACCCGCGGGGAAACCCTGTGTAGTTCCTTATTATACTTCAGTCAAGAAAAATAGACTAACCTGGTTCACCTTAAGTCCGCTGTGCCAGGTCAGCGGCCGTGCCTAAGAAGAAAGAAGACGCCCTTTTTCTTGCGTCATTTGTTCATCAAGTCGCAAATGTTATATTTTTGTGTGAAATAGTTGTTTATCATATTTATAATGTAATGTTTAAATTATGCATCAGCTTATGTTGGTTCAGGCATGTGTGTGAGTACGAGGCCTTACTCACGTTAAAGTCTGGGGGTGTGCAGCATACGGGTAGGCTACCCGACACTGCTAGGTTGAAATGTGTATTTCCCTTTAAGCCAGTCAGGCCGGTTACCGGCAATTCTTGTCACAGCCAGCAGAGGGAGCCCCCAGCTCAGTATAAATAGGCTAGGGCCTAGCTCAGGAAGGCAGAAGTTTCTAGACTCAGTGCTGAGAGGGTAGAGTAAGCCCTGTAACCGGATTCCAGTTCTGAGGAAAAGGTTCCCCTCCTGAGTCATCATCCGTTTAATCCGAAACATCTTAATCAACCAGCCGGGACACAGAATAGAACAGAGGCCAATCTGATAAAGCAAGAGGTACTTAAGATAACAGAGGAGGTACTAGATAAGGACAGCTTCAAGGATACGCCAGCTATAGGGCATTAGACCTTGGAGAATAAGTCACATGTTTCAGGACCAGTCAGGAATAGTGTGCAAGCCGCCTGCACTGCATCTCCTGTAATTAACACTCTGTAAAGAACATTGCTATAACCGGCCAGTCTGTACTTCTAAGAACCACCTGTATTCAAATAGAAAACAACTGTCTTCCATGGAACGGCGCTTCCAACTGCGTCCATGTATAATTATCACTGACATTCAGTAAAGTTCCAGTTTTTGGTTGGCTATCCTGTGGTTGCTTCATTCTTCTACATTACTATACACGGCGTGTCACCGTTTAATTGACACTGGCGTCACGAACATCAAATACCTGCCTGTTCCAGCATTTGCCCTGCTTGAAGACGACAGTGGATCCCAGGTTAGTGGGTTAATCTGCACTACAAAGCCCAGCATACACTACTGACCCCCTGGGACACTGCATACAGCCACACAGTCAAAAAAGAGAAGAAGAGTTGTATCTGTCTTATATACTTTCTCTCCTTTTATGATCCATTCCTGATTTTGGCTTCCAAAACTGCCTCAGGAAACCTGACCTTGTAGCCATACCCTACCTTTGGTGCAGCAACACAAACCAAAGACAGGACTCATGCACATGACAGTTGTTTTTTGCGTCCACCCAAAAAAAAATTGATACGGCATCCGTTTTTGGGGAGAATCTATTTTTTTCCCCAGATCCCTTGTAATAAATGCCTATCCTTGTCCGCAAATGTGAAAAAAGTAGGACGTGCACAATTTTTTTTGCTGAAGGATAACACGGACAATGGAACACAGACAGATGAACCATCAGCATTTATTTATTTTTTGCTGACCCATTGAAATGAATAGGTCCCCATCCTAGCTTCGAAAAAAATGGAACGGAGGCCGTATGCATGAGGCCTTATTCATACGGCCATATGAAGGAGTCCGCATCCATTCCACAATTTTGCGGAATTGGCGTGGACCCATTCATTTCAATGGGGCCGAAAAAGATGCGGACCGCACACCGTGTGCTATCCACAACCGTGGTTCCGTTACGCGACTCTGTGGTAAAGATAGACGCGTCTATATGATCTTCTGAGTGCGGGACAATAGTCCTGCGGGCGGCCCGACGTGCACTGCATCATTGTAATCTATAATGCTGTGTACTCCCGTGCGCACGATCAATGCCGCTCCAGGACATATTGCCCGCTCACAAACCGTATGTCTCAGAGGGCATACGGTCGTGTGCAAGGGCCCTAATGGATACTCTCAGGGTATATATGGATAAATGAGAACCTTCACAGACACTCTCAGGATATGTTTAGGAAAACTGATGGTTTTACATGCAAGGTAAGTCACTTGTCTGCAATTGCGTTCAGTTCAGCGCGGGTGCAATCAGTTTTGATGTGTTTTTCACACGCCTGAAAAAAACCTGAAGACTTACAAACAATAGCTCCTAGCAAACATCAGTGAAAACTGCATTGAAACCAGAATGCATCTAGATTACATACAGATGCAGTTCATTTCACTGAAGCCCCATTCACTTCTGTGTGAAAAACGCAAAATATAAAATATGCTGCGATTCTCACGCAACGCAGAAACGCAAAAAACAATTCTAATGTACACAGACCCATAGAAATTATTGGGTCAGGATTCAATCCTGATTTTGGCTCACAATCACTGACCAAAAATTGCCAAAGATTCGACCAAGGCCTCATGCACACGACCGTGCTGTTTTTTGCGTTCCACAAACCGTGGATCCGCAAAAAACGGAAGCCGCCCGTGTGCCTTCCGCAATTTGCAGAACAGAACGGGCGGCCCATTGTAGAAATGCCTATTCTTGTCTGCAAAACGGACAAGAATAGGACACGTCATATTTTTTTTTGCTGGGCCACGGAACGGAGCAACGGATGCGGACAGCACACGGAGTGCTGTCCGCATCTTTTGCGGCCCTGTTGAAGTGAATGGGTCCGCACCCGAGCTGCAAAAACTGTTGTGTGCATGAGGCCTAAAAGAGGAGTTGGTGGAGTTTTACTCACTTTTAGACCTCATGTACAGGGCCGTTGTTTTGGTCCAAAACTGCGGCTCGGAGGCGGACCCATTCACTTCAATGGGGTTGCAAAAGATGCGTACAACACTCTGTGTGCTGTCCGCATCCGTTGCTCCGTAAAAAAAAAATATAACCTGTCCTATTCTTGTCAGCGCTTTGCGGACAAGAACAGGCAGTTATATTAAAGGCTGTCTGTGCTGTTCCGCAAATTGCAGAACGCACGCGGACGCCATCCGTGTTTTATGGACTGCAGAACACACAACGGCCGTGTGCATGGGGCCTTAGGGTACTTTCACACTAGCGTTTTTCTTTTCCGGCATAGAGTTCCATCACAGGGGCTCTATATCGTTAAAGAACTGATCAGTTATATCCCCATGCATTCTGAATGGAGAGCAATCTGTTCAGGATGTCTTCAGTTCAGTCATTTTAACCGATCAGGCAAAAGATAAAACCGCAGCATGCTACGGTTTTATCTCCGGCCAAAAAAACTAAAGACTTGCCTGAATGCCGGATCCGGCTTTTTTTTCCCCATAGGAATGTATTAGTGCATTCAAAATACTGGAATGCCGGATCCGTCCGCGCAGACCGGTAACAATGTGAAAAAAAAAATCGAAACTGATCCATTTGTCTGTATGACAAACGGACAGACGGATCCGTTCTTGCAAAGCATCAGGATCCTGATCAGTCTTAAAATGCAATCAGTTGGCATACGTTTTGCCGGATCTGGCAGGCGGTTTCGGCAACGAAACTGCCCGCCGGATTCCTCTCCCGCAAGTGTGAAAGTAGCCTTACGAAGCCAATTCATACGTTAAAAAGTGACAAATACATAAATCACACTTTGCCAGTAACGAAACACCTAGCCCTAGCAATGATGGAAAAAAAACTCAAAAAATACACATACGCAAATACCATGGATAATCATAGACAAGGGACAAACTAAACAATAAATGCAACTAACTAGAGAGGACTGCCAAACATACATGAAATATGGCGTAAAACATCATGATAAATGTGCCCGGTGTGTGTGAACTGTTACCTGTGACTTGTATGATCCCTGTGTTAGGGTGTGATATAAGGGTAAATGTTTCCATGGTCTGAGTGTCTGAACATCGGGCGGTCAGGTGTCCTAAATACTCAGCTATTTAAACCTGTGGGCGGTATGCCTGGGAGATCTTCTGTGTCCAGGAAAGCCATGTGCAAGGTGCTTGCTATGGGTCTACTGTGGTCCTGGTTGATGTATCATGACTGGGTTTTCTAGTTGGTAATAAACATGACAAACCTTATACAAATGCTGACACATGGATGTTCCTCCAGTTCACATTATTGCGGTTATTTTTCATTTCTTTCTTATATACCGTCTTCAGACTTTCCAGAATCTCATACAAGATTATATTGCAGGTCAGGAGTTCTCGGTTGATGACCAGGCAGCACCACACACAACACAGATGGTACATGGTCACCACATTCACTACATGGAACTTCAGCTATGTGGTCTGAGATCTGAGTTGATGTCTCCATACAAGAGTTGAGGCTACGGCTGCCCCACTAGATGTGGTAACTGTAGGACAGTGACGTGGCCTCCCATAAATTGATACTAAAAGTCTAGCAGAAGACGCTCCACTGTCTCCAGTATTGGCATTGCTCTCTAGTATAGGATGTGTCTGGCACATTTCTAAACTTAAGATTGTCCCTTACATGAAATGCCAACCATGACAAGTCCCTCATGTGAGAGTGGACTCTGTGGTCTTCCAGGATTTTCAAAGGCTGTTTTACATTCCGGTTAGGGGCGTTCCTCAATTAAATGTGAGCACTAAACTGAGATGTCCGCCGGTTCTTATACACTGGATGCAATGCTCTCAGGGAATTGGGATTCTGGGTGCACAGGGATGCAATGTTCTGCAGGGATTTGGGACTCCTGGTGCACTATGATTTGCAAGGACAAAGGATTCTAGCTACCCTAGTTTGCAATGTCCTGCATTGTCTGTGCATTGGGATGCAATGCTCTGCAGGAACTTGGGACTTTGGGTGCACTGGAATGCAATACTCTGCAAGGACTGAGATTCTATGTGCACTGAGATGCAGTCTTCTGTGGGCACTGGGAATCTGGTTGCAAAGGAATTTAATGCTGACTATTCTAGTTGCACTGGAATGCAATGCTCTGCAGGGACTGGGGACGCTGGGTGCACTGGGATGTAATGAAATTCAGGGACTAGGTGCTCTGGGTGCACTGGGATGCAATGCTCTACAGGGAATGGGATTCTGTGTGCAATGGGATTCAATGCTCTGCAAGCACTGGGGACTCTGGGTGCCCTAGAATACAATGCTCTGCAGGCAGGGCCAGCTCCAGGTTCATGTGGGCCTCCTTGTGGTATTTTGCACCATGCACACAGCAATGAAACTGCATGTATTATAACTATAAAGCTCACCATAATGTCCCCCAGTATTAATACTTCTCCGTATCAGGCCTTTTTTTCTGGCGGAACGCCCCACCCCCCTTCAGTTACTGGGCCCAGCCGGCCCGCTGCTTACTTGCAGCCTCCGGCTCTCCATTGGCTCAGGCCCACCCACCACTGACAGCGGCGGAAAGAGTGAGAGAGGAGACGCCGATTCTGTGGCCCCAAACCCCACCCCCAGGCCGACTCCATTGCTGTCTGCTGCCCCAGACCCGGGACCCCCCGCCTCCGGCTCCACTGGCAGGGCGGCTGCTGGAGGCGCGGGCGGCAGTTTAGTGTCGTGGGTGTCGGCACGAGCAGGAGTCAGGAGGCAGAGCGGCACCAGGCAGGAAAAGGGTACAAAAGGAAAAAGGTAATTTTTCATTTATTTCATTTAAAAATTAAAAAAGAAAGATTGAATTGGCCAATTAGGGGAACAGAAACAGGGAAGGGGCCAGGCCAGGCTGCGCTGCCCATGTGTGGACTAGGGCGGTGGCGGCCGCGGGCACTGGCAGCCTGGTGGCACTAGGCAAGCCAGGCCCTAGTCCACACATAACCTTTTGGTAAGTATTCAAATTCGAAAGCAAGTGCGAATGCGATATGCGTTTTTCACGGATGGCTGCTAAGAGATGTTGTTTGTATACCTTCTGTTTTTTTATCAAGCGCGTGCAAAACGCGTTAAATCGCATCGCACCCGTGCGATAAAAGCTGAACAGCTGAACGTGATCGCATAGAAGACTGAATGAACTTGCTTGAGAAATCGCGCATTTTTCACTGAACGCATCCACAACGCATCCGGACCTTATTGCTCATGCTCATCTGCAAGGGACCTTACAATCAGGGCGCTGCAGATTTTGTAGCAGAATTTTCCGCAAATGAAAGTCAATTCCATTCATGGATTTCTGTAAGCCCCAAGTGATTGGCACTGATTTTCAGTCGCAAGCGCACATAAGATCTATGCAAGTTTCCGTGCGTTTCGGCAGCACAAAAATCAGCAATTTCTTTAAATGTTGATTTTGGTGCGTTTTTGACACAGATCTCACCCTTCCATGGAAAAGGGTGAAATCCGCAGCTAAAACCGCAAACATAATAGACATGCTGCGAACGCCTGGTGGAACGCCTGGTGTAACTTACCATTAACACTTTCTTTACCATTACGAGGCCTTAGCAAAGCTGCAGAGTTCTTCATGGAAATGTATGTCGTGTCCATGCGTGACTACTTGTCACGAGGGTGTCAAGAGCCACGTCTGACTCCGTTATACCCGGGGTCAGGAAGTCGCAGCGGGTGGCTGCGCGCTCTATGTCTAAAGATCACGTTGTTTCTTAGTGATTGTTTTCTGTGTTTGCCTTGCAATCCTTTTTGTCTCACTCAGGGATCCGTAGCTTCTCCTCCTCAGCTGTTTCTTGTCTGCCACTCCCAACCTCCTTATATTCTCCTCTCACACTTCTCTAGTTGCCAGTTATAGAGCTTCCTGCCTGGACATCTATACTGACCCACTGGAGCTGTGAATCCTGGTTGTTGTTCCAGAGTGCTTCCCTCCGGATCCCTGTTGGGCTTTTTGTTGTCTCCTGTTGTCGCCCACCTGGGATTATATGTTTAGTCTGTATTGTCTGTCCTCCCCTTGGTGTTTTCCTTTAGAGCTAGTGGTGCGGACTAGTGTTCCCACCGCCCTGTTCACTATCTAGGGCTCATCTTAGGGAAAGCCAGGGTTTTAGGCACGTGGTCGGCGTACGGGTGAGGAACCCGTCTAGGGACGTCAGGGCAGCCAGGTGCCAGCCGCAAGGTGAGTCAGGGGTCACCACCTTCCCTCTCACTTGGGCAGGGCCTTCCTCTTTCCCTCCCTCTGTGTCACGTATGTAATAGTCACGCCGATCGTGATACTACTATTACCTGTATGATTTGTGATAAGCTGATGCATCAAGTTACAGTTACACAATTACAGTGGTAAAAAAAGTTTATTTAAAGTGCACCCAAACTATTCAATCTGCTTTATTAAAAACTATTCTAAATGTGCAAAACTAAAATTTTGTAATATACTTAATATATTTTTCTTACTGTATGCTTGCGAAATAGGCAGCTGAAGTTCATGTGCTTGTTGCAGTGTACGGATTCCCCTGGAATTGCCGCCCCTGCCTGTGCTAGCTTTACGTTGCTAAAGCCTGTACGGAAGTCATTATATATAAATATCACCATAAAGGTTCAGTATGTCGTACAATCCAGCTCTTATGTCCAATATCCATTTTAGGGTACTTTCACACTTGCGTTGTTTGATTCCGGCAGGCAGTTCCGTTGCCTGATCAGGCAAACTGTATGCAAATGCAAGTAATTTTTTCTGACTGATCAGGCATTTTTTGGACTGATCAGGATCCTGATCTGTCTGAAAAATGCCTGATCAGTCAGAAAAATGCATTGCAATGCCGGATCCATTTTTCCGGTGTCATCAGGCAAAACGGATCCGGTATTTATTTATTTTCTCATTTTTAAAGGTCTGCGCATGCGCAGACCGGAAGGACCGATCCGGCATTCCGGTATTTTGAATGCCTGATCCTGGACTAATGCATTCCTATGGAAACAAAATTCTGGATCCGGCGTTCAGGCAAGTCTTCAGTTTTTTGGGCCGGAGATAAAACCGTAGCATGCTACGGTTTTCTCTTTTGCCTGATCAGTCAAAATGACTGAACTGAAGACATCCTGATACATCCTGAACGGATTACTCTCTATTCAGAATGCATGGGGATATGCCTAATCAGTTATTTTCCTGTATAGAGCCCCTGTGACGGAACTCAGTGCCGGAAATGAAAACCGCTAATGTGAAAGTAGCCTTAGGCCTCTTTCACACGGGCGTGAGTTTTTTTGCCCGGATAAGAGCCGGGTGCGTTGCGGGAAAATGCGCGATTTTTTCTGCGCAAGTGCAAAACATTGTCATGCGTTGCACTCGCGTGAGAAAAATCGCGCATGTTTGGTACCCAAACCCGAACTTCTTCATAGAAGTTCGGGCTTGGGATTGATGTTCTGAAGATTGTATTATTTTCCCTTATAACATGGTTATAAGGGAAAATAATAGCATTCTGAATACAGAATGCATAGTAAACCAGCGCTAGAGGGGTTAAAAAAAAATAAAAAAAAATTTAACTCACCTTAGTCCACTTGCTCGCGAAGCTGGCATCTCCTTGTGTCTCCGCTGCTGATGAACAGGACCTGGGGTGAGCTGCTCCATTAAATACAGGTTAAGGACCTTCGATGACGTCACTCCGGTCATCACATGGTACGTCACATGATCTTTTACCATGGTGATTCACTCCAAGTTGGATTCTAAGTTGGATTCGGAATGCGAGAATATTACTTTGCCTATTTTTTGAGTCATTATTCTATTTATTGCAAAAAATAGGAAAAGTAATATTCTCGCATTGCGAATCCAACTTAGAGCTGTCCATAGGCAACTTTCCTATTGGCTTGCTAGAATTAATGAATATAGAGAATATAGCGCTATTCAATTGAATATTCGCAAAATATCGCAAAATCGAATATGGCACCTCCCGCTCATCACTATTCACCATCGAAAGTCTTGTTATCTGCTCATCGCAGACAGGAATCAGGCTTCTTCTCTGTTCAGTATATTAGCTTCATATTTGGTTTATGACTTTTCAGTTCTCTTAAGGCTTTCTTCTCTTCTTCAGACCATTCATTGCCCCGCATACTAGAAGAAAGAACAACACTTCCAGTATTAGTGACGTTGTATTGTGAGGATTTGCTCATGACCTCAGATTAGACAGTAAAATAATTGTACACATTCCATCCTCGGATAATCTTGTGTGTTTTCCAGACCTGATGACACTGGGGGCAGTGGCATACCTCCAATGGAGGCAGACAACACAGCTGCTATGGGGCCCAGGGGGGAAGGGGGCCCCACCTACTAATTACACTTATATAAATGGCTACCTCTGCAGAGGAGATGATGTTAAAAAGGAGCAGTGGCGGAGCTCGAGGGATGTGCATGGAGGAGACGTTAGTGGTGTCTTGGGATATCCCATAATAATATCCTAGAAAAGCTGGGAGTTGTAATTCTGTCCTATGATATCCCTCTCCATGTAATTTCAACGGCTGCTCTACAACAACATTCTTGTTCTGCTGGGTGTTGTAGTTCTCTCCTCTTAAAGCCAAGAGTGCAAAACCGTTTCAGCTTTTTAAATCTTAGTACAAACACCTAGAAATACTAGTCCAAAATCTGTGTCAGGGCATCTCCACGTAGTAAATAAAAATTTTCGGAGTTGAAGTTTTACAAAAACAGCATTTACCGTATTTTTCGCCGTATAAGACGCATCGGCGTATAAGACGCACCTAGGTTTTTGGGGAGGAAAATAAGAAAAAAAATATTTTTAACCAAAAGGTGTGCTGTGGGTTTGGTGGGTTTGGAACTAGGTGGTCTGTGGATGGCACTATTACTGGGGATCTGTGGATGACGGACACTGTTATGGGGGGGATCTGTGGATGACGGACACTGTTATGGGGGGGATCTGTGGATGACGGACACTGTTATGGGGGGGATCTGTGGATGACGGACACTGTTATGGGGGGGAACTGTGGATGACGGACACTGTTATGGGGGGGAACTGTGGATGACGGACACTGTTATGGGGGAACTGTGGATGACAGACACTGTTATGGGGGGGATCTGTGGCTTTCACTGTTACAGGGGGATCTGTGGCTGGCACTGTTACAGGGGGGGGGATCTGTGGATGGCACTGTTATACATGTGTCATCCACAGACCCTCCCAGCCCATAACTGTGCCATCCACAGATCCCCCGCCGCTCCAGTATACTAATATAATATGTCTTATTCAATTAATAGTTATTAAATATGCCTCTTTATTCCTAAAAGTACCTTAAATCCTAAGCGCTTCAGTACAATGCCGGCAGGCCGGGCGGCTGGCGCGGCGCGTCACTCACTGACGTCACTTGCCTGCGCCGCCTGCTTCATTCATAAAGTAGGCGGCGCAGGCACGTGACATCAGGGAGTTACGCTGCCGCCCGCCCGGCCTGCATTGTACGGATGCGCTTAGGATTTAAGGTACTATTAGGCATAAAGGGGCATATTTAATAACCATTCAATGAATATGACATATTTTATTAGTACACCGGAGCGGCGGGGCGGGGCTATAGTACAGTGACTGTACCGCCCCGCCGCTATTGCCGGCCCCAGCTCCTCCTCCCAGTCCCTCCCCGAGTCCTCGCTCGCTTTACATCGCTGCCAGCGATGTAAAACTGACTGCATTCGCCGTATAAGACGCAGGGGCATTTCTCCCCCATTTTGGGGGAAGAAAAAGTGCGTCTTATACGGCGAAAAATACGGTACTTGTCTTACAATATGCAAGCTAGCGAATATAAAAATATATGTGAGTGATAATGTGATATATTAGGCATAAATCTATGTATTTCCATCTCCACACAGTTCCCATTTGATTCTTTTTGGATTTAAGTTTTGAAAACCAGCAGATACGTGTCATGGAATATGCAGATTACCGGACAAAAATACCTGTGAAGATAATTAGATATTAGGCTTAAATCTGCGTATTTCAATCTCCATATCCCTCTCATATTTATCTTAGTACAGACACTGATGCTCATGCAGTAGGGGATGACAGTAGAAGAAGATCAGCTGATGCATCTTTCTGTCCTCCCTGTAGCTGTTAGGGACCCACAAGGAGAATCTACCATGATGGAGGAAGAGGATGAGGATGAGGTGGAGGAGTCAGAGGTAGAGGCATATTGTTGACATTAAGCAGTCTGGTGATTACTGGATAGCCATGCTTTTAGACCCCAGCTATCAAAGAACAATGGGGGAATGTTTTTCTTCCAAAGAAAGAGAGGCCCAGCTACGTTATTTCCAGGAAACACTGTGTACACAGCTTGCTGCAGCTTTCGGTTGGCATATGCCTGCCGACAACCTGTCTGAAAGGGAGGCCCCTCTCCGCCCCCCTGCAGAGTCACTCCACTCCCACCGCCACAAGCACCAGAAGCCGCAGTAGCAGCCATTTCTGTCTCCTCAACATGATAGGGCAGTTTTTCCCACGTGTCCTGCCTCCATTATTGCGCTGCTGCCATCATGCCACTGCTGTGGTCTGCCTACCATCATGTACTGTATGGCTGCTGCTGCTTCGTGCCTACCATCACCTTCCATATGGCTGTTGCTGCCTTTATCATGCTTCTGTCTGCCAGCCAACATGAACCATATGGTTGCTGCTTGCTGCTAATCCCCTACTGCCAACACTATTAACGCAAAGCATCTTCTACTGTAATACCCCACCAGTGGTATTACCATTCATTCACCCTGCTACTTTCTTTGATGGCTATCGATAATGTAATCTGTGTATTTATTTCAGGTCCTTTGATAATGCTGCTATGAAACTGTTTTGTACATGTAATGTGCTTGGTTCACCAGCAGGTGGCAGTGGATATATAGCAGAGAGATCTTTAGATAGAATGAAACTTGTCATTTCACTCTCCTCCTTTTGGTCAGAACAGGTCTAGTCCTGCTTACTACCAGAAGGAGAGGTTGCAGTTCTAGTTTGTTCCAGTCTAGTCTAAAGTTGGAAGGAGAGGAGAATCACCCTATAGTAGAGATGTCACATTTCAAGGAGCAATAAGCAGTTTATCTCATAGACATAACAATGGTGCCGAGCATAAAATAGAATAAAATTCATGTATAACTTGTGCCTCACATGTCTCAGTCCTGTACACATCTCTTATACTCACTGTAATGCCTCTGTCCTGCAGGCTGGACTGGACATTAGTAGAGATGTCACATGTCAAGGAGCAATCAGCAGTTTATCTCATAGACATAACAATGGTGTGGACCATAAAATAGAATAAAATCCATGTATAACATGTGCCTCACATGTCTCAGTCCTGTATACATCTCTTATACTCACTGTAATGCCTCTGTCCTGCAGGATGAGCTGAACCCGGTGCATTAGTCAGACATTAGTAGAGACATCACATATAAAGGAGCAGTCAGCAGTTTATCTCATAGACATAACAACGGTGCCGAACATAATAAAAAATCCTTGTACAGTAAAACGTGTAGCCCACATATCTCAGTCCTGTACACATCTCTTATACTTACTGTATTTTCTCTATTCTGCAGTCTGGACTGGACAGAGCGTCCATCAAGTCACTGAAGTGAGGACCAGACAGACGGTTATAAGACAGGTCAAGTCTCTTCAGGGACTGGTTATTCCTTATTACAGATGCCAAATGGATACAGGAAGTGTCTGGTAGACTATTATAGGACAAACTGTAAAAATAAGAACATGAGGTGTGGGTGAGGGGTCCACAGAGCATTAGTAAAATCCATAAATGTCATCACTAGAAGCCGACTCTTGTGTGTGATTTGTGTCAGGAATAGCAGCAGCTATATGATATGTCCATGTCCTAGAAATCCCTAATCCCTGAGTGGTGTCCTCAATTTATGGCATGTCATAAATCAGTGATGATTGCACCACATGAATGTACAATAGTCTGCACTGTCCACGTCAGGGAGTTCCATGGTGTACGGGGCCCTCATTGTTGTGATGGTCGGGGTCCAATCGGTAGGACCCCCACTGATCCTATAGTTATCCCCTACCCTGTGGATAGAGGATAACTTAATATAACCCTTTAAAGCAGGCATGCTCAACCTGAGGCCCTCCAGCTGTTGCAAAACTACAACTCCATGCATGCCCCAACAGCCTACAGCTATCAGCCTACAGTAGGGCATTGTGGGAGTTGTAGTTTTACAACAGTTGGTGGAGCGCAGGTTGAGCATGCCTGCTTTATAGTAAAGGAGTGCTATCCTTCATAACGGAAACCAGATTAATCCATTATGCGGCCCTTAGACTTCTATTATGACGGAATGCAAAACGGAATGCCTCTTAATATCACCCTCCAAATTAGACTGGTACAGGTGGCACGGTCCCGGTGACTGAGCCGGGTGTCAATGAGACTGCATAGAGGTGGGGTTAGGGCAGGGGAGTTACAGCCTGGAGTGAGCGAAGGGCTACCCCCTTGACTTCTATCGTGACTTGTGGAGGCGGAGAAGAGTACTTTATAAGGCGATTTTTTTCATGCATATACATGGCAGAAAAGCGGGACAAGACTGTATGATAACACAATGAGGATGAGCTATAAGGTACTTTTGATAGTTTATTAAGTGAAATGCAGGTGAAAGGTTCGCTTTAAAAGAAGAAAAACTGCTACAAGAGGACATAGTTTTAAATTAGAGGGGCAAAGGTTTAAAAGTAATATCAGGAAGTATTACTTTACTGAGAGAGTAGAGGATGCATGGAATAGCCTCCCTACAGAAGTGGTAGCTGCAAATACAATGGAGGAGTTTAAGCATGCATGGGATAGGCATAAGGCCATCCTTCATAGAAGATAGGGACAAGGGCTATCCATAGTATTTAGTATATTGGGCAGACTAGATGGGCCAAATGGTTCTTATCTGCCGACACATTCTATGTTTCTATGTATTCTTTCAATGTAGAGTGTCTCCAGGGATCACAGAGTGCTGCAGACTCAGCAGGGATATAACGTCCCTCAAGGATGGAAAAATATGGGGATGGGACAGGGACTTTTATAGGGTAAGGTCAAGAACCCAATTAAAATCTCCCCCAATAATCAGGTTCAAGGCACGTCTGGTTAAAATCAGGGTGTGGAAACGAGTAAAAAATAAAAAAACAGTATGGTTGGTTCAAGGTATTAAGGAATGTATATCTTTCTGTACAAAAAGAAGAATAAATGTCCACCCCTGGCGGCCAGTCTGCATGGAAGGGTATGGCCACACCTCTGGCCTTGGAAGAGTAATTAGTGGTGTAACAGGAGTACAGCCATGGGGGTTTCAAAGCGAACCCCACAACTCCTGTAGGAACATCACATCTGGTTTGAGGCGTGTCAAATGTGTTAAAATTTTCTTGCATTTAAGAGGAGAGTTGAGGCCCACCACATGCCAGGAAAAGAGCTGGAGACCAGGGGACATAGTGTAACAATCAGGTGTGGTGTTATCTGGGTTAGCCAAAAGTCTTATATCAGGGGTTGTGACTAGTGTTGATCGCAAATATTCTAATCACAAATTTTTATTACGAATATTGGCACTTTGAGAATTAGTGAATATCTAGAATATAGTGCTATATTATCGTAATCGCGAATATTCTAGATTTTTTTCAGCAGTACCCATGATCCCTCACTGCTTCTTGTTTGTGGGCCAATGAGAAGGCTGCAATATCTTTAACTTTAGGAGTAGTGTTGATTGCGAATTTTCGTATCACAAATTTTTATCGCAAATTTTCCGATTGCCGATTTTTGCAATTAAGAAAATATTGACTGGAGATCACAAATTCTTGACTTTGCCAATATATGACGAATATTTGCCCAAATATTTGCTAAATATCGCGAATTCGAATATTGCCCCTGCTGCTCATCACTGGTTGTGACTAGAGTTGAGCGAATTTAATCAAAATTTCAGTAAAAATTTGATTTGCTTTGAAGTTGAATTTCCTCGTGCTTCGTGGTAACGAATCACATTTTTCTAAAATGGCTGCTGCACATGTTACAAAGTGAAAGTAAGAAGCCCACAACAAGGGATCACCCACAATGCCATGCAGACAGCCAATCACCCCTGTGATGTCACAGCCCTATAAAAAGCCTCATCCTGCCTGGTCTCTGCCCTTTTCTAGTAAACTTTACGTTACAGGCACTAGGGAAAGTGCTAGAATATAAAAAAAGAAAAAAATGGTCCAGTTCAAGGAAAGATTATTCATAGTGTAGGGAAAGGATAGGAAGGTATTATCCACACTGTAGGGAGAGAGCAGGGACCATTAGGGGAGTGTACAGTCTGGGTAATAGGAATTATTCTATTACACCTTGCTGCAATAATTGACGTTACTCAAGGTGATATAATACTACAGATTTTAGGTTGTTGTAAACAGTAATTGTAGTAATCCTAGCATCTGTTATTGTGTTGAAAGTGTGGCCTGATACAACCAGTTTTGGGGTGTGTTTATTTCATATATAAAAGTACTTCCATTCATCCTTGCTTTTGGGGTGAAAGTGTGGTCTGATACAACCAATCGTAGGGTGTATTTATTTTAAATATATAAAAGTATGTCCATTCATCCTTGCTTTTGGGGTGAATTTGCCACCTCACCACTCTGTTATTGGGTGACTGTGTTGACTCCTCATGCGGTTGCCACCTCACCACTCTATTACTGGGTGACTGTGTTGACTCCTCATGCTGTTGCCACCTCACCACTCTGTTACTGGGTGACTGTGTTGACTCCTCATGCTGTTGCCACCTCACCACTCTGTTACTGGGTGACTGTGTGGACTCCTCATGCTGTTGCCACCTCATCGCTTTGTCACTGGGCCGCTATTGTCCCTGTTTGGCCTTATTCACATCACCATTGATTTTACCTTTCTTCTGATCTGTCAGAAGGATGGAAAGATGAGACACACAATGATTCCTAAGCAGTTGTAAGGTGACTGGTACTTTCACTTTGTGCCAGTCATCTAATAAACCTTATCTCTTAACTACTGAGAGGTCATTTTGCATCAGGATTGGATCATGATTTGGTAGCCAAAACACAGAAGACATGCAAATATTCCCTTCACGTATCATCTCTGTTTTGGTTCCACTCCTGTTTTTTGTTTTTTTTGTATGTTACACATTTTTTTTTGTATGTTACTCATTTTTGGCTAAAAATCATATTTTTTTTAAATTGGCCTACATAAAAAATATTGAGCTGTTTTGTCACAAAGGGTTAACTGTTTATCTAGCTGTGTGACTGGTACTTTCACTTTGTGCCAGTCATCTAATAAACCTTATCTCTAAACTACTGGGAGGTCATAATCACTTATTTAAGCCACATTCTTATCAGTAAGATAAGAACTGAGCTATAATGTGTGTTTATAAGGACAGAGAGCAGAGATGAGGAGTCCGTCAGCTCTTGTACTGACAGGAAAGACAAAAAATCCAAAGGGTGCTTCTAGGGCACCTCAGCTCTGTACAGAAAAAAAGGACACTAGATAATAATAAAAATTAGCTCAAAATCATTACATTGCATTAAAATGCAAGGGATTGTCTCACGAAAAATATTCTACAGTTTTCAAACCAGCACCTAGATCCAAATAATTTTGTAATTGCATGTAATAAAAAAATTATTAGTTATTCAATAAAATGTATCTGTATAGCGCCACATTCAGTTTGTTTTTTTCTTATTTCTTTGACCTGCTCACTGAGAAGGCCGCACATGCTCAGTTTCATCTCTCAACTGCCTCCTGAGCTGTGATAGGGAGAGCTGAGACACGCCCCCTGAGCTGTGATAGGAAGAGCTGAGACACACCCCCTTAGCTTCAGCAGAAAAGACACTCCCTTGAGCTGTCAGCTTGGTATAAATCTAGCAGAGCAATGAATGGGAAGATCTCTGGATCCATGTGAGGTACAGGAATGGTTCTAACTTTGTTCGAAAGAGCTTGTCATGTACTATATGAAGTCGGATTTTTTATTTTTTTACATTAGTCATGGGATAACCCCTTTAATAAACAAAATTGCCCCTAAAGGTTTACATAAGCCTTTAAAACAGCAAAAACCCAGCAGCTATGGTACGCACAGGTGGGCGCCATTTTTTAAGAGCAGGTGTCCGCTGTGCCTGGATATATAAAGATTGTACCAAATTCAGAGGTGCAGCTGCCACAACTGGATTTGGTTCAATAGTCAGACATTAGTAAAGACATCACATATCAAGTAGCAGTCAGCAGTTTATCTTATAGACATAACAATGGTGCGGAGCATCAAACAGAATAAAATTCATGTATAACTTGTGCCCCACATGTCTCAGTCCTGTACACATCTCTTATACTCACTATAATTCCTCTATCCTGCAGGCTGGACTAGACCTGGGGCATTAGTCAAACATTACTGGAGATGTCACATATCCAGGAGCAGTCAGCAGTTTATCTCATAGACATAGCAATGGTGTGGAGCATCAAAGAGAATAAAATCCATGTATAACTTGTACCCCACATGTCTCAGTCCTGTATATGTTTCCTATACTTACTATAACTTCTCTATATTGCAGGCCGGACTGGACAGAGCTTCCATCAAGTCACTGAAGTGACGACCAGACAGATAGTTATTAGACAGGTCAAGTATCTTCAGGGACTCGTTATTCTTTATTACAGAAGCCAACAGGACGCAGGAAATGCCTGGTAGATAATTATTGGCCAAACTGTAAGAATAAGATGAGATGTGGGTAGTTATCACTTATTCCATATACCAACCTGTTGCAGGAAGTTTATTATCATACAAACTGTGGTAAGAACTAGTGATGAGCGGCATAGGCAATATTCGAATTCATGATATTTCGCAAATTTTGGGCCGAATATTCGCCATAAATTAGCAAATTTGAGAATTTGTGATCTCCAGTCATTTATTACTTAATTGTGAAAATCGTCAATGTATTATATTCGTGATAAAAATTTGCGATTAGAATATTCACGATCAACACTAAGGGGTAGGCAACTTTCCTATTGGTTGCTAGGGATGTTGCTAAGTGCCGATATTCGCTATAAATTTGCGATTAGAATAGTCGCGAACAACACTATTCGCGAATATGAATATATAGAACTATATTCTAAATATTCACAAAGTGGAGATATTCACGATTAAAATTCGCGATTCGAATATTCGCGCTCAACACTAGTAAGAACATGAGTTATGGGCGAGGTGTCCACAGAGCATTAGTATAAAAACTGTAGATTTTAAATGTGGAAAGAAAATGTCCCCGGCTGTTAGTAAGACAGGTCATAAATCAGTGATGATGAAGGTACAGTAGTCATCAGCCTGTGGCCCCCATTCTCCTCCTCACATTACTACAGGACACATGTGGCTCTGCCCTCGCTCAGTCAGTTATTTGGGGGATGGATTATTAGTAGACCTTACACTACATTCAGGGTTTCTCTGGATTCTGCTGGTATTGATTATTACTTATTGATAACGAGCAGTAATCGTCTCCATTCTGAGTAAATTACAGCTGGGGTCATCAGAAATAATACCACCAGACAGCTGTAGTGTAGTCCGGGCAGAGATGAGTGCTCTATGGCGGTAAGGGCTCATGTACATATTACAGCTCTGTATAACCTAGGAGTTGTTCAGACCCATAGTCTGCCCCATAGAAGCAGAACCTGTCCCTCCAGATGTCTCAGACTTTCAGGACATATGACACCTGCTCAGAGGCGTATCTATCGCGAGGCAAACAAGGCATTTGCCTGGGGCGGCAGTTGCCAATGGGGCGGCAAAATGCCTTGTTTGCCTACACAAATACTTGCCGATCGATCCGATCCTTCACTATGCCGCTGCGAGCGGCAGCATCGCCGGCGCCGCATAGTGAAGGAGTGACTTATCACTTATCTCCTCCCTCCTCCTCCCGACACCAGCTGTTTTCCTACCCGGCCTTGCTACCCACGTCACTTCTAGTAGTGACGTGGGAGGTGCGTCTCTTCCCTCCGCTCCTGACTGGGTTTGTTGGCGCAGGCCCCGTAGCAGAATATTCCGGCCCAGTGCGCATGCCCGAAGCGCAGTAGGAGGCGTAGTAGCAGAAAATTCCGGCTCCTACTGCGCCTGCGCCGAGTCGCCTTATTTGCGCATGCGCAGTGGGTCAAAATATTCAAAATACAAGCGGCAGCCACAGCCGGCCGGGAAAAGTCTGCCCAGACCGGCTCCCTCCTCACACAGACAGTTGGCCACTTTGCCTGACTGACTCCTGGCCTACGTACCCTGCGAGGAGTGTCCAGACCAGGTCCTGAGGTCCAGGCAGAGGAACAAACAGGAGTGAGTGAGACAAGAGAGTTAAAAAGCAAATACTGCACGTTCACAGTGAACTCATAAATAAATAAAATAAAGGTGGTATGATGTCAGACTGTCTATAGTGGCCCTGGCCTCTCCTTGAGGCTGCCCCATACAGACTGTATGGCCTGGGGCAGCCTCGAGGAGAGGCCAGGGTCACCATAGACAGTCTGACATCCCACCTTTATTTATGACACAGACACAGTGCACTATTTGCTTGTGGCAGCCGGGCAGCCCCCAATCCCCCATACAGTTTAGTGTCTCCTTGTGGCTGCCCCCGGCCCCCCATACAGTATAATGTCTCCTTATGTCTGCCCCCAATGCCATACAGTATGTATAATGTCTCCTTGTGGCTGCCCCCGCCCCCCATACAGTATAACGTCTCCTTGTGGCTGCCCCAGTGCCCCATACAGTATAACGTCTCGTTGAGGCTACCCCCATACGGTATAACGTCTCCTTGTGGCTGCCCCCATACAGTATAACGTCTCCTTGAGGCTGCCCCATACAGTATAACGTCCCCTTGTGTTTTTTCTTTTAAACTGGTATTTCTTGCGATATATATATATCGTTATCGTGATAAATTTCTTAATATTGTTATGCAAAACAGGAAAGGGTGGAGCCTAAAGAGGAAGGGGTGGGGTTTACAGAGGAAGGGGTTTGGCCGTGACAGGAAGGGGTGGGTCAAATTTATATTAGGGGGGTGCCCGAGTTTAGTCTTGCCTAGGGCAGCACAAAACCAAGATACACCACTGCACCTGCTCCATGTGGAGGTACAATGCAGGTTCTGATGAGGTCAGTCCTAGAACACTTACCTGTCTGTTATCCGGGGAGGGGGGGGTCACGTTTTAGTAAGTTTTATGTTTTTGCTATTAAGTGTGCCATATAATAATCAGAAAAAGAAATAAGAGATTTTGGCGGAATTGGCTGAAAAGTTATAACACATGAAGTGTTTTCTCACATGAACGGGATGACACTGCTTTATCGTTTTGCTGCTGATATATTGATATAACAAATAATACTATACATTGTTTACATAATAATACCAACACTAGTACTAAATATTCAAATTGAGAATTTTCATTGTGAATATCGCCACTTTGGAATTTGCAAATATTTAGAATATAGTGCTATATATTAGTTATATTGAATATTCAGCTTTTTTTTTTCCATCTGAACATATGACTCCTCTCTGCTTCTAGCTTGTGGGCTAATGAGAAGGAAGCAATGTCAAGTTCACAACAATACTTAGTGCGCCAATCAGTAATCGGTAGTCAGACCTGCTACCACGCCACTTTGTAGTTAGTATTTAAAATGTGAAGTTGCACCTTGTGCGAAAAAATCAGAGTAGTCAGACCTGCTAAAATGTGAACGAAAAAAAATTCTAATCACTGCCGATTAGTGCAATTGCGAATATATTGGAGCAAATGACTCCATCTGCATATAAAGCTATTGTAAGGTTCTGCCGTGCCAACCATTTTCTCCAGTCTCAGGAGAAACTCGTGAAACTTCTATCAGCTTGAAAAATGTAGCCAAAGTGACCCACGCCTGTATTTCACGTTACAAAGTCGCATTACGCAATTTTTACATTGCCGATTTTTCACATTCTATAAAATAATCTCAAATTCGCGAATATATGACAAATATTCTACGAAATATTTGTGAAATATCGCGAATTTGAATATAGCCCCTGAAGCTCATCACTAACCAACATACTATGGTCACATGACTTGCGTCTCACTCCATAGTAATATACAGATATGCTGTGCATATGATAAATTGCTTTTACTAGAGAAATTGCTTTTTTTGTGTGATTTTCTTCTTATATTTCTTTTATTTTTTATTTTTAAAGGGGCTTTGTCAGCAATATCAACCTTATTAAACAAGACATGCTGCCTGTTAGCGCTCGTTATGCTGATTAAAATGATACTTTTCTTTTGTCTGTATGCTAAACAGCTGCAGAGATATTTGTGTTTTTATTCATATGCAAATTAGCCAGTTGGAGCACCAGGCTGAATCCTTGTAGCACCGCTTTGTAACATCCCCTGTGCTCTACGCACTGGCTCTCCCCTTGATTGACCGGGCAAGACATTAGCATGCTGACCGCAGTTAAGATCCTGGGTTGGAATCTTGGGAAAGACTTAGACTTTTTCTTCTTCAGATATCTTTTCCCTTCCCTCCCTCATTTAACCCATAATAAAAGCATATACTGGTACATTTATCATATTAAGAAAGATGGGGGTCATTTATTAAGACCGATGTTAGACGTCAGTCTTAATAACCCCTTTTGCTGGTGGTAGATCCATCAAAGTTATGAAGAGGCGCCTGTACATAGCATCGACATATCCACTGCTGGTCTAAATCTATGCCAGCTCCCTTGCTGGCTTAAATTTAGACCATTTTATACGCCTAAGGGTCCATTCACACGTCCGTTGTTGGAACAAATCTGGACCAGATCTGGACCCATTCATTTTCAATGGGTCCTGAAAAAAAATCAGACATTGAGCTGTCCGATTTTTTTCAGGACCCATTGAAAATGAATGGGTCCAGATCTGTTCCGCAAAAAACGGAACAGATCAGGAAAGAAACAACGGACGTGTGAATGGACCCTAAAACAGGCTTAGAAAATGATAAATGAGAGGGGCCTGCTGGCCCGTCCCCTTTTTTAGACCTGGTGTGAACAGGGAAAAGTCGCAGACTGCTGTGCAAATAACCTTTGTGACGGAATCTGTGCCATAAATACGCCACAAATAGGCGTCAAGTAAATGACCTCCAATGTTTTTTTTTTTTAGAAAGCTTAGAAATACGTATTGTTGCTTTCTTTATAATCAGATATTGTGCCTATGAATAAGGCTACTTTCACACTAGCGTTTTTGCTGGATCTGGCAGGGTTCAGCAAAAATGCTTCCGTTACTGATAATACAACCATCTGCATCTGTTATGAACGGATCCGGTTGTATTATCTTTAACATATTTTTAACATTGTCAAAACGGATCTGTCATTAACTCCACTGAAAATCAATGGGGGACATATCCGTTTTCTATTGTGGCAGATTGTGCTCCGTATCCCCAGGACGGAAGCAAAATACAAAATGTTGCGGTTTGCTCTCCGGTCTGGGAACGCAACTGAACGGAATGCATTTTGGAGCATTCCGTTCTGTTAAGTTCAGTTTTGTCACTATTGACGATGAATGGGGACAAAACTGAAGCGTTTTTTTTTTCAGTTATTGAGCCCCTCTGATGGAACTCAATATCGTAAAACTTTAACGCTAGTGTGAAAGTACCCTAAACCAGTTATAGGTTTTAGGATTCTAAGCATAAAAAACACTATTTTCAATATTCTAAGGCCCATTATTATTTCTATTATTATTATTATTATTTGAAGTCCAAACGAAAAGCAAAATCCAGCTCATTCTCACAGAGGTAAAATCAATACTTTATTGACGCGGAATAAAAATACATCCAGGAAAAACAATCTTAGTATACATGTTTCGGTGCTCCTAATTGGGCATCACATGACATAAATGCCATGTTGCCATTCACATGTGTCAATCTTCAAATATAAAAGCAGTTTACAATGTGTTAAAAACATAACCTTATTCAACCATATATCGGAAATGGATAGTATATTCTACATATTTATTATTTTACAATTGCAGGATTAAATCCAATCTTTTATTGAGTCCCTCAGGGTGACGGGTGCCTCAGTCCCTCAGGGTGAAGGATTCCCTGTTCAGGAGTTTTCTCCTGTGATCACCTCCTCTCGTTGGTACTTTAACCCTCTCAATTTTTTACACAATGTGAACTGCTTTTTTATATGAAGATTGACACATGTGAATGTCAGCATGGAATTTAGGTCATGTGATACCCAATTAAGAGCACAGGTGAGAGTCCACTATATCTGCTGCATTCATTTGTATCTTACTATAAGAACACAAACAAAAAGGACCGGCACTCACTGAAGTCGTCTACAAATCTCTTGTTTATTGTCACAAAATACTGTATCCTGTGACGCGTTTTGACACTCGCAGGTGTCTTTGTCAAACAGAAATACACATATTACAAAAAAAAAACACCATTAAATAGCCCAACCCTTCATTAAGGTGTGCGCATCACATGATCGTGATGTCATAAGACACACCTCCTAAAAACAGGTGTAGACACACAATTTAAACAAATATTAAACAAAAATAATAAATTTTAGCTTGAATATGGTCTTCTCCTGTTCGTATCCATAAGCTGCCACACAAAAGCTCCAAGACAGGGTACTTTTCCCTGCCTCGGGTGTGAACACTGTTCGAGTGTCATCAAGAGCCCTTACATCACCCAACCAAGATCAGGGGAGCACATCCCTATTAAAGGGGTTAAACAACCCAGGAGAGGCAGTGACAGAAACTTAATGTTGAGAAAAAAGGAGGCCTATTGGATCCATAGGCTCCAAACTTTGGAACCTATGGGTCTGAACCGTGGCTATGGATTAAACAGCTTTTTATGAAGGATCATTTTTTATTGTATAAATGTTTTTTTCTTTATTTTTTTCAATAGTTTTTCTTTTAATAAAGTTTCTTAATGTGGTTTTGCGATTTAAGATGATCGAATTGAGCTGCTACCAATATTCGTATGAAAATATGGATGAATTCTATGATGGTCATATTGATACATGCTTCTCTGGACGTGAGATGATGTGATGTTGTGTGGCAGCTTATGGATACAAACAGGAGAAGACAATATTCAAGCTGAGATTTATTATTTTTGTTTAAATGAATATTTGTTTAAATTGTGGGTCTACACCTGTTTTTAGGAGGTGTGTCTTATGACATCACGATCTTGTGATGCGCACACCTTATTGAAGGGTTTGGCTATTTAATGGTGTTTTTTTTTTGTAATATGTGTATTTCTGTTTGACAAAGACACCTGCGAGTGTCGAAACACGTCACAGGATACAAGATTATATGACAATAAACAAGAGATTTGCAGACGACTTCAGTGAGTGCCGGTCCTTTTTGTTCTTGTTCTTGTTTTGTGGGATGCCAATCCTAAGTACCCCCCCGGCCAGAGGTTGAAGTCAGCACACACAATCCAGGGCTTCTCTTCACTCTCTTTAATAAACAGGACTCAACGCGTTTTGGGGTGTACATAAAAGACCCCTTCCTCAGGAGCAGACTATTAAACAATACACACACATAACTCACACGTTTATATGCTCCCACGTATCCAATATATCCCATTCCCGCGCTTCAGAATCCTGAAAAACAGGAAGCTGCGTGTATTCCACGACTTCCGGTCCAGTGAAACGCATGTCGGCTGCAGATGGAACGCACGCCAGCTGCGAATGGCGTCACTTCCGTCCGGGTGCGCTCCAACTCTGGTCTGAATTGAGGGGTAATCTCATCTAGGGTCTATATGTAGGGATACTCTGGTCTGTACTGAGGGCTACTCCGGTCTGGGTTCTGTATTGGGGGTACTCTCATCTGGGGTCTGTCCTGAGAGGTACTCTGGTCTGGGTTCTATATTGAGAGGTACTCTGGTCTGGTGTCTGTTTTGAAGAGTACATTGATCTGGGGTCTTGTGTACTCTGGTGGGGGTCTGTATTGGAAATACTCTGGTCTAGGGTCTGCATTGAGGGGTATTCTCCTCTGGGATCTATATTGGGGTACTCTGGTCTAGGGTCTGAATTGAGGAGTACTCTATTATGGGATCCTTATTAAGTGGTACTCTGGTTTGAGGTCCTTTTTGAGGGATACTCTAGTCTTGGGTCTATATTAAGGGAGAGCTACTCAATACAAAGGGTTAAGCATAGAATGGTCAGGAGAAGCTGGGGTCAAATACCAGGAGAGTAGAGAAGTACCAGAGGAGTCCGCAAAGAGTAGTCAGGTGGGAGCCGAGGTACCAATACCAGGAGGGATGCGCAGTACAGGAGGAGCAGGCAAAGGATCGTCAGGGAACAGGATCAGGTGAGTAATCAGTAGTCCAACAAATAGCCAGGAACCTAGAATGAACAGGCAATCTGTGGCCATCAGGCTGCCTGTATTTATAGTGGGGTCTGAGGGTCATGTGACGTGGCCAGCGTCACATGACCGACAGACAGACAAGTCGAACACCGAGTGATCAGCTCGGCACTCAAGGCAGACCTAGGAGCAGGGAGTCTCCCAGCTAGCAAAGCCGTCCTGGGAACGAGGCCAAACACAGATCCTCGCTCCCGAAGCTAAGCAGCTGGTCTGCGGCTGATGGGAGACAGAGTGCGCCTTTGGCGCCCTGTGACATCAGCATCCAAATGGCCTGCGTGAACAAACTCTTCCTCACTCTCTTGGTGTTATCTTTAAAAATGCAGACCGCAGGAGACAAAACAGACCATTATTTGGGTGGCTGTGGTCTTACATCACCTTCATGGCCATGGTCAAGCACCTCTCATTATAAATAAGCTGCAAATCAGGAAGGTCAGTGCACATTATTTGCTCGGCAGAGCGCACCACCCTCCTGTTCTGTTTCTGTTTCTTGCTACTACCGAACAAGGCTCTAATGTTTCCTGTCAGGAAACTCTCGATGAAACAGGTCTAGAAGTTCTTTAGCATCCTGAGAGGCAGTCTGAAATCCCTCAGGCACCTGAGATGATAAAGATACTGATGAGCCTTCTTTACCAAGAAGTTAATGGCTAGCCCAATATGGTTCTTGTGTAATTAAAACTGGCCACATGCTCCACTATATCCCCATTAATCCTGGCGGTGTGATAGATACTCTGGTCTGAGGTTTGTACTGGGGGATACTCTGGTCTGGATTCTGTATTGAGGGGTACTCTGTTCTGGGGTCTCTATTGAGCGATTCTCTGGTTTAGGGTCTGTTAAGGAGTATTTTGGTCTCAGGGTCCTTATTGGGGGATAATGGAATAATCTGTTCTGGGCTCTACATTGGGTGCGGAGGTATCCTGGGTGGGGGGGTACCCTGGTCTGTATTGAGGGGTACTCTGGTCTGGGTTCTGCATTGGGGGTTACTCTAGTATGGGGTCAGAATTGATGGATAATCTGGTATGGGGTCTGTATTGGTTGGGTACTATGGTATGGGGTCTGTATTAAGGAGTACTCTGATCTGGGTCTGTATTGAGGGGTACATAGGTCTGTGCTCTGTATTGAGGGGTACTATGGTCTGAGGTCGGTATTGGGGAACACTCTGATCTAGGTTATGTATTTGGATTACTCTGAGGTCTGTATTGAGGATACTCTTTTCTAGGATCTGATTTGAGAGGTACTATGGTCTAGGGCCTATATTGAGGAGTTCTCTGTTCTTGGGTCAGTATTGAGGAGTACTCTGTTCTGAGGTCTTTAATAAAAAAGTACTCTGGTCTTAGGTTGGTATTGAGTGGTATTCTGGTCTAGGGTCTGTTTTGAGGGGTACTCTATTCTGGGGTCTGTCTGTATTAGGGGATATTACACTTACCAGGACCTCACCTTTTATCTGTTTCCTGATACTTTTCAACACAGAAATGTGACTGTTTAGCCAATCACTCTGAAGAACAAAGAGGATCGTGACCCCTTTGTGATCCCTGGGGGGCTATAACTCATCGGTGGAGGTTGTGCTTGCAAGGCACAGTACTTGAAATAGCTTGTAGTTATGTGTACATGGTCTGTAAGCAGTCTCCCTCTGCAACGGGATCTCCAGCTTGGCTCCCGATCACAGTAAGTAATTATAACAACAAAAAAGCAAGGGCGCTAAAATATTCCACAATTTATTTAGACAATAAAAGTGCATAAAACATAACATACAGTGAATAAAAAGAATAGCCACTATGCAACACGTTTCGGTGTCTGAATATCAGCTTCCACAAGTATGATCATGCTGCCGGATGAAGGCGGCAGTCCGGCGGCGAAACACATTGCATAATGTGTGAAAAAATTGTAAAATATTTTAGTGCCCCTGTCACTGCTTTTTAGTTTTTATAATTACTAGCCAATCACTGTGTTGTATCATGATTGTGGTCAGTAATTGGCTGAGTGGTCAGATCTCCTGTGCTGAAAGAGACTGGGTAATAGAGACTGAAGGAGGACAGTGAAGTGTTGCTCTATGAGACAGTAGAACAGCACAGGCAATATGATGAAATCAAATCTACCATCTGCTTTGGGTCACAGGTGGCGTGATGACATCATTGCGCCCACCTGCACCAAGCCGCAAGTGAAGTGTTGACTAACACGTTCACCTAAGCCCATAAGCTGGCAACTCAGCTCATAGGATGGAAGAGGCCTGTGACTTGTGGAAGTTTCAACTGGAATTGGGGAAAGATGGTACTGGGGACACTGTGTGTATGGGGGGGGGAGGGCGTTTTAACTACAAAGGGGCTCAATAAGTACTGAGGGAACTATTGGTGGCATTATCACTAGCGGAGGGACTACTGTATGTGGATGGCATAACTAAAGAGGGCCATTATGAGTATTTGGAACACTACACAGGGTAATGTAATAATGGCATTCCAGGGGGCTAATATATATTTGGCTTACTACAGGGTGAGCATTGCAACTAGTAAGGGTGTTACGGTGGAAATTATAACTACTGAGGCACTTCAGTGGCCATTATAATTATTGGTGGCCCAATAGGGGCAATTACATATACTGGGGGTACTATGGATATTATGACTACTACTGAGAGCTGTATGGGGGGGTTATTACGCCTGAGGGAACATTAGGGATTCTGAGGGGGCATTATCATTATTGGGCACAATATGGGGGGCACTACTAACAACGGGAACTCTCACGGAGCATTATCAATGTTGGGGACACTATAAAAAATGAGAGCACTTTGGGAGAAAATTATTACTATTGATGTGACTTTTGGGAGCTATCTGTATGGCACTGTTATTTCTGCAGTACAGTATTTTGGGGGCATTGTTAAGCACAGTAGGCACAGTATTGGGGGTAGCAGCAGGATAACAATGTTGGGTCACCTAAGTGGAGAGGATGATGGAAAAGTGAGGAAACTAAGAGGTCTGTATGGCAAACTTTGCACAGACGAGACATGGCTGATAGAAGTCATTGTGGTGGACTGTTCTCAATGGAGATGACGAGGAAAGAGAAGGTTTATATCAGAGGCGATGTTACTGGATGTAAGAGGTTTGTAGTGATGTATTCCCTTGTCCAAATATGCCTTTAGTGATGGAGCTTGGTCCTAAATCTTTTCACACCATAAAGTAGAATAAAATCCAAGTAAAACTTGTGTCCCACATGTCTCAGTCTGGCACATATTTCTTATACTCACTGTAATTTCTCTATCCTGCAGGATGGACTGGACCTGGTGCGTTAGTCAGACATTAGTAGAGATGTCACATATCAAGGAGCAGTCAGCAGTTTATCTCATAGACATAACAATCATAAGGAGCATAAAATAGAATAAAATCCATATATAACTTGTTCTCCACATGTCTCAGTCCTGTACACATCTCTTATACTCATACTCTTATACTCACTATAATTCCTCTATCCTGCAGGCTGGACTGGACAGAGCTTCCATCAAGTCACTGAAGTGAGGACCATACATTGGGTTCTGCGACAGGTCAAGTATCTTCAGGGACTGGTTATTCGTTATTACAGATGCCAACTGGATGCAGGAAGTGTCTGGTAGTTTATTACCATACAAACTGTAAGAATAAGAAGATGAGATGTGGGTGAGGCATCCACAGAGCGTTAGTATGAAATCTTTAGATTGTGAATGTGAAGAGAAAATGTGGAACAAAATGTGTGACTTATTTATGCCACAAAACGAGTGTGTGTGTATGTATATATATATTGTAGGAAGGAACAAGGGGTCGTCATTGATGGTCGGTACGTGTCACCGAGGTTCCTAGACTCGGTGATGTAAGAGACGGTTTTTCTCAAAGTGTCAGTTTTTCAGATTGCAGTCTGACACTTCAGCTGTTTTAGTATTGTCTGCAAAGCTAACCCGGGACTGTTCTTATTGGAAGTAGTCAAAGCGATGGGTGGGTGGCTTCTCCCCATGTTCTTCTATGTTCAGGAGCGCAGATGCCGCGCATATGGTGTGCTGCTCCTAGTCACCTCCATGTGCATCAAGAAACCGATGGGAAGAGGAGCAAGCACACCCATAAGTACCACCTAATCAAGGCGCTCTATTGGATAGGAAGGGCAAAAGTGCCGAGGAATGCTACTCCCAAGATAAAATAGGAGTGCATTCACAATTGAAGGTGCCACTCCCTCAAGCAAATACTACATAGACAAAAAAATCACAGAAAAAAATAAGATAAAAACATCCTGCACGATATGATATACAAATCTGCGGATGTCACTGGCCATATTATTGAAGAAAGTCACAGAAATAAGATAATAATGCACTCAGTAAAGTAGATGCAAGCACTATATATGGACAAAGTCCTCACTCTGATATGATAATATCTGAGACACTTAGCCAATATATTTTGATCAAAACACATCAGAGCCCGCCTACAAAGAGCCAAGATGGTCTCAGGTCAGGTGGGTCTTACGCTAAACCTACCTAAGCCGTTGGGCTTCTATGTTCAGGAGCGCAGACGCTGCACGTATGGTGTGCTGCTCCTAGTCACCTCCATGTGCATCAAGCAACCGATGGGAGGAGGGGCAAGCACACCTATATGTACCGCCTAATCAAGGTGCTCTATTAGGTAGGAAGGGCAAAAGTGCAGAGGAATGCTACGCCCAAGATAAAATGCTACCGTATTTGTGTGAAAGCACGTGGACTCTGCTTTATACAAGAACTTCTGTGTTATTGCCTGGTGTGAATGAACACCAGAATCAAGGTGCTTAGCACTACCTCTTGAAGCTCATCAAGAGAATGCCAAGAGTGTGCAAAGCAGTAATCAAAGCAAAAGGTGGCTACTTTGAAGAACCTAGAATATGACACATTTTCAGTTGTTTCACACTTTTTTGTTATGTATATAATTCCACATGTGTTAATTCATAGTTTTGATGCCTTCAGTGTGAATCTACAATTTTCATAGTCATGAAAATAAAGAAAACTCTCTGAATGAGAAGGTGTGTCCAAACTTTTAGTTTGTACTGTACATTCACAGGAATCTGGCCCTATCGACTTCATAATGGGATCCATACTAGCAGACATAAAATATACATACAATAAGTCTGTCAAATCCTGAATATCCCAGAAACATAAAATGTCATTAGTATTTTACCTCAGATTCTGCAGGTCATGTAACGCTGGAGTAAGTCTTTCTAATCCTTCAATGTCTAAGGAACAGTTATTTAGATCGAGTTCTTCTATATTTGTGCAGGTGTCCAGAATAAATGCTAACACTGTGCAGTCTAGAGCCGATATACGAACATCAGAAAAGTCAAGACTTCTGTGTGGTTTTAATGATTCCAGCACTAGAGTCTTATTCCGGGTTTCATACAGATAGAAGAAAGTACTGAGAAGACGTTGCTTGTTGTAATTACTTTCCTCCAGCCTCTGTTCTTTCAGAATGAAGTTTTGCAGCCAAGTTATGACATCTATAGAAGTCTGAGTAGTTTGTTTATCAAGGTATCCAGTTAGTATTGACCTGGTGGAGCCGTCCGATAGACCACACAGGAAACGGAGGAATATTTCACCACGTCCATCAGTATAGGATTTGGCTTTACTTAACGATTTCTGTAACTTTTTAGGAGAATAATCAGCATAATGCACCAAGGCAGAGAAGAATTCCTGAACAGTTAGATGTAAGAAAGAATAGGACACAGGTTCCTCCGATTCCATCAGAAAACTTGATAAGAGCTTTGACTTTTTGTCAACATGGAAACAATCCAGATCTCGCTCATCAAAGATGAGGCTGTGATTCATAACTCCATGTTCTGCCATCCATCCAATGGACTGCAGGATCTTCTGAGCATCATTTTTGTGCAGGCTGTGATTGGATAGGATGTTGGCGACAAATATTGCAAAGAGCTGGGTGACGGTTTTGGGTAATAATGACATCGACTGATCACTACTTGTTGGCTGGAAGCTCTTGGATAATACTGTACAGATGATCCAGCAGTAGGACGGGAGGTAACAGAACGTGTACAGGGTGTCATTCTGCTTCACATAATTAAAGGCCTTTTCTGCCAGTTCATGGTCGGGGAAGAAATTTTCAAAATATATCTGCCGCTCTTCTGGTAAAAACCCAGTGATTTCTGCTATTCTTTGGAAATCTCTACAATCAATTGATGCTAGTCTGGTTGGGCGACTAGTCATTAGGACAGAACAACCATTAAGAAGAGACTTTCTCACCAAACTAACGACAATTTGACCACAAGGTTCGGGCTGTTTAGGATTAGTGCACAAGTTATATGATGTGAAATACATGTCATGAATGCTTTCATCTAAACCATCAAATATAAAGAGAAGTTTTTTTGGATCCTGTAAAATGTTCTCAATCTGCTCCAACAGATATGGGTACTGATGAAGGATCATGTTCTCCAGACTAACTTTATCTAGTCTGTTGAGTTCTCGAAATTTGAAGAAAAAGACAAAGGAGAATCTTTGATAGAGACACCCCTTCACCCAGTCATAGACAACCTTCTGCATCAGGGTGGTCTTCCCTACACCGGGCACTCCGCTCACCATCACCACGTGTGGCACAAGTCTGGATTGGTGGCACCAGCGGAACAGTTTGTTCGGGTAGATGCGTTGTAATTCATTGTGTTTTTTCTTTAGGTATTCCTCATGTTTTGCCCCGGTCTCTATGAGCTCATTCTCAGAGCGTTCTCTGAAGTGATCAGTGGAGACAATGATGAGGTTGACATAACGTGTAGAGAATGGAAACATTCCTTCTTGTTGGTCACATCTTGGAGGTTTGTTCTCTATAAGTTTCTCAGTTTTCTCATGTAAATGTTTCTTGTGCTGTTTCTGAAATTCTATAGAAAATAGTAAAATAAAGGTGACTATAAAAAGCAAAAACAAGATATCTTGATTAAGAAATAGCAGATATTTACACACTGCTGTTTTTTCAAGCTCCTCTAGGACATACTACATTTCTAGACACATTGCTGATTTACTAATACTGGCTGAAAGTAAGACAGCGTGAACTAAGACTAGGCAATTTGACACTGCACCAGATTTATCACAGTGACTGATGCTGGACTATAAATCTGGATTGTAACTTTATGCTACCTATTTGTTGGCTTAGCTTACCTCAAATAATATGGCAAATTTTGGGGGCATTTTTTGCTGCTCAATGTCTCCCCTAAGCCGTTCCACTTTTCCATTGAAGCCACACCCTACACACTAATCCACACCCCTTATAGGAAGTGTCATAAACAGTGTATAAAATTAGGACTGCCATTCGAAATATCTGGGCCCCATACAAGTAAATTGACAGGGAACTTTGGCCCCCCTCCTTTGTCAGTCCAATGCTTAGGCCTCTTTCCCACAGTTAGATAGAAAGAAGGCCTTGGTTGGACTCTTCTATAAAGCAGGTTCTATTCAGTTTAGGGATTCTGCAGCACGTATTAAAGCAATCTGTCTCTTGGAAACAACTTGTATACAGTTTAATGCCTATTAAAGCCTTAAAGTTTACCTTAGTTTTAAAAAAACTAAAGTTTGCATAATGGCTGTGCTTCTTTGTACAATCATAACAGTACTAGAATAGTTATGTCTGGTGTTTCCTTATGTTTTTTCAGCCATATTATTCCTTGCTTCATCCGCACAGCTAGATGCATTTCACTCAGAGGCAGGAGCATCTCCCTTCTGCGCCAGCACTGTACTGCCGTGACACTATGTTTGTTTTCAGCTACAGAGCTCACAAAACAGA